>NC_056751.1:104444244-105044244 GCF_019279795.1 Protopterus annectens | reverse complement strand
CCACCCTGAAATAACCACCTCACCAGTCCTGGCTGCAAGTATGCAGTCTGTCTGTGTCTCCCCCAGACTACCAGATCCACATGCTTGTCTCCTAGCCTGACTACATATAACTGCACAAACACATGGTACTGCCTCATCCAAATCCTTCCCTATCAGGACATCTGCAGGATGGTATTTTGGTACACTTGTTGTCTCAAGACAACCTACTATTGGCATTTTGTCTTTCCCACTTACTGGCTCCCTCACCTTTTGTTCCCCACCTTGCCTCCATGGACACCTGTATGCCACATGGCCCCACTGGTTGAATTCAAAACATTTAACCCTAGCTCCTGGATGTGTACCTGGAATAGTGGCTTCCCTTGCTATTGATAGATTCTGTTGGGGCAGTCTGTGCTCTCCACCATGGGCTCCTTTAGACCCATGAGCAGTACTGGGGGCCCCCTTCCTGTGCAGGCTGCCCTGCTTGCCAGGTATATGTCTCCCTTCTTCCCCAACTCATCTAAAGTAGCACATTGTCTATCAGCTAACCAGATCCTCATGTCCTCAGGCAATGTGCTAAGGCTTGTTCCCTCACCAAAAGGTCTGCAGCCCTCCAAAAGTGGTGACCTGACATCCACTCACCCACCTATGGAAATAAGTGCTCAGTTCAGCAACATATTCACACCCACTTTCATCTGCCTTGTGTCTATACTCAGGAAACTTTTTCCTATATGTTTCAGGTGTTAGCTTAAAAAACTCTAATAGGCAATTTTTACAGCAGTATAATGAAAACATGCAATGTCAGACATTTTAGATAATACAGTTACAGTTTTACCATGGAGTAAGGGGGTCAGGAACCATACCTAGAGCCCTTGCTCAACTTCATACTGCTTACGTACCCTCACAAATATATGAATTAAACTATCAAAAGTATCCCCCTCTTTAAACTGCGGAAGAAATTTACTGACCTTTTGTGCTTCTGGGGTCCAGTTACTCCCTTCCTCATTACCTCCATGACTCTGGAGAAGAGTCAACATCTCCTTCTCATGTTGCCTCTGCCTCTCTTTTTCCTCAGCTTCTAGGCATAGCAGTTTCTCATTCTCCTCAGCCTGTAGACTTCTCAGTCTCTCAGCTGCTTCTATTACCACAAGCTTGGCCTCCAACTCAAGTCTCTTTAGCTCCAGCTGGATTTGTAAGTCCACTGCAGAAAGGTTGAGCTGTCCACTCTCTGAGGATATTATATCTCCACTGCCAGTCTAATTGCTCTCCTGGTTGGTGTTTTCTGATGCAGTTGTAACCAAGGCTGCAATCAGGTATGCCTTAGTCAGGTTCCCATGCACCAGTCCCCTAGCCTGGCACATCTCCACCAGCTGGCTCCTTGTCAGCTTTACATACTCCTCTGCTGACATGCTGCCTGCTCACCCTGACTAACTAAGCTAACAAAATAAATAAAACAATTGTGATCTGAACTCTGAGTATTCACTGCGTGGCTGTTTTAGAGTACAAAACACCTTCAAAGCTCACTGTACACAAGCTACAGGATTCACTCTGCCCACACCACTGCAAGCCAATTAGTATTTGCCAACTAATTAATATGTGATGTGGATATCCCAATGCTGCCAAACACAAATGTGAGGTGGATATCCCAACCACTGCCACCACAAATGTGAGGGTATCCCAACCACTGCCACCACAAATGTGATATGTGAGGATATCCCAACCACTGCCACCACAAATGTGATGCCTGTGCCCTGTCCCAGCAATCAAGGAGCCTCAGTCCTCACCACTAACACCAGAGAGGGTATCTCATATATGAGGAAAGGATAACAAATACACACAGAAAAGTGCAACTTCCCTTAAGAGCACACAGAGACCACAGTCAGTCCGGGGCTGGTCGCTCCCTTTCTCTCCAGGTCCCCAATAAGACTCCCCACTGGCACAGCTATAGGGCCCAGAACTCAGCTTAGTGGGCAAGCTAAAACCTCTAGCACCCTCTCTGTCCAACCATTGCTTTATGTCCCTGCCCAAGTAGCTCACACACACACTCACACACACACACACACACACACACACACACACACACACACACACACACACACACACACACACACACATACACAGACATGCACTTTGAGATAAGAGTTTATACAACCACACAGACACTCCTGGGGAAGGCTGGCACAATTTCTCCAGCTGTGCCCCTTTCTCCCAGACTATATGGTAGTTCCACTTGCCACCACCTACTAATACTTATCATCTACTCAAAGGCCCTTAAAAGGGTGTCCAATTATTACTGTGCAATATTATTATCCAATTGGTAGTTGTAACTAAACAGTCAAGACTTATTAGAGTGACTTGGTACAGGATCAATATAAGCATGCAATGTACTCTTAGAGCTTAACTTATCTCTACACAAAACAGCCACAGTTGAAAGGTTTTAAAATATTTAAAAATAAATAATAAAAGCACAAAATAATACTTATTACTACACAGTGCTAGTCAAGAGTTCAGAGATCACACAGAAATACTTAAAATAAATCTGTAGTACAGTTCTGACATCACAGAAAAACACTTAATCTTTCTAGTTCCTAGCTATTTCTAAAATAAAACACAAGTCTAAGATAATGTACATATGAGCAAGACAGTGCTGTTAGCTGGATGGTCAAGAAAAAAATGCTTAATGCCTTCTGATTCTCTCTGTTTAAATTGTTATTTTCAGTCCTGATTCCCATTACATCATTTCACACTTTCCTGGGGTTCCCAGGCTGATAGATACTATATTGTTGTTATCTTGCACCTGCAGCAAACTACATCAATAAAAGACGTTCCACATGTAAACTCTAGTAATTATTCTTTAAGTTAAAACGATAGGCAGGATGCTTCAGTCCAGACTCATCGACTCCAAATTCTAATTTCAAAGGGACAGGCATGAAATAATTTCAGCTTCAAAGGACAGACAAGAAATGCTTGACTTAGCTTTCTTTACACCAGAGCGCAATGTTGCTACATTGTTTTAAGTTCAACATTTCACAGCATATTCTTTCATTTAAGAAAACAAGCTTGTAGTTTCCATTTATATTTACAAATGACAGAATTATGTATCAAATTCTATCTGGCTAGGCTGGCAGCCTTCACAGGCACATAGTATTTGGACTACTATCTACCAAAGCTGATCATATGCTGTTGTTCCTCCACCCCCAACACAGCAGTGTACTCATATAACCGCCTTAGACAAGGCAATCTCAGGGATGTAACATAGATTGTGCTCACACATTGTATGTCTGTCTTCATGCAGGATAACAATGTACATATGTATGCTGTTGATTGTGTGATGAATGTCCCCTCTCTGTCTAGAGACCTGCATGTGAGGTTTTCACAGAATGTCATGCCTCCCAACCTCCTAGTGCAAGAAATCTGAACAAAGCCAAAAAGATTGGGGGGACAAAGGCCCAAACATAGGGACAGAGTTCAAATATTGGTCACATAAACCTAGACAGTTGCTGGAATTAAAGGTGTTGCAGTAGTACATATTGTTTGATGGATATAAAGTCAACACAAAATTGTTTGTCTGTAGTTAGTAGAATGTATTGATGTCAACATTCAATAAAGTGCCAGAAGACCACAAATGTGTGAGGAACAGACCAAACATATGAGGCAAAACTCTGGACATTCTGTGAAAATCAGGACAGTTTAGAAGTATGCAGACTGTCAGTCTGTTGGTGGTGTAACATTACCAACCTCAGTCACATATTAAGTACAGCAGACAGCTGGGGAATTCTGAGGACAGTTGGTGTGAAGTGCAGTACTGCAGAAACAGGAGTGGATGTTAATGTCTGTAACATACAAAATCCTGGACTAGAATGCAGGCAGGTGTGGCTTGGAGTCACATTATAGGTACTGACAATCCCAATGGGCATGCTCGTACACTTCATAAACATGAGCGCAATTCTGTTGGCCCTTTATTGAAATGACCTATTATGTATAACTATCTATACATACAGACATATATGTATACATATCCGTTAGTCAGTATCTCTCTCTCTCACATGCATAGTATATCTATCACTATGTACTGTCAAATAGTATATACTGATATATATAGCTATATATATTAGAATGATACATAGACTCCCCCCATATATCTACATACCACATATACATATCATACACACACACAGCTACATGTATTTATACATCCCTGTTATATACAGAAATGTGTGTGTGGATGTCTGCATTGCCTGACATACCCTAATAATGGTGAGTAAACTGCACTATCACACAGCCATAATGTTGCTCAAAGTATCCAAACTAAGGACACAACAGTACATAATCCACTTACCTACACACCCCTATTCCTGCTGGATGTCACCTCGTAGACAGTTGCAGGTGAGCAGATGGTGTAATGTATAATGGTGTCAATGCACATATGGACAGGGCATATTGTCCCTGCTCACAGTGTCACTTATCTAACTGCAAGCAGCCACATATGGCCATACTGGTAACTGTACACACATAGCTAGGATAACAACAGTTATCTCACTAGTAGGATACTAGATGCAGATAACAGTAACAAGCCAGATCACTCTGCAGGCCATAGATGCTGTTCAACACAAGCCTAGTTTGTGTATTGCACAAGTACTGTGCCTGCAATCACATATACAACAGACTTAACATATGGTGAATGTAATAAGTTCTGTGATCTATAGTGTATAAGCCTAGATAGGTAGGGGGTCTAATCTCACTGCAGATCACTTTGTGTGTGTGTGTGTGTGTGTGGGTGTGTGTGTGTGTGTGTGTGTGTGTGTGTGTGTATATATATATATATATATATATATATATATACACACACACACACACACACACACACACACACGCACACCTCTGCAAAACAATGGACATGCCTTCATGGGCTATCGAGCAGCAATGGTTATTCATGTTTGGGCCCATAACTTGCTGCTGGCTTCCAAACTTCCCTCTTCTACAAGGCCTGTTGATGTTAGCCACCTTAAGACTACCAACTGGCAATATAATATTAGATGTAAGCTGTGGCATATACAGTAAGTACTGTGATCTATATGTATAAGTTTAGATAGGTAGGGGTTCTAATCTCACTATGTCCAACACTGTGCATGTGTATATCCATATGGCATAAATAGGATAACCTTTGTAACTCAGAGATAGTTAGTGTTTTGCATCATTTTATTTGTAGCAGGTAATGTGCCTCCCCCAAATGACAGACCACAACGTGGCTTGCTGATATCAACAAGCATTATATGTTGTAAACTGATAGTACTATCAGACATAAATTGTATTGCATGCATCGGGTACTGTGATTTGTAGTGTGCACCAGTATATAGGTAAGTGTTCTAATCTACATACAGCCAACTTGCAGTATGTGTGTGACTTGGTGTGTCCTGTACGCAGTGTGTGGAAGTGGTGCCAGCCTGAATGTGGCTATGTTTGTGTGTGTGGCTGTTACAAACTTTTTTAATTTCTCCAAGTCTTTTGGGTTTCTAATACCATGATGGGAATGGACCCCAACCCTAAGTCAGAGCATGATTAAAGTTCATGAAATTAGTATTGTTTCACTCTTTGATGTCAGCCAGTAGTGCCCTTCGCAGCACCCGCAATGTGCCCAGTAATGACTCCTTCTGCAATTTATACTGGGTTACATGGACTGGTAACACATCTAAATATGATTGTAAATTCTATTTTATAAGACCTGTTGCTCCTACTAATTTTGGAACTGTCTGGGTATCTTTCTTCCACATGGCTCTCGTTTCTGCCTGCAGATCCTGGTATTTTATGACTTTGTTTCTTTCTGTATGCAAGACACTATAGTCACTGGGTGTGGCAATTTCAATGATCAATGCTACTTTTGTCCTCTTTTCTTGGACCACTATATCCGGTTTTCTAGCATCTATCTTTTGAACTGTTGGTATTGGGTGATCCCATGTGATATAAACCTCATCATTTTCTATGATGCTTTGTGGCTCATGTTTCCAGTGTTTTTCAGCCACTTCAATACCATAATGTTTGCACAATCCTCAGTGCAACAGTCTAGCCACATTATTATGCCTTTCATTATACGGTCCTTTTGCCGTTAGTGTGTCGCAACCAGCAACTAGGTGTGTGACTGTTTCCAATTCAGTTCCACAAAATCTACATTTGTCTGTTTCTCTCACATGTTCAATGGATTTTGCAAACCAGTGTTTATGTATCCCACTATCTTGGGCTGCCAATATTAACTTTTCATTTCTTGGTTTGAACTCGCCTCTCCTCAACCATTCCTGCATTCGTTCTTGATCAACATGAAGCTCTTCCAAAAGTTTTCTATACTTGAAACTATATTTATGTTTACAGCAGTATACATCATTATATGGAGCCATAGGGCATGTGAACATAACTAGCATAATGGCCATACCGCCCTTACAATCAGAGACATCTGCATACTCCTTGGTACAAGACCAGCACATATTGCCCCAGTCCAAGAGGGACTCAGGCAGATGAAGTGCGTTGAGATGATGGCACCCAGACAATCAAACAGATAGCATGTGCTGAGGTGCACTGAGGTGCTCTGTGTACTATTAAGCAGGGTATGTTTCAAGGGCATGTCTGTGTCTGCTAAACAAATGTTTCCCACAAGCATGTAGTACTAATGTCACATAGTAGGTTAATGTCCTTACAGTGAATCATCCATCTACTATGCTCCCTACAGATAGGCAGCATATGCACTCCAGCAAGGTCACACCTTGTTCTGTAGCAGACCTTATCACAAATTATGAATGCATGAGTATGCTGACTGCCACCACTGCCCTTGGTAGACTGTCATACAGATGTGAACCTATGGAGTCATGCACATGTACTGCTGTACCTTGTTAAAGTCATATTTCTGCTGTGGTGCCATGCCATGCTGTGCTGCTTCACTGCTGCTGTGTATCCATAGATTATCGCCTCAGACTCCTGGAACAGAAACATACATAGGTCTGTGACATACTTGACATTGTGTAACAATACCGCCAGTAAAACATCATACAACATAAGGTCCACAAAACTATGTTGCATACTTACGGCACATGCCAGCATACAGTGTATACTGGTGACCACTACAAGTGGCATGGAAAAACAAAACTGCATTACACAAGTACATGTCAAGTAATATAGTCACCCTGTGAATCAGACATATAGCTTCATTCTCTTGCATCAATGGGAAGGATGACAGGGATGTGGCACTGGTATCATTACTTGCACAGGGTGATGTGTGGGGGTGCAGGAGGCCTAGGCTGGCCCACACAGTTGACAGCATGTGTGTGAGTCAGGAAGGGGAGCGGGTTAGATGGACCATGGGGAGGTGATGTGTGTGTGTGTGTGTGTGTGTGTGTGTGTGTGTGTGTGTGTGTGTGTGTGTGTGTGTGTCTGTAGGTGCCCTGCATGTGACAGTGGTGTGCTAGTATACAGTCAAGCTCAGTGCTAGCCCTACAAGTGCATATGTTGGACAGCTGTGGACCATACATGGTAGAGTTGACAGTTCACCATCTCTGGCCCTGAACATGGGAACTGGCTCTGCCAGGAGTTGCACTGACACCACCATGCCCAAAGCCAGATGCGGTGCTAGTATCTGACAGTGACTGCAGTTTGCTGAGACTGTGTCCCCCATGGGACTGTGCAGGATCATGTGCCCATGGCCTGCCATGCTGTGGTGTGGACAGCACACTCCCCTTTGTAGCGCTGGATGTACTGCCACTACAGGAGCATAACTCTGCACAACCGTGTGGCCTATCAGCAGATGGTGTTGCTGACCTACGTCCATGGGTCTGCCACCCAACTCCAACCACACATTCCAGCACAAACAATGTGCAGTCCAAGACAAACACTGTCTCAGACCACTTTCAGTCCAGTGCATCAGTGAACTGATCCAGGGTGTCCTCAATGTGGTGAAGCAGTCACAGATGTCAGACTGTGCTGCATCCATAACCCTAAGCATACATCTGGTGTTCTGTTCAGAATGTGCCTGTGCCTCCATAACAGCCCAAAACATGCAACGAGTGACCTGTGATGTGGCACCTGCAACAGGTGGTGGATGGACGGCAGTCCTCCTATGAGCACCGCACCCGTCACTCCATCTGAGTGGGACCTCGCCAGGTCTCTGGCTATATTCAGTGTCTACACTCACTGAAGCCATAGTTGCCACACTAGCCTGTTCAATATCTCCACCTTCAGACTGTCCCATATTCGAGGCCTGTGGAGTTGGGTATGTGTGGGCATACTGACTTTGTGCAGTGGCAATGGGGGCAGAAGAGGGATGTCAACCTCCAGGACAGATTCTGCCCCCGGCAACCCCACTTGTGCCTCATTGTGGCCACCATTATCATCAGAGTCCAAAGAGACACTGACATTAGGTTGTGTGGGGGAGAGACCCCAACCCCCCAGTCACCTGTGGAAACCAGTACAAAAGCAGTACATTACTACCTGCATTTTATGTATGGAAAGTCCACAAAGAGTCGTAATAATGAGGATCCACAATTGCATTACCACTCTCACATCTTCTCATCTCTGCTTTCATGCACAATAGTCATCCTCACAACAAAATACACATTTGACTAAAGGCCTTTATAACAAGCTCATCAGGTAAATCATGTGATACTTGGCTAGTACAATGTATCTTTTAGGTATGCAATATGACACTATACCTGATAAAACAACACATAAAACCCAGTACACCTATCTTAACAAATATATACAAATACAAGTTTCAGTCTCTAAGGTATGTACCGTCGACCTTTAAGTATGTACAAGGCATGTCCAATTAATTGCCTCATGTACACCAGGAAGCTTTTTCATTCTGAACTACAACTGCAAAAGTGTTTCTGCACATTCAACTACACTCCTATGATTACCCACTGTAGGAAACTTAAGTAACTGCTCCAGAATGGAACATGCAAACATTCTACCCTGGTTACACACATTACCTGTACATAGGGAATTATCCTGGCCCTTACCCTTAATAGCATATATATGTTCCAAAATAAAACAGTATCAAGCTTACCAGAAGCAGGACCATGGCCTTGGACATCTCCTGATGAACCTGTAAAAAGGTGAGAGTGAGGTAATTTCAGTACCACCGCATGTTGCAGCACAACAAGGTAATACCTGCATATATCTCACATGTACAGTAGCTATTGCATTACTTGATGTATTGCTGACATTCTGAGTCTGAGTGTACAAGTGAGCTAACCCCCACCCACTACACATAGACCTGACACTCACATAAAGGTTTTTACAGCCTGAGAGAATGACTGCTACAGTATTACAATGGTGATCACACTAACCTTACCTGCACTCTCCTCTGCTCTGGACACTGTGGCACCCACGTCCATCATGTATGATGTGATGGATAACTGGGAGCTGTTGTGTGTCCCTAGGTTCACCAGGAATTCCTCAGTGGCCTTGAGTGGTTGTTCTGTTGCAGGACCTCCACCGGTGATGGCACGATCCCTGGCTACATCAGGCTGCCCTTCATTGTGCAGCATCCACCATGTCTATAGCATGGTGTCAAACCTACTCATATGTCCTGTCCTGGTGGCCAGTCTCATTCACATCCCAGACAAGGTCTGCCCACAATGCAGCCCACTGTTCCTGTTATGCCTTCCCCTGGATAGGAGGATGTGATGATGCGGCCATAGTCCTTGAAGTATTAGTTCATTCTCCACATCTGAGAAGGGGGCATGTCATCTATGATACATTAGTCCTGAAACACACCAAAAGGGAATCACATTACAGGATCAAACACATGGATGTCCACTATGTACAGATACAGCAAGAACAAAATGGCTGACACTATCCACTGCTTGCTCATACATGTCATACCCCACAGTATGACAACATACTACAAGTGTTTTGATACAACTGAGATAGTATCATTACTGATGTAGTTTCATGTGTGCCATGAGAGATTCTGCTGTATGATCATACCACCAACACTCTAGTCCACTGTGCTGTGTCCCCTAAGGCCAGCCACCCAATAATATGTCATAAGACCAGTGCAGATGAATAGCAGTGTGCTATTATGACCACTATATTGGGGCAGTCCAACAACATCAGTGTGCCACAATGACAAAAGACAATGCAACCATGATATATTGTACGTCCTCTGTATGTGTAAGACAGCAGGGTATGAATGACATGTCATTACCACAGGTCTAAGACAGGCTTACTGGTATACTCCCTATTCTCCATAGCGGTACCCTCCCATCTGCATCCTGTTATACACAAAAAATAGTTACATACCTGGTGGAGTTCAGTACTCCTTTGTTGAAATGTGCTACTAGTACTGTTTCACAAAGGTGTGCTCTGTGTGAGTAAAGTGTAATAAAGAATATTTGCCCATAGCCAGCTGCTTGCATTGTTGCTTACATTTTAACATGCTTCTCATTAGCAGGTACTTGCCTCTAAACCAGTCTGTCACTCTGATATGCTAATTGCAACCACAACAGTTGAGTTGCACTATTATTAGCCAATGACATGCAACCACTGTGCAATCTATAAGGCCTTCATGTAGAACAGGGCCCCTTCTTAGTTGTTGAGATGGACATTACTGGGGTGAGGAGACTACATTATCACAGAGGGTAGGTCTGTAACAAATACCTCTAGATAGAGCTGTGTGTACCACAGGCTGCAGCTGCTGCTGCAGGTAATAGACATAGGCAGTAAGTGTGAACACTTTGGAGGACACCAAGTTGTAGGTGTATCTGTGTCAGCTGTGTAAACCTTGTTGTAGAGGCAGAACCAGGGTGACAATACCCTTTACACTCCAATTACGGTATGTGTCTAAGGCACATATGTTAGGCAGCTGTGTCAATAACAGAGTACTAGGCAACATATAGTAATGCTATACTGATATGTGATGTGTGTCCTTACCTGCAGGCTTGTGACTTCCAGCAGTGAAAAGCAGTTATTTAATTTGCAATGCTTTGTGTGGATAATGAGTGCATGAGTCATTCAGTAACTGTTGTCTTCACAGTAATGCAATTGAAATGCAACACAACACTGATTTTGAGCCCAGGACTGTGTGTGGCAAAATATACTGTATGTAAGGCATTTAACAGACTGAGCTACTGAGTCACTGTCACAGTGGGTATATTTGCAAGATATATGTGCACACATACAGGCTGTGACATACATTTTCTAATTCCATCAGTATGTGCATGGGAAGAGCGAGAAAAACATTCCATTACTGACATTGCAGATTATATCCCTGAAAACACTGATATATATGCTCTGCATGTGTGTAGTGTCAGTTTTGAGTACAGTGGCTACAATTCTCCTACAGCTCATGTAGCACGTACATACCTCTCAAGCTGTTAGCATGGGTCAGTATGGGCCAAGCAATTACAAATGCAGGTACACCACTACACAGAACAGTTTCACATAATGTGAACTTATATAACTATCCAGGTGTTCTGTAAATGGATTTGGTAATACATTCCATTCCAGGTAATACTTTATCTGCTAATCATGTGACAGATGGATTAGGCAGTTTTACGTAGATTACAAAAAAGTGTGATACTTGAAAGGCATGTTTCTGTATAGTAAGTAAACTAGGCAGCCATCATATCTTAGTTGGCAGGCATGGGATAGAACCGAATAGCTGAGACTGCAAGGGACATCTGCAAATAATGTATTAATTGACTGCAGCAGTTTAGTACAGACATGCAAGGGATACAGCCATGCTGGGATTACACAGCTTTATTTATGAATCAACAATGCTGATGAACACATTCTTGGCATTGATGTTAACATTATAATCTAAATCTAAACACAATATCTGCTCAAATATGGACTACCTCACCTATATATTTGTTGTGTTCCTGGTGAGAGAGAGGAAATATGAGCATTATGTGACTGATACTGAAACTTTAGTGCTACATACCACTGGATTCTAACTCAGGACTGTGTGTGGAAAAATGTACTGCATACAAAGCATTTAACAGACTGAGCTACTGGGTCACTGCTGACTATTGAGTGACTGATACTTGCCTGGAAACCACCTGGAACTATAGTATGAATTGAGTAATACAAGTTACAGGACATTCATCTGGCATTCTAGTATGATTACAGTGTTATACTAGACTGCAGTGACTGTAGAACACACATGCATGGAATACAACCATACTGCAGACATTAAAAAGCTGTATTTTAGAATCATCACTGCTAGTGACCACAAATTAGTGTTAATGGTTTGAAATATCTGTGAAGTCCGCATACAATATCTGCCCATGGACTAGGTTGCCTCACCCATATACCTTTATTACCTGCTGTCTAAGGAAGACAGAGCATTATGTAACTGATACTAGCCTGGAGACAGCCTTGAGCAGTACTATGAGTTAAGCAATACAGTTTGCAGGCCATTAGATTTGCTGGCTACAGTTATTACAGTGTTACACTTGACTGTGACAGCCTTACCATAGACAATCAATGCATACAGCTCTACTGCAATGGTTTTGGCAACACAATCCTGCTGAACAACATTTTTCTTATTGTTATTGGTATTGTTATTGTTTTATTGAAATACAGTTCTTATTGTTCATTTATTGCACTACAGCTCTACAGCTCTAATTGCCCATTTATTGCACTACAGTTCTACTTGACCATTTAGTGCACTACAGTTTTTCCTGTTTATACTTTATTGCAGTAAATGCTTTACTATTTCTTACTTATTGCACTACAGTTAGCATACTAAATCCATATTTACCATGCTCATGGCACAACCTGGCCAGGTGCGCAGCATGGGACTCGGCATCCCGAGCTGTCTCAGCTGCAGGTGTAGGGATAGAAGCACACCATTATGCATACCAGTTTTGTAGATATTCAGCTTGCATATTGGTAAAACAGAGGTAACATTACTTACATATTCGTGAGGCATTCCCTGCTCTCGCCTCTTGAACTCAGGTGTACAAGATCCCCCTCTTTCTCCTTTTCAAGTCACAAAGTGAAGCCAAGCAGTGCACAAATTTGCAGAACCATGGTTTTAGTGAGGCTTAGTACTATGCAAACATTGGTGGCTGTTAGCATGTTTATGCACTGCTTAGCATGAATGAGCAGTGCTTAGCAAAGCATAGTAGTGCCAAAATTCACAATAGTTTAATGAAATTAAAGAAAAATAGTACATTCATTTACAATCAGCTTCTGCCTGTTATGGACTCGAACCCAGGACCTACTACACATAAGAGTGTAACTCTTCCCATGTAGTTAGTTGGATGTTATAAAAACTAGTATACCTTCACATATACTACTAGGCTACCTGCTACTGTTGCTGAGCACTGCACCGCTCTGCTCAGAAGCACTTAAACACAACTATAATTAAATAATTACATCCAGTTTCTATTTTTAGATGTCTGGCATGTGCCGAGCATGTATGTATGAGGTCCGCTCAGCTCTGCTACACTCCATGCCAAGCCACCTAAACAAAAAGAAAGAAATAAAAATAATAAAAACTTTATTATGATAATTAACTACATCCAGTTTCCATTTTTAGATGTCTGCCAGATGTCAGCTGTCTATATGTGAGCACAGCTTGGTATTGCTGCACTCTGCACCACACCAAGCAAACATGCATTAAAAAATATTACAAAAATCATAGCACCATAAAAATGACATATTATACAGTTGATACACTTCACAACTTTACAACAGTGGCGGAGAGCATTACAGGCAGCCTCACACTCATCTGCAGCCACGGGTAGCTACTACACCTCTACCTACACTGATTCAATGTCCGTGTTCTTCGGCTCTCCCTTGGCAGAGCACCATCATTAATATGCATGGCATGCTGCTGAGGGGTAACTGTGGTTGTGTACATGGATACATTCCGTGTATGCTCTACACTGTGCCTACATGGACTTTATTAAATCCTGAGGTATGTCTAATACGTTTCATTCCTTGGAAGGTTTTCTAACAATCTGAAATAATTGTTGCTCCTGAACATACGTAGTAAATCATTTACTTTCTAATATTGCTCAGTCAATATTATTTCTGTCTGTTTCTGGTAAATTTAAGCCACCAGCGTTTACTACTTTTCCCTCCTATATTTCACGCAAGAAATGTATGAATTCTTCTAGGTCATCAGCACTTGACTTTGGAGGTCTATACACTCCAACAATTGTTATATGTTCCAGGGTTGTCTTTATTGTCTCAGTTACACAATCTATAGTATTGGCGTTATCACTGAACATGTAATAATCACAGGTGTCATAACTATCTTTAATCCCTGTCATAACACCTCCACCTGATTTTTTTGTTGGAATGTTTCCTATAGTAAAAACATTTATACAGTGACAAAACTGATTCCAGTCATTGTTCTTTAACTATGTTTGACAAACAATAACAACATCAATCTTGTGGGAATGTAGCAAATCCCACAAATAAAAAAAATATTACTAATGCTCCTAGCATTAACAACCATTAGAAAAAACATCAAATGTTGTTATCTATGAAATGTTAAATTTCTGACCTGGCAAAAATCCAGTCTTGTATAAGTCAGATATTGCAGTATATCTGCTGCAAAAATTTCCTCCCCTATATTGCAATGTGCACACAATCCTGTCTCAACAAGTGTACCCAAAATAAGGCTTGGATGCTCTACACATTTCTATTTTTTTTAAATTGAACATTTTTTCATGTAGGTATTTACTCAAAAAATCTTTTCATTCATGCTGACTTGACTCTCCTATCTATATGTGATTTGTGAAAAATGTATCCTGACACCTGGACAAGCTATATAAGAAGTCTATAAGTTATATATTAACTGTCAGACAGTCCTTGCAGAGGAGATCATTTGTACTAATATGAAAAAAAAAACAGCTCCATACTTCCTTACTTTAAGGGATTCTAAGGTCTTTCTTGCATCCTGTATTTTTGCTCCTGTCAAGCATTACACTATCCCATTATATTATCTGATAATGTAGGCATTAGTTCCTCTAATAATTGAATTTCCAACTACACCATTTCTGACTATATCTGAAGAATCTCCATCATCTAGTGTAGTAACATCTGTTCTATTAATTGTTACAAAGGAATGATCTTCATAACCATTAGTCTTATTAATCCCACTGTTTTTGATTACTTATTACATTTGCAAACATACAATTCAGATCCAGCTGTCTGCACTTCCTCTACTTGTACCATGGTGTCAGCTTCAGTCTTTCTTCTCTTTCCTACAGCAATGTTCTTTATTTTCACCTTCCACTTGCCTTTTTTTCTACATTCTCTGTTGGAAAAATTATGCCTTTTCCGTAGACTGAATGTTTACTGATTGAACAATGTTATCATTCCCTGTAATTTTGCATTATATAAAAAAAGGAATGCCCTTTTAGTATATATTTACTTTGCATTGTAGATATTTATCAGTTTTTTGTTCTTGGTATTTGTTGTGAACTTCTTTCTTTCTTTGTTTATTTATTTTCTTCTACGTACTCTGGATCCACAGATTGATGAATAAATCCTAAATCCAAAGTTGTCATCAGTAGTTTCATTTTTAGTAGGTGATGAGGAATCTTTACTTAATTGGACACTTCCTTTCCTAAATCTGTTCTATGTGCTCTTTGCCTAAC
This sequence comes from Protopterus annectens, assembly GCF_019279795.1. Taxonomy (NCBI): domain Eukaryota; kingdom Metazoa; phylum Chordata; order Ceratodontiformes; family Protopteridae; genus Protopterus; species Protopterus annectens. Next base: position 105,028,657 of record NC_056751.1, on the reverse strand, counting down.
ACTGTTTATCTCATCAGTCCAGTTATTAATTTTTTTTCAGCAGAGAGGCCCGACCTATCTGCATTTTTCCACTATATACTTCAGACTTACAATAAAACAAAAGTAAACAAACCTATAAGATATAAAGGAACAAAATCAAAACAAATAGTAACAATGCAGAAAAAGTTTAACAATAACTAAACACATAATGTGAGGAATCATTTTAACAATATATTTGCAAATAATAATGAGGAAAAATGACAAAGAGAGAGAAAATAGTAACACATAATTTTGGATAGAGATTTTACACCATTAATAAAGCATCTAGGTTAATACTGTGCTGGGGCACAACATTAACATAGAGATTTGTAGTATACAATGCTGCATCTAGGTTAAATAAGAGGAGTGATGACAGGTTGCAGTGATATATCTAGTATAAGTGCAATAGAGTGATGGGGAAAATTACTAAGCAGGTAAGGGTCGTGAAGCACTATACTGGAGTAGAGAGGGCAGGTCTAGAGGCAGCACCAGAGTTGGAGGATAGAAGACTGTAGAGAGGGATGAAAAGAGGAGCTCAGTGAGAGATTGTCTGCTGAGATAGCCAGTGGGATTTGAGCAGGTTTCTTAGTTGTTTTTTGAAAAGTTTTTTGAAGCTTTTTGAAATAAAGTGAGGGAAGTTCTTTGGAGAGTTGAGAGTAGCTAAGCAAATAGAGCTGGCAGGCAACAGGGATGAGATTTGAGAGTAGCTATTTGTGAGGTGCTTTGAGGAGCGAAGGGTAGTTGGCTTTTGGATGTGGGGCAAATGAGGTTATCTTGCATGGGTGTAATTAGATATTAATGGAGAATTTTAGTAATGATAACTAATTGGTGTTGAGAATTAGATTTTGAAGTTTTGGCCAATTAAGGTTTTTGAGATTCAGACAATGGTGAGTAACGGAATGGGGGATAGGTGAGCAAACCTGCAAGCAATATGGTGGTAGGCTGTGGCAAGTTTCTGAAGGTTAGCTTTTTTTATGTTGATAAACGATGGTGGCATACAATAGTGTAGAGATGAGATGAATAGGCAAGAGACACCTGGTGAGACAGCCTTGAAAGGGGCTTAAAAATATGGAGGGTAATCCTATCTTTTATCTAATGTTTTGATGGTTAGGATCAATGTGGCAATCATGTTTTAGTTGATTGTCTATAGTAACGGTTAGTAGTTTAGTGTCTAGTTCTGTGTTTAGTAATAAGTTACTGCCAGACAGTATGGAAAAGGAGAAGGATTAGAAGGAGGGTTTAAAGAAAAGTAGGGCATTTTTAAAAGGATTAAGGAGGATTTTTGGGGTGGAAGGAGGAGTTTCTGTTTGAAGACCTTGCCATGGAAGAGTGAAGTTCTTCTGAGATAAAGGAGCACAAGTGGATGTTGAATCATCAGCATGAGAGTTACAAGTGGAAATCAGGAGGAAAATGGAGTTGTTTAGTGTGGATCCTTGAGGTTGGGAATAGCATGGAGAAGAGGAGAGGGGACCTAAGGTGTGAGAGGGAGCCGAGAGATGAGGACTTTGTCCCAGAGGACTGCTTACTTATCTTTTAAATGTGAGTCAAAACCACTGTAATGCCAAAGAGTCAAGTGAGAGAGATTTCAAAGTATCAAAGGAGAGAGATTTGGTCAGGAATATCAAAGGCTTTTTGAGAGAACCAGGAATAAGGCAGAGGAGAAAAGTTGAGATGAAGATTTTGTTGGCAATGTCTGTGATGAAGAGATTTTAAGGAGGTGTTAGTAGGGTGGAAAGAAGGGTTGGGAGGCTACGAGTAGGCTATTTTGGGTGTATACATGTAAGAGTTGATTTTGTAAAGATGAGGGCATAGTTGATGGTGTGGAGATAGTAGGATAGTAGGAGATAGTTTAGATAGTTCATTAGAGTTACCTCCTTTATAGTTCTTTCCAGCATGAGACTTTCCAGTTATGGAGGTTATTAGATCTGCTATTGTTGGGATGATTAAGGTGGAGACTGTTCTGCTGCTGCTTGCTTGCACTAGTTGTTAATATGGAGCTGGTAGTTTGTCGTTCTGCTGGGTGCATGGTTAGAGTTTAGAGAGTAACTAAGGTATGTGGGGTTGTGGAGACTGTACTTTGACTTAGAGTGGGGTGTGAGGGAGGTCTTTTTTCTTTGAAGGGCGTTAGGGAGGAGAGGTGTTTAAGAGGAGAGGGTTTCAGAGAAGAGACTGTTGAATGAGATGTAGCTGTTATTATATTGGGTGGGGTCTGAGCTAAGATAGCTGGTGTAGTTACAGTGTATATTCCCTGATGGAGCAGTTTATTGAGGTCTGACCAGAAATTTTGGGGGTATTTTTGTTTGGGATTGTTGATATTGAATTTTGGGGATATCATTTTTAAGATAGTTTTGTTTTTGTAGTAAGGTTAAGGTGTTTAAAGAAGTTTTTGTGGTTGGGTTTTTAGTGGTTCTTGTTTTTTTCCATAGTTAGTTTATATTAGCATAGTTTTGTCCGTTTTTTTTTTGGAGCCACTGGGCAGCTTTGGATCCTATTCTAATTAAGTTTAAATTGGGCATGACGCCGGAGAATTGTAGGGAAGTAAGTTATTGAAATGTGGGGTGGGAGAATTATTTTAGGGAGGTATTTTTAGCTGACCAGAGTTTTTCTTTGAGAGTATGCAGGAAAGTAGGCAGGTTAAAGTTTTTACGATAAGTAGCCTGTTTGAGACTGTTTTGAGACTGTTAGTTTTTTTTGTTTAGTGATGTAGGTATGAGATGGTCGCTGATATTGTTCCGTATATATTTTATTTATATATGAGGTGATTGTTGTTGATCAACATCCAGTCCAGGATGGCTTGTTTGTTGATTGTTGAATGAATTCTAGTAGTTTGTTTATGGTGAAAGTTAATGGTTTGTTGAGAGCGAACGGGGTAGATTTGAGAGGAGTGCAGGAGTTCCAATCAATATTAAAGTCTCCTAAGATTATGGTTTAGACAGGATTACAGGATACCCAGCTAAGAATATTTTGTTGTGTTTATAAGTTATTGCCTGGAGGGAAGGAGGAACATACATATTATATAAATGGCTTTTCTTAGTTACTTGGGAGTTTGCTACAGAGTTTTTCAGCATTGATGGGGAGGAGGCAGGAGTCATTAACCCACCACCTGTAGTTGGGATTTGTATAGTAAGGCTGGTAAAGTACTCCTAATATATGTAACAACAGTTTTCATTCTGTGCCAACTGAACAGGTGCAATCATTACCAGTTAGTCTAGATTTACTAATAATTATGGTTAACAAATCAGCCAACTTTTGCCACGAGGAACATGGTTCACCAGTGTTATCAGGAATTACATTTTAAAGATACATTGCATTTAGTATGCTGTACTAGATAACTTTGCTTTGGCAAATAATTAATGGCATACTCAATTAAGGAATTCATTTTCAGCTACAAACAAATAAAGAATTTGAAAAAAAAGAACAATCAACATTTAAAAAATCAAAGACAATTTAAGTTAACTTCTATGAGACAAAGCATACAAACAATATGCAACTAAATATTAAGTTAGGTGCACTGAAGTCATCACTCTCACCTACCATACTAGTTGTGCCAGTCACTAAATGCTGGGCTACACTATCGCTTGCAGTCACATCTCATTGTAGCAGAAAATATCAACAAATCACAAACACACACAGGATTGTTTCAGATGGCTTTACTGGAAAGGTTCACTCAAACTCTACTATAGCTTGCTGTGATGGAAAGGTTAGCTTACATTTTATTTCTTGCCTTTTTCTATTTTGCATACTGTGATTTGTTTTCTTTATACAGTGTTTTACTTGTATTCTGATTTTAACTGCATATTAAAACTTGAAAAGAGACCACAGCTCTGTCTCTTGTGAGTCAGAATTCCCCGCCCCCTCCCAGCCTGTTACTGTTGTGTTTTTAAACACTACTGTCTTTCTAGTTGCCTGATGCTTATGTTAATTTGACCATATATCTCATTCCCTCTCTCCTTTCACTGGCTGGTGTGAGTAAGCATAGAATTATCATTTTGTGAAATCACTCCCCTTCAGCTATTTAAACTTACTGGCCATCCTACTGTATCCCATAGTACCAGAATACAAAAGTGCCCAACCCCTTTCAATCCATCTTACTCTTGTAAAAATAGTGTCTCTCCACTAAAACTTGACATTTTAAATAGATAAAACTTAAGTTACCCACTTTCATATCTAACTGCTTAGTGCACACTGTGGTGTTTAGGATAAACCATTTTTTCTTCAACTTACATTTAAGCATCTATTACAAGACAACCAGTTATTGGAAAACCCACATCTACCTCTCAGTAGTCATCTTGGGATTAGTGCTTTGTTTTCTCCTGGTGAGAAAAGGACTACAGGGACATTAATTTCTTGAGACTGCTGATCACCAGAAAGCCTAATAACTGTTTTACAGATGACAACTTGGAGTCTGTGCTTCTATTCTGATCCTGGTGAGAGAAGGAGTACAGTGCATTGATTCTTGACTGTTACTGGTTGGAGATTGAGTGTCTGTGCTTAACGTACCTGACTGGTCTGGTTACTATTCGAGGCATCTACCAGAAAAAGGCTACAAGCCTACAGACCCTTGCATCATCTGGGACAAGACTGTGGATCAATATACAGGCTGTGGCCTGCTTCTCTTCTTGGGATTGTGCTAACATTTTGCTTCTGGTGAGAGAAGAAGCAAAGGAGCACTATATCTCAACAGAGTGTAGCTGTGGTGAGACCAGCATTAGTAGTAGCCAGGCAGTAGCCATTCATAAGACTCCCCTCTTTTCATCATTCTTGGCAAGCTAATTCTTTGTTTTCATTAAGTAATGCTTGATTTGTTTCAAACTTCAGAATATCTGCCTATACACTTCATCCTTAAATTTTCAAGGTTTATGTATTAGTTTCCCCTCAGTGTGTTTGGCAGTGCTCTGTATAGACTCAGGCACCTTGAGTGACATTTTTCCTGTAAAAGCACAACTGAAATTTCTCCAGTGCCTAGTTGTACACAGGACAACTAATTTGCAGTGACAAGCACTGTCCACATAGTTGCAAACCGGATACTCCTGACAGTGATTGATATTCTCACTCCAACTGTCTAATCAATAAAAAAGGGTAAGTTGCCATGGATATGAACTTTCCTACTGGCTCCTTTACCAGCTTGCTAAATATGGGCATCCTGAGGCAATGCAGAAATTGCCTCATATTTACTGACAACCAGTTAATTCTCAAACAAACTGATATGGTATGTGAGAGATGTATTTATACAATGTCACTGGAGGCAAAGGTCTCACATAAAAGTACTCCTAATGTCAGTAAGGTTATCAGTAGTACACATGCTGCACCCATCACGCACAATTCAAAGCAGATGTATAGACCCACATATGCTGAAGCACTTACACATAACCTTCCTAAACCACAAAGACATCCTAGATGAAGTACACATAACAAATACCTCCAGCAGCCCCAAATGCACTCTTTCAAAACAACACCCACATCAACACATACAGCTACATCTCATGGAGCCTCTACCTCTAAGCCCATAAGGCAAGTCACCACACAATCCAACATTCTAGTCATTGGAGACTCCATCGTGAGACACACTGATGTCCTTCTCACCAGGCTGAGTAAGGAGAAAGTTATGTTCAGTTGCTTATCAGGGGCTAGGATCTGCCACATTACACATGCACGCAGGTCATTGGACCACAATTACCAATAAGACTCAGTCATAGTCCATGTGGGAGTTAATGACCTGAGACATACCTCCCTAGACTATATGAAGAAAGATATCATGGAGCTCTTGGAATATCTGTCTCAGGCTGGTATGAACCTAGCATTGAGCAGCATTTTACTTTCTCCAAGGATGATGCCACAATACAAACAAAAGATGATTGACTTTAATAATTGGCTTAGTGTCTGGTGTCATTCTAAGGAGATGCAATATTTGTCAGCATGGAAGGAGATGGTCAACAGACCACACTGCTTTGCCAGGGATGGTCTGCACCTCTCCCCTCTAGGCTTTCAAATATTACCTAAAACACTGTCTTCCCCCATAGTGCCTTTTTAGGCAATGCCAAACTGAAAATCCTTCTAACATAACAAATCAAAACCAAGAAAATCTAAAGGTATTACTGCTCAATACTAGGTGTCTAAACAAAAATCTCCACTCCCTAGAAGCTCTCTTTACCCTAGAGAATGCTGATATCTGTGGGGTCACTGAGACATGGTTTAAAGCCATGGAGAGCACACCAACAGTGCAAAGTTATAATGCCTTCCACACATTTAGGCCAGCTACTTCACAGGCAGGGACTAAATGTGGAGGTGTCTCTATTTACATCAAAAATAAATTTACTTCAAGGCTGGTCAAACAGGACAATGCACTTGAATTGCTCCATGTTAAAATCACCATACATAAAATCCAATACCGCTTCCTTGCAAGCTATATGTCCCCCTCTATGACCTAGGAAACTCATACCATGTATTCAAACGTATTATGAACAGTAACCATCCAACCCAATACCATATTCATGGGTGACTTTAATTACCCCACTATTAACTGGGAATCCTATATGACACCAAACACACAGGTACAGAGATTCCTGGATTTTGTAAACACAAACTCCCTGGACCAGATACTCAATGCACCAACCAGGGGTGCAACCATACTGGATCTGGGCATCTCTAATATGAGAGACTACTGAACACCCCCTACTGTAATGCTATCCCTGGTAAGGTCAGACCACAGAATGCTCTCATTTGAAGTAAAAATAAAAACCTGGACCCCTAGCTAAACCTGGAATATTCAGGAACTATTCTAAGGCAATCTCTTGCTATTAAGTGAGAACCTGGCAAAATGTCAAGCCCCCATAAATCTTGTGAACACTTCTGCCTATGCAGAACTGTTCACAGAAACCCTGTACAAGCATGTAAATAGCTGCATAGAGGCAGCTGTACCCACCTGGAAGAAGTACAGAACTAACCCAAAAAACAAGCCACCCTGGTGGAACCACAAAATCAATCTGCTATATAACTGGAGGAAGAAAATCATGGCAAAAATTAGAAGGTGCAGCACCCAGCAGGATAAAAGCACTCTTATCAAACTAAACAAACTCAGAGAGCAAATAAATTCTACCAAAGACAACTTTGAGGTAAGTTTGGCCTCCCAGGCCAATGACAACCACAACGATTTTTTAGCATTGTCCGCAACCTCAAAGGCAATGCACAATTGTGTGCAGAGCTCATTGTAAATGGAGCCACCTATATAGAGCCAGAAGATATAGCAAACCTCCTGGCTGATAAATTCAGCTCTTTTACTCCTCACTCCCCCTCAACCTTCCCTCAGGAAATATCATCAAATATAACTCCCCCTACTATCACTAGGGAACAGTCCTTAATGCTCTCTCTAAGACCAAGAACATTGCATCAGTGGGCCCACACAATATCCCAGGATGCCTTCTAAATAGCATGAAACATCACCTATCAGGGCCCCTGGAATTACTATTTAACTGTAGCCTCCAAACAGGCTTCGTGTCTCATGAATGGAGAAAGGCAACAGTCATCCCTCTGCACAAAGGTGGGCCATGTACAAACCCTGGAAACTACAGACTCATAAGTCTCACTAGTCTTATATTTAAAGCCATGGAAAGAATTGTCATGGAAATGATCAATAGAGATATAGTAAACCACTAGACACTGGACTCAACCCAGTTTGGTTTTATCAAGGGCAGACAGGCTTCATGTCTCATGAATGGAGAAAGGCAACAGTCATCCCTCTGCACAAAGGTGGGCCATGTACAAACCCTGGAAACTACAGACTCATAAGTCTCACTAGTCTTATATTTAAAGCCATGGAAAGAATTGTCATGGAAATGATCAATAGAGATATAGTAAACCACCAGACACTGGACTCAACCCAGTTTGGTTTTATCAAGGGCAGATCATGTCTACTCAACCTGGTAGACTTCTTTGAGAAGGCCACCAAAGCAACGGATGAGGGCAAAATCGTTCACACTGCCTACCTTGACCTGGCCAAGGCATTTGACACAACACCCCACTCAGGCATTGTTCACAAATTGAAGAGGTTAGGTACAAACCCATATGTCACCCGGTGGATAGCCAACTGGCTCACAGACAGGACCCAGGAAGTTAGAATTGAGGAGTGCGCCTCTACAAAGAAGCCAGTCACAAGTGGAATCCCTCAGGAATCAGTCCTTGGATCACTCCTTTTTGGCATTTAATTCTCAGAAGTCAAGGCCAATGTTTGTGGTCTCTGGCTGACTAAATTTGCAGATGATTGCAAATTAGGAGCTGTCATTGAATCTCACACTGACACAAATGTTCTCCAGGAGGGGCTCACACAGACAAACAACTGGTGTCAGAACCATGGACTAAAACTAAATAGCAAGAAATGCATAATGGTATCCTTTTGGAAGTCATCCATCCCTGGTAACTATCATACTGACAACACACCACTTAGAGTTGACCCAGTAGTCAGGGACTTAAGGACATACATAGATAGTAATCTAGCCTTTGATCATCATGTGTCTACAATGGTGAGGAAATCATTCTAGGTTGCGCAACTTATAAACAAAAGTATGGCATCTAAGTCCAAGGAAGTCATTATTCCACTGCATTTGGCATTCATCAGACATATCATTAAGTACAGTACCACTTTGGCATGTACTTAACCAGGCATATACAACAACTGGAACGTCCACAGAGGTTCCTCACTAAAAGAATACAGGACATAAATAATATGCCCCATGCAGACTGCCTCAAGGCCCTATCCCTGTATTTTGCCTCCTACAAGCTTTTGAGGGGAGATCTATGCCTGGCACACAGGGCATTGTCAGACCCCACTCTGATGAACATCTTGCATATCCACAAAACAAACAGCACCAGAATTACCCGTTCTAAAAATGTAAACCTTGCCTGCGATATAAATAGGACCTGCTGGAAAGATAGATATGTATCCCAGAGACTACCCCGTCTATGAAACAGGCTCCCCATCCATATGAAGCAGAGTTCCTCCCTAACCCAATTCAAGTGTAATTTGGACAATTGGATGGGAAATTAGAAATTCATCCCTGGTTTGGCACCTATGTCTCTAATGGACACAGGTAACTTGTAAATGGTTTATCTCCTAGGCCCATGCTTACACTTATCAAGGGTATCAGAACTTGTCAGTGATTTCAGATGCATGGCTAAGCTTGAAAAGGCCCTTGTGGTCATTAGCCTAGTAGACACTTATGAACCTATAAACAGGATTGGTCTATCTACAATGTGTTTGAATTTATACCTGATTAGGCCCCTTGGAATGGCTAGAGTTTGCCATTCTAAAATCTATCCCTTTCTAACCACAAACAATGAAAATTAAAGGTAAAACAACAAAATATACATCAAAATAAATCTTCAGGTCTGTGTGCTATCACTTTCTTTCTATAAACAGTGAAAAACAGAAGTAAAAATAAAATGTAAATCAAAATAAATATTCTCTTACCAAGCAATTGCACGGTCAGTCAGTCACAAACCAACACAGGTTTGTTTCAGATAATCTCTGGAATGTCCTCTCTATAGTCTCTTTGAATTTATAGCTGATTAGGCCCCTTAGGATGGCTAGAGTTTGCCTGCCAAAAATCTATCCCTTTCTAACAACAAACAGTGGAAATCAAAGGTAAAACAACAAAATACAAATCAAAATACATTTTACTGTCTACAAGCTATCCCTTTCTTCCTACAAACAATGAAAAACAGGTAAGAAATAAAATATAAATCAAAATAAATATTCTCTTACCAAACAATTGCACAGTCAGTCTCAAACAAACACAGGATAGTTTAAGAGTAGCTGCCATACCATCTGGCTTTGTTGATAAAGCAGTATAGGTTTAGGGTGTATATTAGATGGTTGAAATCTTCTTCCATCGACGGCTTATTCGTTGACCCCTAGCCATCAAAATTAACTTCAGTGAACATCGAAATTTTTTATAAGGTAAGTAACCAATTGGCCACTACCCCACCGAAACACACATCACACTAAATCAAACCCACCTAACAATATATATCCTCTCCCCCCACGCCCCCCCCAACTATATATACCAACTCCGAGATCACACCATGGTGGGGTAAAGGGCAAAGTTGTGGTGTTGGCCAATTGATTACTTACCCTGTAAAAAATTTTGATGTTCACTGAAGTTAGTTTCAATGGATTGGGGTCGATGAATAAGCTATCAATGAAAGAAGATTTTGATGAGCTAATACTGACCCTAGGTTTAGGCCTCTAGAGCACATGCTTGCTTTAGCACTACTTTTATTTACATGATGGAGTTCAGTGAGTCCCGGGTCATTCATAGTACAGAAGTAAGCAACAATGGCTGACAGGGTGAGTGTTAATGTGTAATTAACGCCTGCCCAGGGATGTTATGAGGCCCGATGCCGCAGGCTGAGGACCACCACACCACTGGAAGGGCATTAATTACAAATTAACACACACCTTGTTGTCCATTATTGAGCTTAGAGAATGGGCTGCCTGTAAAATTGTTGTGTTTTACTTACTTATCTTTGTAAGTACTATATTATTATTTTGTTTATATATTTTTGATGTAAAATAGTTCTTCCTCCTAATGTTTCAAACTTTCTGTAGTATATGTTAATGGTGTTGGAGGAAGCATTTTGTATCAAAAATATATAAAAAAAATAATATAGTACTTAAAATAATAAATAAGCTAGTAAAACAACAATTTTACAGAGAGCCCATTCTCTCTCTCTCTCTCTCTATCTCTCTCTCTAATACAGTCTCTTCCTCTTTCACACACACACACACACACACACACACACACACACACACACACACACACACACACACACACACACACACACTCTCTCTCTCTCTTTCTCTCTCTCTCTCTCTCATACACTGCCTCTTCCTCTTTTACACACACCCACATACACACACACACACACACACACACACACACACACACACACACACACACACACACACACACACACACAGACACATTCACACACACATATACACACACAGCCTCTCTGGATTTTTTACTTGGATTCATTCACACAAGCATAACTCTCAACCTCTTAGGACAGAAAATCTGGGCAAAGTCAAAAATAATGGGGGGACAAAGCCCCAAAAATAGGGACACATTTTAAGTATTGCTCTTATAAACTTACAAAGTTGCTAGAATAAAAGGTCTTGTGTTACAATGCATTTTCTGAAAGATATAAAGCCTGAAACTCAAATGCATTTCATTATTTAGTGAATTCACTCTTCACTGATTTGCCACAAAACTTCAGAAAACCACAAATTTTATTAGGAGCAGACAAAATATATGAGGCAAAAATCTGGACATTCTGCAAAATTTTGGATAGTTGAGAGCAGGTTGAAAACAGCAAAAGCTCTGCTTAGCAAGCGTAAAATAATGGCAGCTGTTAGTTTTTTGCTATCCGAGCTCCCTGGCAGTTTGATATACTGCTGTGAAGTGGTGGACTCATTTTTCAGCAGGCATTATTTGTGTGACAAATTGAGGTATTGCCATCACAGCTAGCTCGAATTTTGTAAATAATTATGTCATTTGTGACTATCAAACTAATTTATTCAAGATGTTTGTTACAAATGTATTAGAACTCTATGTCATACGTATATCAAACTGCTTTGTACAGATGTTTGTGTTGAAAAGGTATTTGTAAAGTGCTTGTGCTTAAAATGTATCCACAGTGTGCCCTACTAGAAGAGAATAGAAGTGTACATGCACTGCTGTAACTGTTTAAATGTATATGTTAACAGAGGAAACCGGAGGGTTAACCTCAGTCCAACAAACTTTAGAAAAATACTTGAAATTAAATCATTTTATACGCAATAAGTATGAATATACTACCCTTTACAAATGCATCTGTTAAAATATAATATACTACCTTCTTCAATGCATAACAAAATAATTTTGTTAGCTAGATAATTATCATAAAGGTCCTCCTCAACTAACACACTCTGTGTAGATTGAATTCTAGCATGCTACTACCTCTTTTGATTGATCACTGTCCAAATACTATTTTTCAAACCATGTAATTCTCTCTGTTAATATATATCATGTAACTTTAAATTTATCTCTGACCTCTTCTTAAATGCCATTAATTACATAATATAAACATTTTACCTGAAGCAACCTGCATTTTTTTTCAACATGTTATTACTCATTCTGTATAAAAAAATTGCTACTAAATACTACGTGTGTATAGAATATTTGGGTTCCTATTAAATGATCGAAGACGCATTCTTTCGACTGTGTCTTGACTGAACTTGAAAGCACAAAAAGGCAAAATAGCAAAACGGCATATAAGCGAATTCTTTCCCTTGGAAAGAAATTGCTTGGCTGCTTCCGTTACTTTGCCGTTTTCGTCACTGTAGTGTGATCTCGGAGTATATTTAAGTAGGGGAGTGTGGGAGGCACATGGGTTCGATACATCATCGTTCGATTTTTTAAGCGTTCGATGATTTAACATAGACCCGAATATTTACTTTTATGCAATCATTTTCTGGAGCTTTTCTCCCTCTCTGTGACCAACTGAAAAGAAATATTATATCCAGTGGATTTTCCCAGTAAACAAAAGCACATAAACAATTATGTTTATTCCAATATATATATATATATATATATATATATATATATATATATATATATATATATGGTTTACAATCACTTTTGCAGACTGCAGTCGATCGAAAGTCACAATGTCGAACTGTAGTTTTCTGATGGGCGGTTTTACAAACCCAAATACATCGCCTACACTACATTGAATGGGTAGTATAGTTCGAGTACTGAGTTTGGAACTTTGAGTGGAGATCACGGTTCAGTGAGGAACAGTGAATTAACTCATTTCCTCACTGTAGTGCGATCTCGGAGTTAGTATATATAATTTGCAGAGGGTGTGGAGGGCGCATCCCCCCACATGGAGGGTGCGGGGGGCTTGCCCCACTGCAAAATAGTAAACTTGATGTGCTGTTGATTTTAGAGTGTGAAGTACATGATGGTGTATAACTTGGGTGACTGCCGTCACCTCCTGGTATGCTGGATACATCGAATTACGAGAGTTGATGTATTCAGTTTCGAGTATGCTGCTTGTTCGCTGCTGCGGTTTTCCACATTTTGGTTCAACGTTGAAGCTAGTCAATGAATGCAGTTTCAAAGTTTCAATACACACACACACACACACACACACACACACACACACACACACACACACACACACACACACACATATATATATATAATGTGTGTGTGTGTATATATATATACAGACACACACACACACACACACACACACACACACACACACACACACACACACACACACACACACACACACACACACACACACACACACACACACACACACACACACACATATATATATAATCAGTGGTGGCTAGTGACCTCAAAGCAAGATGGCTGCAGAAAGTAAATGAAGAGGTGGGGCTAACTGTAATAGGATGTGACTCTATTAGGGCAGATCAGTGTGTTTAACTGTAATCAAACAACAGCTGATTTCAGTCATTTTCATCCACAAACTTCTTCTATACCCGTTCATGATAGTCTTTTTATTGATTGTATAGACACCAAATAAAAAATGAGTCTCTAAGTAGGCTGGGGAAAGGTTTGCAATGTTTAAAGGACCATAGAGAAAGATAGGGCAGTTGTTGTGCAGGCACCACAGTAATTTTCATCTGACTGGAATGTTATTAAGTATGAGCCATATCACTGCACTTGTGTCTGCATGTGGGATGGCGGATAATTTCTGGCAGATTTTACCATCTCAGGAAAACCATTCCCATATTTTGCAGATCACTTAAGCAATCTAGTAGTCTGCACATACAAACTGTGTTTCTTCCGATTAGTGTCTTTTTTCCTAACCAATATTTATTAGTAGTGTAGAGGAAAACCTTGGAAGGTATCCAGAAACAAATAGTGTATTATGGTTGTTGCAATCGCACAGTGAGTGACAATATACAGGGTGGGGACAATGAAGAGAAATACATAGGGTGACCAGGGAAAAACAGCAAGTATACATTCCATGCATATGACTGTGCAGTGTAATGCAAATGAGTGTAAACATGCTAATGATGGCCATCGCATATCAACTGATGAAATCAGGCATGGCACTGTAATGTCAAAATGTATAAGATCTGTTTGATGAGCCTCGATGGTCAGTCTATCTGGACAGCATAATTTCTCATTAAGCAGGTGTATCACTTGCCCTAAGATGTTAGGAGTAGTATCTGCTTTAACTGGCCAGCATGTGTTAGTGGCCAGTTTGGAAGTCAGTGCCCATGCTGTTGCATGCTGTCTTCCTCCATGTCAATGAAGTGCCTGTCAGTGGCTGACATACCATCACCTCTATCACTGGGACATAACTGGTCACTACTGTGTGGGCAGCAAAATCATACCAAAACTGATAGACGTGCTATTCTGTTCTCACTTGAGATCACGGTTTAGGGGTGGGGGATGTGTGAACCGTCTGTCCCAGTGGACACAAAGGTTTGTGCAAAATTAACCATCCTTCCCATGGGGACCTTTCAACATCTGACTGGGAACAGGCTAGGATCTTTTGCAGGCCTCATGAATTCCACACCAGTTCCTACATGTGTGCTTATAGGTTCATAGGAGATTACTAAGTTAACACCTCAAGAGCCCTTACAAGCCTCGCCAGTTTTACACAGATTTTACTCAATTGATATATATGGTGGAGAATATTTGGTTTCAATGGACAGCAGAGAAAAAACATTACTATGTTGCTACTACGTAGCCCAATTTTCTGCAAGTTCTGAGAGACACTGACTGCATCCACATTGCTTTCAAGGCCTTCCCTACACCACACAGTGTCCAGTATGTCAACCAGAAGGTCTTCTACTCCACATGGTGTGCAGTTAACAAAGTATTATATATAATAGCTCTGCATGTATTCAGGCAGTTCCATGATTCTATATCTGGCACATGGGTATCATCATTGCACACAGGGGGACTTTCCATAAGGTCATCTAGCAGGTTTGTACACAAACTGCCAACTGTAGCTCCCATGAGGGTCCAAGTTCCATGAGCATAGGTAGTAGATGACATGGCTGATGATCTACCATCTGCAACCACAGGCAGTGGAGGAGATGGTGTACACCATCACACTGGTACAGACATGGGACATCATCAGATGCTGGTTTGAAGTGCTGAAGTACCACATCCAGTGTCTGGATCTATCTAGTAGTATACTGCCCTATGATGCAGAAACTAGCAACAACATATTTGTGGTGTGTGTCATGCTGTACAACAAGGTGATACAAAACCTGTTACAACAAGGGAGACAGTAGCACTAACCTACATACCTATTTCACCAGTGGAAGAAGAACCATGTGAAGAGTCATTGGAGGACAAGGTTGCAGTGGGCCCTCATGTGAGGCAGAGGTGGGTGCAATCCACTGTGGCACTGGCAAAGAGATGGAGTCTGGTCCACAACTATGGGCCATGACAAAACAAATACAACACAGATCTGATGCATGCATTAACACACACAGCCTATGCAGTACAGTGCATTGATTGACCACACTGTGCATCAGATATTCCCATACTCACAGTAGCCAGAGAGATATGCAGAACAAAGTCATCATCATCATTTGCAAAGGTGAAGGAACACAGTGGGCATGAGATAGCAATGCTAGTAGAAATGGAAGAGTCGTGGATGGTGTCTATGCTAAGCATGCATATAGCTGGGGATTGCGGAGTGTCTAGACTCAAATCTCCAGGTGATAGAGTACAGCTTCCAGGAGTGGAATGCTGACAATGACTAACATGTGACCTTCTAGTATCAGGTCTGGTATCTGATCCAGAGAATTGCATAACACATTGATTGCATGTATAGGAATGTCACTGTGGCCCCCAGCATGTTGTTCTCTCAAATGGATGGAATCCACTACAGCATGACTAGGCATGCTTATATGTAACTCATGGTATAGTACTGGAGAGTGGGCTGGTGTTGAACTATGGGACTCTGAGTGAAATGAACATTGGGGTACACCCACAGTCAAGGCAGAGGCAGGCAAGTGTTGGTCACATCCAGGTGAGTGCCCATTGCTGAGATGGAAGCTACATTAAATCTGGACAAGGGTCAGACAACAACAAATGAACATTTATGATCAGGGGTGGAGGCAGCCACAAGTAGTGTGATTGACCTTTAATAAGTTGTCAGCATTTAGCATGAAGGCTAACTCATTCTCAGAGGGAAGAGGATAGTCTGTGGGGGTATCTTTATTGTTTAGAAATAACTTTGCTTCATTCCATTTGTGTTAAGTGGCTGTGCACACCTATGGTGGGCAGCTATCCCATATCTCGACCGATGTGTCTGTTTCCCTGTAGTCGCAAGATGCACTAATGGGTGCCAAGCAGGCTGCCATTGCCAAAATTTCCTGCACTTGTTGAAAATCTTATTCAGGCCACACAGCACACTGAGTAGCTCTAACATGATCTGAATAGAAGCCAGCTTTGCTTAGATCACAGCCCTGCACATCCACTTATTGATCATGGAATATTTGGGTCTAATGGTACCGACAGTCACCAACATGCCTTTCTCTAATGATGTGTACACACCTTAGAGGTAGTGTGGCTTTCTTTTGCTGGTTGCATTGGTGCTGATTGTGTATCAGGTGTGGGGGCTTACACCAATGGAAATCCCACACTAGACACAGGTAATACTAGAGGTTTGTCTTGGACTTCTGCAATCACCTTAGCTATGGGAGTAGGGAGTGTTACCTCCATTACTAATGTTGCTGACAATGCAACTGTGCCCTGAAACTGTGCCTCTGTATGCATGCTAATGTTAGGCATCTACTGAATTGCAGTGCCAGATCCTCTCCCATTGAAGTCTGTAGATACACCGAGATAACAGCTCAATGCAACTCCCACCACCATCTAGCAGATTGACTGCTATATGCCAAGGATATATATATAGCCTATGGCTACATAAGTACCTTCAGGTGCAGGTTGTCTCCATGCAGGTGCAAAGTCCCCAAATGACAGAAATGTAGAATGGTATGCCTGAATAAACAGTGTAGAGCTTCCGGATAATATCCTGTTTGAATGTCATGTGCCACTCATCTCATGCTTCCCCACAGACAATCAGGCAAATGTCATACCTTGGGGTATATCTAGTCTGAATTGCAGCCCCAATGCCCCTGGCTGACAAAAATGCATACTGGCAGTAGGCAATATCCTACAGCAGCGGTATATGCCATTACTTATCTGGAACATCCCTAACAGCCACTCAGGCAGTCCTGACCAGCCAAGCTCCCGCATCCCGTCCACCTCTAGGGGTAGATACTCTCTCATTCTTTCTACTGAAGGATTATATGGACCCCTCAGTGTCTGTGAGCTACTGCTATATTGGTTGTGCACCTCTGGTGGTCATCCAGCACACGTTATGTTCTGGGCATTGGTCTTCACATACAGAATCATATCCATGACTCTGCAATGCACTGCAATGTACTTGCACCAGCACCCTATTGTGACCACCCATCACAATGACCTTCGGCACACCTGGTCTCAGGAGGTCTTGTCCATTTTATGCTTATCCAGGATTTTTCTTTCATATGTCCATAGGGCCTGCAGCAGTATCTCAACCTCCTCCAGGAGGCCAGGATGAACTTCTCCAGGTATCGCTATTCTTTTGTTGTTATGCTAGGTCTGTTATACCTGTGGGTACACACATGGACCAGTGTGGGTATGCAGGGCCATTCATGTCAGCCAACATCTGCCATCTCAATGCCCATATCATTTCAGTTGTGAGCATATCCCTGTGCACTACTATCCAGTAACTCTTCTAACACTGTGCCATAGTGTGCCAGCTGAGGATATGGGAGTCATGCACTCTGTCCCTTGTATCTTATTAGTGCACTCTGCTGTCTTTGCTCCTATTCAACACTGCAAAGACAGACACACAACAGGACTGTGATTTAGCCTGCCTGTTCTGTATGCCCTGCCTGGATTACCCCACTCACAAGACTGCAACCTGTTCTGTCTGTTCCCAGTTTGCTGGCTGGTTGTAAACCCATCACTAAAGGACTGCAATCTATCTGCCTGCTCCATATGCCTAGCTGGCTGCAAACCCCAGATCTGCAACCTCTCCTGACTGTTCCCTATTGACTGTCTGTTTGAGACCCCTTCCCCCAACATCATGTCAGACTTCTGTCATAACCAGTGCAGTGTTAGCACACACAGTGCACAACTGTGCGACAGTGCATATGTGTGTGTCTGTGTGTGTGTGTGTGTGTGTGTGTGTGTGTGTGTGTGTGTGTGTGTGTGTGTGTGTGTGTGTGTGTGTGTGTGTGTGTGTGTGTGTGTGTGTGTGTGAAACAGGCATGCACTCCTGAGCAGTGACTGCAATGATGGTGTACATTACAGTAATTCTATGGTCTTTCACTTTCCCCACATGTCAGTATATTCCAATATCCTTTATCTTTCGTATTATGTGTTGCTTACTGTAACACAGTCTCCCAAAATTGGTGGCCATGCTTTTTATTGTGCTACAACAAATGTATTGATTTCATATGATTGTCTTCAAATTGTGCCAGTAACACAATGCAACTGCCACACTAGTATGTCAGCATGTGCATAAGCACTGAACTAAAACATGAGTGTGCACCTGTGCAGCACTGCCATGCTACTACAGATCTGCATCAAACTAATGTCAGTGGTTATCATGTCACCCATTTGCCTGTCATGGCCATGCTTTGGCACTGGTGTCATGTAGGGGGTGCATATATGATGAGCCTGCCTGCACATTTTATTTCTTTCTGTATTTATTTTGATTTTGTTTACTGGGTTTGTTCTACTGGGTTTAGTCAAAAAAAACCCTTTACAGTTTTGACATTCAGTAATATAAATAAACAGACATTAAATAATATAAGTTAACAATTACACATTTATTCGCTAATGAGATTACATTCATATGAAATAAAGACAAACTATTACAGTATAAAAGATACCTATGGATTAGTAGATGTTGAAACATTGAACATCTCAAGAGGTGTATAAGTGGATTTGTCAAAGTGATGATAGATCATGTGATTTATTTATTTATTTATTTATTTCAGTTTGATGACCGAAGAGGTGGGGTATTAAGCCCGTTCATAGATAAGTATATATATATATATATATATATATATATATATATATATATATATATATATTTCATAAAGGTTATATTAGAAGTATAGAGGTAGGGGTGAACAGCGTCACAAAACTATGTCTATGGAGGGGAGGTGCTCACGGGTTCATAGGTGTTTACTAGGCTAATGACCACATGGGCCTTTTTAAGCCTAGCCATGCATCACAAATCTCTGACAAGTTCTAGTACGATAAGTGTAAGCAGGGGCTTGAAAGGTGGAACATTTAGAGACATAAGTGGCAAACCAGGGATGAATTTCCTGTTCCCCATCCAATTGTCCAAGTTACATCTGAATTGGGTTAGGGAGGAACTTTGCTACACATGGATGGGGAGCCTGTTCCAGAGAAGGGGTAGTCTCTGGGTTACATATCTGTCTCTCCAGCAGGTGCTATTTATATCATAGGCACGGTTTATGTATTTAGAATGGGTAATTCTGGTGCTGTTTATTTTTTGTATATGCAGGAGGTCCATCAGAGTGGGGTCTGACAATGCCTTGTATGCCAGGCATAGATCTCCCTTCAACAGCCTGTAGGAGACAGAATTCAGGGAGAGGGCCTTGAGGCAGTCTGCACAGGACATGTTGCTTACACTCTTTATTCTTTTAGTAAGAAAACTCTGTGGGCGTTCCAGTTGTTGGATATGCCTGGTTAGGTACATACCAAAGGGGGAATTGTACTCAATGAGGGGGTCTGATGAATGCCGAATACAGTGGCATTCATCAGACCTACTAAAACTATTCAGGTAATGGTGAATACAATGTGTAGGGCACAGGATTCTGAATGAAGGGAAATGGTTTGATGATATGGTAGGCTGAAGATAACAGTATCGTTTGTCCTGGAGATATACATGAGCAAATCTGTCATTTTGATAGGTGAAATTTGCACTCGGAATGGATTACAGTGTTAGTGGGATGTGGCTCCATAGTTTAGCTGCACTATTTGAATATAGTCACCTGCAGCATTAATTGGTTACAGTGATTAGTGATGTTTGTCTAGAGCATAAAATCCTATTGGGGAGTAATGTTGTATTATGTTGTTAAGGACTGAGCAATTTCTGGCTTCTAGGGAAGTCTTTGTATTGAAGTTGGTATAAAAAGAGCTAGGTGACATGGTAGTTCTACCCAGTTTAATTCTCTGAGGACTAGGCAATTGCGTGTTCTGTTGTTATAGTTAACTGCAGTTTTGGCTATTTTATTACGACTTTGCTCATGTACTGACAATTGTGAGACTTGAAGGTTAGTGAAGACTTAGCACCATAGCTGTGTGATAGTAGCGAGAAAGTAGATGCTCTGCATTTTCTGGCTATGTCATGGGGGGGTTACTCTATCTAATGTACCTAGTTTCTGATGAGTTTTTTTTTTCTTTTTTTACCACTTGTGATATATGGTGGTTGAATTTCAACTGGTCATCTGTGATTACACCCAGTAATTTTGTGTGGTTTATTTGTTCTGTCATGGTGTTGTTGGCAGAAATGATAGTAAATACTGTTTTGGTAGACATGGGCTTAAGGATAAAAAGCAGTAATTTAGTTTTGGTGGGGGGTAGTAGTAGTTATGAATTACTTAACTATGTTTCAGTCGATAAGAAGGATTGTTGTCTAAGGTCCTGGAGTTCCGGGAAAGATTTTGCAGAGTAGATTAGTGTTGAGTTATCACCTTACTGAACTAGGATAGCATGTTCTGTAACAGTGTAGAACTGATGAATGTGTTAAAAAGTATGGGGCCTAGCACAGATCTTTGTGAGAAACCAATAGTCAGAGGCAAAAAAGTGGAGACATTTTTCAATTTTACTGCTTCTGCTCTGTTTGAAAGGGACATAGCTACCCACCCTTAGGCCATTTATTACAAACAACAACCAATTTATGGCTATTGCTCAACAATTAACAAGAGACATTAAGTACAATGGGTTTTCTTACATTTACTGAATGTAGTCACCAAGAAGATAGGTAGTCTAGGTACCTGGCTTACACATTGTATTCTAATGGTCAAGTGAAAATACAGTGGTCAATTTAGTAAGTGATCCTTAGAGTGCAAGGACTACTCCTTTGAGGGTAATATCACAGCCACTTTCCAGCACAGGGCAGGCACATATTTAACTAAAGTTAATATACAACAAGGCTCTTCATGTTAGACATGTTGCCCTTCCCTGCATGACTGATCATGTGCGTCATGCTGCCCTAGATGGGCAACTAGTTACTGTGCTGCCTGTCGGTGCATATCATATGACATCTGTGAAATGTGGCGTTGTGCTCCAGCTATCATTTTTGTTCCTAGACTTGATCTAGTGAGTTGAACATGGCTTCAGCAAGATCTGACTTTAGCAGGGCTCCCATATGGTGTAGCAAGGAGCGCTAAACCTTTTCACACTTGCTGTGCATCCAACAGAGGGTGTGTCCACATGGGCATTATGAAGGTCCCATGAAAAAGCTGATGGCTGGCACATGCTTGCCATAGCAGTGAATAATGCAATGGGCATGACCCATTCTGGCAATCAGTCCTGGCATAAATATGGCGGTCTGCAGAGATGTCACCCAGATGTTCTCCACCAATGGGAGGAAGAGGTTATAGAGAGACATTCCCACTGTTACATTAATGAGTCACTGTTTAGCAGGTCTGAAGAGTATAGCTATGCATGTCTTCCACTGTCATGTTTATAATGTTCTCATTAATGTGTTATTTATGTGTTTCAGTGGAGGAAGTGATTGTAGCAAACAAGATAGCTTGTCAGAGGATGCATGCCAGACTCATCAAGAGGTGGGGTAAATGTACTGCACTGGTGCCATTGCAGTCTGTGCTTAATTGATTTTCCCGTCACTGAGCACTTTTTTATGTTTGCATTTTAATATTTTACCATTGCTTAGTTATACATTCGCTTGCACATTATTTTCATCTGTTTACTGTGCTACTGCCTGCACACTGTGTCACATATATTGCACAGATAACTTCTGGTGTTATCCTCTGTTATATAACAGTTATTCTCTTGCCATTGTTTTACACTGCTTTGCATACTAGCATTTCCCTTCTAAGGCCTGTATTAATAAAGTGTTCCAGATCAAACTGATGAATATATCTGTGCCCTGATGTTTACAAGTTCACATTTTGTTTAAATTATATTGCTTTGTTTTTGTCCATTTCTTACATTTTTTTCTGCAGGATTGACTGTGGAGCAGGTAGCAGTGAAGCAGTGGCTATTGTGCTCTGAAATGGCCACTGTGCCAGCCACTGGGTTCCCAGTAGTCCCCCAGCTTGCTTATTGCAGGGCAACCTAGAAATCTCACTGGTAACCTTTGTTGACACATCTCCAGTAGATGATACATCTCCAGTGGGTGGCACTGGCTCATTTTCAGAGAGTGGTGTGGTGGTAAGGTTCAGCAGCTGATAAGAACTGATATGACCCAGTGGCTTAATATCTAAACAGCACCGTAGAGTACCTCCTTATGTGAATAGTAGATTTGCATAGCCGGCTGGCACAACCATCAAGCCGCCAGTGACAGAACCCACCACAGATGTCAGCCATGGAGGTGACTGACTTCTGAGCAGCCTGTACTCTATTCTGTCTGGCTAGGTCATCTTAACCTCACCCTGTCTCCCACCATGTTGTATCCATTTCTTCTGTGTTACTCTCATGCCCTTGTTTGTAGTCCAGTCCTCCATATCACCATTTGTCCACACTAAATCTTTCTCTGTATCTCTATTGTGGTCCTCTTTTGTTTCAGTACCTCCCCTATCAATCTTTATCTGCGTTATATGTCTGTGTGTACCCTGCTGCCATCTGTATTCTCTCTTCCCTACCCACAACCACCCTATGCTTCCTTCATCATTTAACCTTCTTCTGAAAAATAAAAAAGGCACCTATCCCAAAAATGTATATCCTTCCTTCCTATCCACAGTCACTCTTCCCTTACTATTGTCCCTCTGTGTATTCCTGTATTTGCTCTGCCCCCTTTCTGACTGCATTATCAACTTCTTTTCTTCCTATCTGTAAAACAAATCCAACAGGCACTTTGCTATGTAGCCCTTGTATGGGCTCCAAGCTGTGCCCATGTTGTAGCTATGCAGAACTTAAATTTATATGTGAACGTACATGGCATTGTTTACAATACCTGCATGCAGCTGTTCTCAGGTCGCATGACCTTGCATAGCATGGTCCACTCACTTGCATCGTGCTGCCATTTTCACAAATGTGAGGCTTCATTATATAGCACTGTCTCAGGCACATCTGTGCTGTGCCACCACTTATGCATACCTAAGCCTTGTTAGGTCACATAACACTACTTTATCACAACTCGGTCACGTTACAATTCTTTCTGAATAACCACCCCTACCCCACCCCTGCATCTCTGGTTGTCATATTTAGGGTAAATTCACTGTTCTAAACTGTTTTGCAGATTGCTGAATTCCAAGCATTGCAGTACTACCCTCACACATGCCCATATCCTTCTCTACTACAATGTTTTACTTATAGCACTTGAGTGGGCATTAGCCCCTGTCTTATTTCCAGGCAAGTTCAGTAACTGATGTTAATCAGTTTAACTTTTTTGCAAGTTACAGATCCTGGCTGCAAAATTCACATACAGATATAATCATCTACAATGTACTTAAACTTTTTATTTGTATCACCCCCTTAATTCTGAACAAACTTTTAATTTGTATCACCTCCCTTAATTCTGAACAGCTTATTTTAATCTCAATGCATAATGCAGTCCATCTTAGCAATATATCCTGACATATTTCATTTTGTGATTTGTAAGCTTTTTTCATTTTATTTCTTTTCATTCTTTCTTTCTCCTTTTTGGTCGTGTTATACACATTCACGTGTGCAGCCCCACAGTGGTACCTAGTCAATGTTAAGCAAAATGATAACCACAGCTATAAAATGCCATATATTTTGCATATTAATTTTGCTGTCTTCCTGCTTTTCATCTCTCCCTCTGTCTTTTGAGCAACAATTATCTCATGGTTCTGCAGCCTGCATTTTCAGACCTCTGACATCCTTTAGGCTGACTATGGATTGGCATTAGTCCTTAGACTGGTAGCATTGGAAACCATTCAGCAATTTTGTGAGTAAAGAAACACTTCTCCAATGAAAATGCAGTTTATTCCTTAGTCACAGAGAAAGTACTAGGCATCACTGAGAATACCTAGTATGACACTGGCACACATTGACTTTGGCAGCAATGTCTTCCAGGACAGAGTCTCTAAACCAGTCCATGTGAACATCTTTAAAAGATGTTGGGCCGGCTCTGCAGTTCTGTCTTATACACAGTGTGCTGTCTTATACATGGTGCAGCTCTGTTTTATGAATCAGACAACTACTGCATAGATGTACGCTGAGCATAAGACCCATATACTTAATTCCATCCTGTTATTCTTTGCCAGTAATGTTAATTTATTCATTATATGAACTGCTGACGTCATCTCTGCTACTACATGATGTAACTGAGTAGCACAGCAGGATGTCTACCATTTGCTAACATTGTACACTCTATGCACAGACACATCACAGTTTGTCACTATTGCATGAACAGCGGTTGAACCAGGTACAACAGCAAAGCTTGCATTCAGTGCAACAGTAACATTTTGTTCTTCACAAATACAATTACATATTTCATACAAAACAAAACTTTGCCAAGTTAAGCTACATTATTACTGTCACTGTGTAGCATTAAAACTATAACTATAAATACATCAAAAGTGAGCTATTAACAAGCAGTTAAACTGATAAAATATAAAGCAATGTATATTTTAAATTCAAAATTGACCCAATGAAAAAGATTTCCTTTTGGGTGGTATTATATAAAACTACAGGAGTTTGTCTTCTTTCCTTCTGTGGAGGTCACTGAAACAGTGACAGAGTCAGTTCCACATTCTGTATAGACGCAGTGCCTTTAGAGAAAATGAGAGAGGGAGAAATCTCAATTCCTTCAAAGGCTTTATTTTAACAAATTCATGGAGCCCTACTGACTTCACACTGTAAAAGCCACTTTTTTGTATTCCACACTATCAGGTAGTAACGTACCCTGCAGTCACTGACTGGTGTTTCTCATAAATTCTTCAATCCATGATAGAACACACAAGTGAAAGATAATTTGATGACAATTCTAGTCACAATTTTGAAACATGAATGTCATAATAAACATAATTACACTGCAAGAAGTTAGAAAACATACTTGTATCCACATTTAAATAGTAGAAAATAAAGGGTGTAGATTTTATACATCAACTCTGCTATAAAGCTTGTACACATACATTTTTTATATCGGTGTGAAATGCATTAATATATTATTATGCTTCATACAGGAGGTTTAGAGCAATGTATTTTTGGATGCATTTTGGCCTTTAAACTAGAACTTTGCTATATGTGTAAAGCAAGCTCTTCTCATGTACTAACTGTACCTGGAACATGGCTACTCTAGGCCCTCTTCTCACTCATGTATAAATGGCTTTCATTTTTATATAGTGAACTCAGATAAAGTCACCCAGTCTTGCTCCTTAGTTTTACCTGTTTAGATTTGTGATTTGGTTTGAAAGAAACAAATAGAAAGACACTGCAAAATCTTTTCAGATTTTGACAAACACTTTTGAGGCAAAGGTTATAGAAATTCACACTGCTGCATTGCCTATTAGAGTTAGCATGATTTTAGTAACAGTGGTTCAAAGGCATGTATGCAGACTTAGATATGGGGGGGGGGGTTTAGTCAGAAACATTTGCAACTCCATGACATGGTGCTAAATATAAAAGATTCATAGTGCCATTTGGTCCTGTGCCGCTTAGGAAATACTAAGACCAGCAGTACAGCATTCTGAGAAAATGATTGCAAAGTAAATTAGAGCAGCTGAGTTACTGGCAGCAGCTATGCTACTGAGCAGTAGTGACACATCTGTGCTACAGGCAGCCATATGAGTAACATGACATGAACAGTAAGCTGGTATGTCAGAAGTTATGTATGTTCACATATGCAATGCAGGGCCTTATAGCAGCAACTTGGACACTGAGATAAGCTCATGATTTGACTAACAGAGCAAAGTGCCAACTAGAGTAGGCATCCATTTTGCATAATAGTTATCATAATGGCCTAGTAGGTGCTCTTGGTAGTCCCAGTGCAACAGATACAAAAAGATTTTACTTTCCTGGCTACAATAGAAAAATGCCTTGCTAAACCCAGTAATTGAAAAGGGCATGTCTGCTATAATCGGTTTTCCCAAGGAACACAATGGTAGCCACATGTGCAAAGCCACACATTTTAGACATCATGTGAGTGCAGTGTACACATGTCCCATTTATCTAGGTCAGGTAGGGACTAGTATGTTAGAGTGGGTGTGTTAGTGCAATGCATTACAGCAGCAGTTCACAGATAATCTCCCTAAATTACCAGATTATCATAATTAGCATGCCATAAACCCCATTTTAGCATGATAAAAAGTGTAGTCCCCATATTGCAGAACACTGGGTTAAGACAAGCAAATCAGGAATAGAGATTCAGTGCAAAAGACTTTGTACTAGGATATATGCCTCATGAAAGAAGACACCTTTTACTGTACCTCTGTGCTGCAATGAACACCCATGCTGCAGAAACAGATATAAAACTGTAGATTGGGTGAGGTAATGTAGCACAGGGTATGATAGATGAATGTCCAGCTGGGGTGGGGGGTGCCACCATGGCAGAGATAATGACAAAAGGGCATGTCAGGTGAATGTCCAAGTACAACCTTACTGTGACAGAGAATATAGCACAATGGCATGACAGGTAAATACAGCTGGGTTCTCACTATTGAAGAGAACAAAGCAGAAGGACATGACTCGCAAAGTCCAGGAGGGGGTTTAACATGACAGACAACATAGTTCAAGGATGTAAGAGGTGAACATCTACCTGGGAAAGACATACTATGTCAGCATATGTGTATGACAGGTAAATGTCCAGCTGGGAGGAACACGCTGTGGCCTATGAGCATTGACTGCAAGACACACTACAGCAAAAATGATGGGTCTTGTGCATACGTGAAGACATGGTTATGTGTAAAGAGAGGTATGAGAAGCACAGGATGTGCAAAGCACTATATACCATCAACACTGAGCTGCAAAGACCTGGGCAGTAATAACATGCCCATTGTTGCTGTCACTATGGGAGAAAGTGGGAATGGTTGCAGACTAGCTATGTGGTTAATAAAGAGAGGGAGAGCAATTCAGAGACATAGTCTCAAGGACAGTCTTGTACACACACATATGCACACATACATAGACACACACACGCACACACACTAATGGACATGTGTAACCCACAAGTGTACACATTGTGTCAGAGCCGAAGAAAATTGCAGTAGCTAGAAAAAGCACCAATACAATGAAAGTTTTACTGGAGACCTCATGCACACATGGCATGCACATGCTGTGAAAAAGGCAAATCTGACAACACTTTCTGAGGTCAGTCGCAGCAGGGAATGGTGGAGAACATCAGTGTTACAGACGACCATAATGGGGTATGTCAGCAATATAGATGTATTACATGGCCATTCATATGATATATGACACTGCATCCACAGACCAAGGCACAAGCCATTGCCCACCAACGATCATGCAGCTAATTCTCTAATAGATGGAATGGCTCCTGATAACCCTGTTTGGGACAGGTGAGTGATCTCTCTTGTGTGGCTGTGGAGTGGAGGTGGAATCTGGGAAGGTGACCACTGTCAGAGTGTCTGTAGTGGATGCACTAGGTTAGTAACAGCAGGTACAAACTTGTAAACTAACCTGCAAGTAAGAATTAATTATTCAGCAGAACAGCTATGATATGCAACTGCAACAACTTGCACCACAAGGTGTATATATGGCCAAATGCTAGTCAAATAATTAGCTTGTATCAGTATGTCTGCCTTAGGCATGTGGGAGCAAGACATATGTTCCATCATTACCACAGTTATGTTATCTTTATACTATTGTAGGTTCCACCAGTGAAGGGTCCAACTCAAGAGGATAGCATGTGCTTGATGTCAGCAGGTCACTTGTGGCGGATGATAATAGCAATTTGCACAAGGCACAGTCTAATAACTCAGTGGCACCATCAGTAATGCTAACACTGGGGAATACACACACACACACACACACACACACACACACACACACACACACACATACACATGCACACACAAGGTGATGGTGAAAGGACAAGCTGAAGTTTTGTGCTGGACATCTTTTCAATGTGAACTCCATCCTGGCTACAGAAGTTTAGTGCTGGACATCTTTTAAGTGTGAACTCCATCCTGACTACTTTGGAGTCCACCATAGATGCCATTCATTAGCTGCCCTGTCTTGGAAGTATGCACACCCACCATAAGGTAAAAGCATGTTGGTGGCTAGCTCTGCAGGATCTCAATTTTTTTCCCTTCAAACAATTAATCTATGAAACATGTTCCAGTGAAGCCCATTATTTAATCCATAAATACCATAGTTTTAAACTGCAATATCTTACTTAATTTCACAAGAAGCTGTAGTAATTGGTTGTTTGGGACCATTCCTAGCTCTTTTGTAGTTCACTGCTTAAAATCCGCCTCTGGGTGTTTTTTTCTGGCTATATTGCTCAGACAAGCTCCACGTGGGTTTACAGAGAGGTCCTAGCAGCAAGGAACTCGAAAAAGCGACTACCTTCTGGATTTAAGTATCTTTGCTTTTTTTCACTGGAAATAGCTGCTGTAGCTTACTTTGAACTAGCCTGAACTGTTTTTTAACTGATTGCTGCATTATTTTAAAATCTGCACTTAAAAGTTACATTTAGTCGAATTTGATCGAAAGTTTGCTTGTTTGTTTGTTTAATTTAACTGTGGAGGCTGCCCACTAAAGTGTGCTAGCCTGTGTAACTAATTTATCACTGTCTCTGCATTTTCTGTGTGTTTCTACCAAAAAAACAAAAAAACAAAAAAATAATCCTTGTTTTCCGCCTTCCTCGACTAGTTTAGACCAGTTTACAGGCATTGCTGTATTCTGGGCTGTGGTGTAGTTCCTGTGTTGTCCATTACCTTACTTGAATAGAAGAAAGTTTCTTTGCTCACCAGTGGGAGTGGGGAGCCTTGAGCAGCCTACCTGTCCTTGGGGGAAGTGACCTCAGCACAAGAAGCTGTAGTAATTGGTTGTTTGGGACCATTCCTAGCTCTTTTGTAGTTCACTGCTTAAAATCCGCCTCTGGGCATTTTTTTCTGGCTATACTGCTCAGACAAGCTCCATGTGGGTTTACAGAGTGGTCTTAGCAGCAAGGAACTCGAAAAAGCGACTACCTTCTGGATTTAAGTATCTTTGCTTTTTTTCCACTGGAAATAGCTGCTGTAGCTTACTTTGAACTAGCCTGAACTGTTTTTTAACTGATTGATGCATTATTTTAAAATCTGCACTTAAAAGTTACATTTAGTCGAATTTGATCGGCTTGTTTGTTTGTTTAATTTAACTGTGGAGGCTGCCCACTAAAGTGTGCTAGCCTGTGTAACTAATTTATCACTGTCTCTGCATTTTCTGTGTGTTTCTACCAAAAAAACAAAAAAATAATCCTTGTTTTCCCGCCTTACTCGTCTAGTTTAGACCAGTTTACAGGCATTGCTGTATTCTGGGCTGTGGTGTAGTTCCTGTGTTGTCCATTACCTTACTTGGATAGAAGGAAGTTTCTTTGCTCACCAGTGGGAGTGGGGAGCCTTGAGCAGCCTACCTGTCCTTGGGGGAAGTGACCTCAGCACAAGAAGCTGTAGTAATTGGTTGTTTGGGACCATTCCTAGCTCTTTTGTAGTTCACTGCTTAAAATCCGCCTCTGGGCATTTTTTTCTGGCTATACTGCTCAGACAAGCTCCACATGGATTTACAGAGTGGTCCTAGCAGCAAGGAACTCGAAAAAGCGACTACCTTCTGGATTTAAGTATCTTTGCTTTTTTTCACTGGAAATAGCTGCTGTAGCTTACTTTGAACTAGCCTGAACTGTTTTTTTAACTGATTGCTGCATTATTTTAAAATCTGCACTTAAAAGTTACATTTAGTCGAATTTGATCGAAAGTTTGCTTGTTTGTTTGTTTAATTTAA
Organism: Protopterus annectens; assembly: GCF_019279795.1. NCBI lineage: Eukaryota > Metazoa > Chordata > Ceratodontiformes > Protopteridae > Protopterus > Protopterus annectens. The sequence goes on along the minus strand of NC_056751.1, from coordinate 104,998,409 downwards.
CTGTGGGGGCTGCCCACTAAAGTGTGCTAGCCTGTGTAACTAATTTATCACTGTCTCTGCATTTTCTGTGTGTTTCTACCAAAAAAACAAAAAAATAATCCTTGTTTTCCCGCCTTCCTCGACTAGTTTAGACCAGTTTACAGGCATTTCTGTATTCTGGGCTGTGGTGTAATTCCTGTGTTGTCCATTACCTTACTTGGATACAAGAAAGTTTCTTTGCTCACCAGTGGGAGTGGGGAGCCTTGAGCAGCCTACCTGTCCTTGGGGGAAGTGACCTCAGCACAAGAAGCTGTAGTAATTGTTTTTTTGGGACCATTCCTAGCTCTTTTGTAGTTCACTGCTTAAAATCCGCCTCTGGGCGTTTTTTTCTGGCTATACTGCTCAGACAAGCTCCACGTGGGTTTACAGAGTGGTCCTAGCAGCAAGGAACTCGAAAAAGTGACTACCTTCTGGATTTAAGTATCTTTGCTTTTTTTCACTGGAAATAGCTGCTGTAGCTTACTTTGAACTAGCCTGAACTGTTTTTTAACTGATTGCTGCATTATTTTAAAATCTGCACTTAAAAGTTACATTTAGTCGAATTTGATCGAAAGTTTGCTTGTTTGTTTGTTTAATTTAACTGTGGAGGCTGCCCACTAAAGTGTGCTAGCCTGTGTAACTAATTTATCACTGTCTCTGCATTTTCTGTGTGTTTCTACCAAAAACAAAAAATAATCCTTGTTTTCCGCTTTCCTCGACTAGTTTAGACCAGTTTACAGGCATTGCTGTATTCTGGGCTGTGGTGTAGTTCCTGTGTTGTCCATTACCTTATTTGGATTGAAGGAAGTTTCTTTGCTCACCAGTGGGAGTGGGGAGCCTTGACCAGCCTACCTGCCCTTGAGGGAAGTGACCTCAGCACAAGAAGCTGTAGTAATTGGTTGTTTGGGACCATTCCTAGCTCTTTTGTAGTTCACTGCTTAAAATCCACCTCTGGGCGTTTTTCTGGCTATACTGCTCAGACAAGCTCCACGTGTTTACAGAGTGGTCCTAGCAGCAGGAACTCGAAAAGCGACTACCTTCTGGATTTAAGTATCTTTGCTTTTTCACTGGAAATAGCTGCTGTAGCTTACTTTGAACTAGCCTGAACTGTTTTTTAACTGATTGCTGCATTATTTTAAAATCTGCACTTAAAAGTTACATTTAGTCGAATTTGATCGAAAGTTTGCTTGTTTGTTTGTTTAATTTAACTGTGGAGGCTGCCCACTAAAGTGTGCTAGCCTGTGTAACTAATTTATCACTGTCTCTGCATTTTCTGTTTGTTTCTACCAAAAAAAAAACAAAAAAATAATCCTTGTTTTCCCGCCTTCCTCGACTAGTTTAGACCAGTTTACAGGCATTGCTGTATTCTGAGCTGTGGTGTAGTTCCTGCGTTGTCCATTACCTTACTTGGATAGAAGGAAGTTTCTTTGCTCACCAGTGGGAGTGGGGAGCCTTGAGCAGCCTACCTGTCCTTGGGGGAAGTGACCTCAGCACAAGAAGCTGTAGTAATTGGTTGTTTGGGACCATTCCTAGCTCTTTTGTAGTTCACTGCTTAAAATCCACCTCTGGGCATTTTTTTCTGGCTATACTGCTCAGACAAGCTCCACGTGGGTTTACAGAGTGGTCCTAGCAGCAAGGAACTCGAAAAAGTGACTACCTTCTGGATTTAAGTATCTTTGCTTTTTTTTCACTGGAAATAGCTGCTGTAGCTTACTTTGAACTAGCCTGAACTGTTTTTTTAACTGACTGCTGCATTATTTTAAAATCTGCACTTAAAAGTTACATTTAGTCGAATTTGATCGAAAGTTTCCTTGTTTGTTTGTTTAATTTAACTGTGGAGGCTGCCCACTAAAGTGTGCTAGCCTGTGTAACTAATTTATCACTGTCTCTGCATTTTCTGTGTGTTTCTACCAAATAAAAAACAAAAATAATCCTTGTTTTCCGCCTTCCTCGACTAGTTTAGACCAGTTTACAGGCATTGCTATATTCTGGGCTGTAGTGTAGTTCCTGTGTTGTCCATTACCTTACTTGGATAGAAGGAAGTTTCTTTGCTCACCAGTGGGAGTGGGGAGCCTTGAGCAGCCTACCTGTCCTTGGGGTAAGTGACCTCAGCACAAGAAGCTGTAGTAATTGGTTGTTTGGGACCATTCCTAGCTCTTTTGTAGTTCACTGCTTAAAATCCGCCTCTGGGCATTTTTTTCTGGCTATACTGCTCAGACAAGCTCCACGTGGGTTTTCAGAGTGGTCTTAGCAGCAAGGAACTCGAAAAAGTGACTACCTTCTGGATTTAAGTATCTTTGCTTTTTTTTCACTGGAAATAGCTGCTGTAGCTTACTTTGAACAAGCCTGAACTGTTTTTTAACTGATTGCTGCATTATTTTAAAATCTGCACTTAAAAGTTACATTTAGTTGAATTTGATCGAAAGTTTGCTTGTTTGTTCATTTAATTTAACTGTGGAGGCTGCCCACTAACGTGTGCTAGCCTGTGTAACTAATTTATCACTGTCTCTGCATTTTCTGTGTGTTTCTACCAAAAAAACAAAAAAACAAAAAAATAATCCTTGTTTTCCCACCTTCCTCGTCTAGTTTAGACCAGTTTACAGGCATTGCTGTATTCTGAGATGTGGTGTAGTTCCTGTGTTGTCCATTACCTTACTTGGATAGAAGGAAATTTCTTTGCTCACCAGTGGGAGTGGGGAGCCTTGAGCAGCCTACCTGTCCTTGGGGGAAGTGACCTCAGCTCAAGAAGCTGTAGTAATTCGTTGTTTGGGACCATTCCTAGCTCTTTTGTAGTTCACTGCTTAAAATCCGCATTTGCACGGCTTTGCGCGGTCGTGAGCATAGCGCAGCGCCGGTTAAACAACGTTAAACCTTTTCTGGCTCCGCCAAGTCTGCTCTTCAAATTTTCCCTTAAGGAAGCTCTACTCTTAGTAAAACCAGACTACTCACTGTATTATAAGCCTAGCACTTGTTCTCAATACTTCTCTACTAAGTAAGCACTCTCGTACTAAGTAAAGCACTACATCTACTTACCACCCCTGTGAATACCCACCTCCTTTAAAGGTATATCACCCCCTTATACTGTTCTAGCATGTCGAGTGGTAGATTACTGGCGTCGTCTCCAGTTCAGCTGGTCAATCTGGGCATCTTGAGACAATGCTACAATTGTCTCATGTACACAGACAACCCTCTCCTCCTCCCAACAAACACAATTACATGTGAGAGATGCAACTATATAGCCAAACTGGAGGCTGAACTCTCTCAACTCAGGGCTGGCATGACCAGACAGGAGGAGATGGCAACCAAACACACAACAATCCCAGTCCCACATAGACCTACCACAACTGCAAACCAAACACATAAAAACACAAAGACATACTCGGAGGCTCTAATAGGAACTTACCAAAACAACAGAGGCTCCCAAAGCAGACATCCAAAAATCCACCACCTCAAAACAAAACACATGCAACACATACTTCAATAAATCAGTGTGTCGACCAATCGCAGCCCTTAAGGCCAAACACCTTGCCTGATACACTAGTAATAGGTGACTCCATAGTCAGACACACTGATGTCCCACTGACCAGGCTGAACAAGGAGAAGGTGACTGTGAGCTGTCTATCGGGGGCTAGGATCCGCCACATAACACACGCACTCAGGTCACTCCAAAGCAAGTACAAATATGACTCCGTCATTGTCCATGCTTGTGTGAATGACCTGAGACATACCTCCCTGGACTACATGAAAAGAGACATAGAGGAGCTCTCCGATTATGTAGCCCAGGCTGGTATGACCCTGACCCTGAGCGGCATCTTGCCCTCACCAAGAATGATACCACAATACAAAGACAAGATGATCAGCTTTAACAATTGGCTTGAGTACTGGTGTCATTCTAAGGGGATCCAATATCTGTCTGCCTGGGATGATATGTTGGACAAGCCACACTGCTTCGCAAGGGATGGCTTACACCTGTCACCACTGGGCTTCCGGATATTGGCTAAGGCTCTTGGCACCCCCATATGCCTTTTTTAGGCAAGGCTCAAAAGACAAACCCACCTCCTTAGAAAACAAAAATGGAAAAAAAACTAAGGGTAATGCTGCTCAACGCCAGAAGTCTAAATCTCAAGATGCAGGCACTTGATGCACTCCTCAACATGGAGAACATTGACGTCTGTGCAGTAACTGAAACCTGGTTCACGGCTCCTGAGAGCACCCCAGCGCTACCAGGCTATACCTCAGATCATGCTTTTGGCCCCAAAACCCGGGCGAACCACAAAGGGAGGGGGAGTGTCCATATTCATAAAGGACACCCACACCTCCAGGTTAGTAGCAACACATGAAGCAACAGAGACCATACAGGTGCAACTAACCATAGGCAAAACTGCTATACAACTGGTAGCATGTTACAGACCACCCTCCCAATCTCAAGAACCCCACTCAGCCTTCCTGAAGACATTGGAGGATATGAATGTATCACAAAATACCATCATACTGGGAGACTTCAACTACCCAAACATAGATTGGGTACATTATTCTAGCCCTAATACCTAGCCCAAAGGTTCCTGGAATTCATAAATTCAAATGCACTGGAACAACTAGTCACCTCTCCCACTAGGGGAGAAAATATACTAGACCTGATCATCACAAACATGGGGACAAAATGCTCCACACTGGAAGTATACCCCTCACTAGTGAGATCTGACCACAAACTAATCACCCTGGATATACATATCCCACCTCCACCCCCAGCACAAAAGACCACAGTGAAAAACTTCTCAAAAGCAGACTTCACTCTTCTTAAGAAGGAGATGGTATCCTTTAAGCCCACTATGCCAGTGGATACCACATCCTGCAATGCCAAATCCTTCACAAATGCTTTCTATGGACATATCCAGGAATGCATGGATCATGCAATCCCAAACAAATCCAAGTCCCTCTCCACCAAATGTAAGCGTCCTGTCTGGTGGACCTCAGCCATAAACAAATTGTATAACAAAAGAAGGAAGCTACTGCACGTCAGAGCGAAATCCCATGAAGGGAAGACGTCTCTGATCAACATTAGCAGAAAACTACGTTCTCTCATAAAAACATCCAAGGCAAACTTTGAGAGAAAAATAGCTAAGGACACTAAAGATAACCACAAAGCCTTCTTCAGCTATGTTAGAAACCTGGGCGGAAACCCTCAGATATGCTCTGATTTGGTTCACAACAACAGAAAATACACTGAACCCACAGATATTGCTAACATTCTAGCTGACAGGTTCAGTGCAAACTTCTCACCTCCTTCACCCCCAAAAGAAGAAATACTTATCCCAGCTGAATGTAATCTCCCTGTGATCTCAGATGTCCAAGTGAGAACCGCCCTAAACAAAGCAAAAAACACAGCATCAATGGGACCTGATGGTATCCCGGGGTGCGTGTTACGAGAACTCCAAGAGGAGCTAAACCCACACATAAAAATGCTATTTAATCTTAGCCTTACTTCGGGTTATGTACCTGTACACTGGGGTACAGCAACAGTGGTCCCACTCCACAAGGGGGGTGCCTCTACAGACCCTGGAAACTACCGCCCCATAAGCTTAACTAGCCTGGTCTGCAAAGCTATGGAAAGAATCATTATGGAACTCATAAACAGAGACATAGGGGACCTACAGACAATTGACCCCACCCAGTTCGGCTTGGTGAAGGGCAGATCCTGCCTTTTAAACCTGGTTGACTTTTTCGAAACAGTCACTAGAGCCATTGATGAGGGCAAAGCAGTCCATGCAGCATACCTGGACTTGGCTAAGGCCTTCGACACAATACCCCACTCAGGCATCATAGATAAGCTAAACAGCTTAAAAGTAAACCCCTATGTCACTAGATGGGTTGCAAACTGGCTAAAGGACAGAACCCATAAAGTTAAAATTGCTGGAGCAATGTCAGACTCAAAGCCAGTCACAAGTGATGTCCCACAGGGATCTGTCCTGGGACCCCTCTTGTTCGGCATTTATTTCTCAGATGTTAAAGCAAACATGGGAGGGCTGTGGCTGACAAAGTTCACAGATAACTGCAAACTAGGCGCCATAGTCGATACACCAGCTGACACACACATCCTACAAAAAGGCCTCACTGAAACGGACAACTGGTGCCGTAGTCACGGCCTTAAACTAAATGCCAAAAAATGTATAGTCATCCCTTTTGGAAAGAACAAAGTACCCACAAATTATCACATAGACAGCAACCCACTGAGTACGGAAAAAGTAATCAGAGACCTAGGGACCCAAGTAGACAGCGACCTCTCATTTGACACCCACGTTGCCAAAGTGGTTAGAAAAACATTCTACCTTGCACACCTCATCATGAAGGGATTCACATCCAGATCCAAGGGTGTCATTGTACCCTTATATTCCTCCCTCATCAGACCCATGATTGAGTACAATGCCCCATTTGGTATGTACCTCACCCAGCACTTGCAACAGCTGGAGAGACCACAGAAGTACCTCACCAAAAGGATCAAGGGTCTCCAACATATGTCTTATTCCACCAGACTAAAGAAACTTCAGCTCTATTCAGTGGCATACCGCCTGCTCAGGGGTGATCTCTGCCTGACGTACAAGGCCATGTCCAATCAGGATTTGATGGACATGCTCCACCTCAAAAAATCCAAATCCATCAGGACCACGAGAGCTAAAGACTTAAACCTCGGCACAAGTATGAATAGGACATGCTGGAGGGATAGATTCATAACCCAAAGGCTTCCCATGCTTTGGAACAGGATCCCAGTTCGTATTAGGCAGAGCCCCTCACTAACTCTCTTCAAGAGAAATCTTGATGAGTGGGTGGGAGATCGAAAATTTACCCCAGGGGTCACATCTGGGTCACTGCTAGACAGGGGCACAGTAAACTAATTATATTATATAAGGGGACCTTCATTGTGTCACTACTAGACAGAGGCACAGTATTCTAGATTTATTCTGTACATTTTTGTACCATTTCATGGGGAGGCAAAAGCCACATCACTATGGTTAGGCTTACAAATGCCCCAGGGCAGATAGCCTAGTACTATACTATGAAACTATGAAACTATGAAACATATATATTGTTCGGTATATAAGTATCAAACTGTACCTGTTTCATGACAAAAATTAACTTGTTCAAGATTACCATCATGACATTTCTAGAGGTGTTAAGCAACAGAATTCTCCAGTTTTGTTTTTTTTTTCCCTGAAATCATTTATGTGTTCTGATATTTTAGCTTTCATCTTTCTAGTTGTTTTACCTATATAAAAGACATATGCATTTGCATATACTACCATAGCAGAATAGCATAGCATATGAAATACTGATGGGAAATTCAAATACCTGTCTATAGCTATAAATCCACATGCTTTGCAACAACTAACACTATAATCCTTTTTATAAATTAAGATGTACTGAATGTCAGAAGGTTTTTAAGATTAGAAGCAATATAATATGCTCACCAGCTCACATTAGTAATGCTTGCTAAGCCTGCTCCTATCCCTTGCCCAACCCTAAAAGTGCACCCTACCTTAAAAATCCCTTTCTGTAGCACTACCACTATCAGCATAAGATGAAATTCGGAGCCATAGATTGCACAAGTGCATAAAGGATTCAGTGAATAGCAGTGGTACATAGCTATACAAATGTGGAATGTACAAAGCAAGCAGCTCTGGTTTTGCACATTTGCAGCTTGTGATGATCAGCCCACTTGAACTGTGCAGAGGTGAAATTATACAAGGCAAAGAAAAAATGCAGCAAAATTCTTGTACATATATGCATGAGGTGCTGTCATGTGCAAATACAATATAACACTGTAAGTTTATGAATTAGGCAGTGAACAACAGTACAGGCAGACAGGGTAGATGACCACACAATAGGGATGGTTCCTAAATATGAAGGAGACAACTGACAGAGAATGGTTAACTGGCAATTGGAAGGATGTGAGACAATGCAGGAGGGGTGGGTATACCATAACAGGTAAACAGACAATGGGGATAGGAGGGGACACAGGGATAGACACATACCCAGACCAACCCAGAGGCTAGTTACTGGACCCATGCCTAGAGATATGAGGGGCCACTCCCAGTGGTGGCTAGGGAGCTACACGCTGCTGGCTTGGAGGTAAGAGCCTGAAATTCAGCAAGTCTTCAACCCATTGAAGAAGTTGCTAGTATGGGCATTTTGGTGCTCTGTCCACTGCAGCCTCCAACACTGTCTGCAGCTGAGTGTTCAAAAAAGCTAGTAATTTAAAACGGATTTTAGAAAGATCTTTTTCAACATCTTCTGACATTAGGGTCCCTTGCTAGTCAAAATTGTTCTTACTGCAGATATAGTCTAACAGTGAGCAGTTTTTATTTTAAACACATCAATTATACATTGATAGCACATGATAGATATAATTGCCAAAGCGATGGTTTGATATATCTTGCTTGTTGTTCCAGTTGTGATGGTTTTTATGTGGGTAAAACCATAGAATTAAGAGAGCACACATTAGCAATAAAGAAAAAGGACAAAGCCAACACTTTGGCAAGGCATGCCCAGGAATGTAAGGATTTTAGGTAAGTTTCAGTTTTTATTTGTTTAAAGAATAGACAAAATGAGATTTGTAGGGTATTGTAATGTATTTTTAGAATATATGGAGCTAAAATGCCAAGTGTTTTTAACAGCTGACACAGGTATAAATGAAAGTATTTCTATCAAAAGATTTTTAAAATACAAGAGTCTTTAATATTTGTATTTATGCCTGTATTAATTTAGGATGTTGCTTTAAGAACACACACAGTTGTGGATTGTATGTGGGATTGGTTGATTGTAATGACATCAGCATTTTTAACTCTTTAAATGTACTATTTTGCTTTTTGAATGTATACTGAAGAAGTTCTTCATTGGCGAAGAATGAAAGCACTTAATTAAACTGTGTTTTGTTATATACTTTGGCAGTGCTCGGTTCAGTGCTTGTTTTTGTTTCTACATGCAGAGAGATAATGGAAGTTATTATGCATATGTTAGAGCAGGAAAGACACTGGTCTTGAGCAGTAGATTGCCTTTACTAAAATGATGCCCAGATCCAAAACATGATTATTGGCATTAACAATTGGTAAGTAGTTGGTGTCATTGTAAGTGGATCCAGTATGTGCCAGCAAGGGGTGATATGGTAGATAAGACTTCCTGTTTCAGCAGGTATGGCTTAGACTTGCCACGCCAGGGATTTCAAATACTGGCTAATACAGTATATAGTGCTTTTTATAGGCAGAGTCTCTTTACTGGATATTTCTACATAGAAAATTGAAACTCAAATTTGGACAACATCAAGGTGGCATTACTCAATGCTGGAAGCTAAATAGAAATATGCCAGAACTTGGGAACCTCCTGCAACCCAAGCACATTCATATTGATGTAAGTTACTAATATAAGGTTTCAGTGCAATGATTGCACTGCCATCATGATTTCAAACCCATGGGAAACTGAGGTGGTCTATATTTGTTAGAAACACCATTATTTCACATCAAATTACCCATAGCCCTAACTTGGAGCTCCTGGAAATCCAAATAATCGTTAACAAATTCAGATATTACTTAATTGTTAGCTGGAGTTCCTTATCAGAGTCAACCAAAAAATACATTACCTCAACACCATTCAGGCATTAAATATCAATCCAAACCCATTCTTGTTAGGGGACTTAAATAACTCAAGCATTGGCTGTCGCACTTACACCTGTAAAACAGTTATACTCAGCATTTCCTAGACTTCATTAATACTAATGCATTGGAGCAAATTGTAAAACAACCCACTAGAGGCTCTAATATCCTTGACCTTATCCTTAACAACCTAGCCCCTACCTGCACCATACCTCACATCTTCTCATCCCTTTTTAATCTGACCACAGATCAGTCATTGTCTCTGTCAGGCCTAGTGAAACTACCCCATCTTCAAAAGAGACCATATTTAGGGACTTCTCCAAAGCAAGCCTACTTCAGTTTGTAGATCTATGCAAAATCCCCAACAATTCCTTGCAAATGGACCTAAATGAGAGTGCTGCCACATTCACCTCTGACTTCTTTCAGCACCTGAGGAGTTGCAAAGAAAAGGTAGTACCCATCTGCCCTAAATATAATAGTAAATTCAAGAATAAGCCTCTCTGATGGAGCTCCTGTATTAATAAACTGTACAACAAAAGAAGAAACATGATGAAAGGTTGCAAGAACTTCCTATCTACCTATCTCAGGACTACACTGAAACATGCCAGCAAGGAATTTAAAAATACTATTAGAAAATGTAAGGCAGAGTATGAACTTAAGGTTCTACAAATTCTTAAGGAAATGTTCTTCAGTTATGTCAGAAAATTAATGAATAATGTCTAATCATGCACTGAGTTCATCCATAATAATATGACCCATTCTGACCTTAAGAATATAGCTAATATATTAGTATAAAACTTTAGTGCAAACTTTACCCTTCCTACCATATTGTTGCCCCCACTACCTCTAAGAATTTAGTTTATTCTGATATCACTTTGGAACAAGCCTTAGAATACTTGTCAAATGCTAAAACTAATACTTCCATGAGACCAGATAATATACCAGGCTGTGTTCTCTTCAGTGCTAAGTATGCACCATTTGAGCCTCTATATATAAGGCCATTTTTCACCTATTTAGTCTCTTTGTTTTTGGGACTTGCTCTAGTAGGTCCCGGCATTTCAAATGGTTACCAGAATGTTTCACAGCAGAACTCATTTATGCAGACATACTCAACCTAACTGATCTCGATCCTAATTAGTTTGGTTTTGTGAAGGGCAGTTCCTCTCTCCTGAACCTAGTAAGCTTCTTTGAAAAGGTTGCAGGAGCTGTGTACAGCAGTCATTCTGTGCACACTGTTTATCTTGACCTGGTCAAAGCTTTTGACAATATTCCCATACACTTCTATTACTGAAATATTAGACAACCTTAATGTATATCCCTACATTGTCAGCCAGATTGCAGATTAGCTATTCAATAGATCCCAAGTTGAAAGATGTTAGTTCCTTTCTGAATGTAACATTGTAACTAGTGGGTGCCAATGGGATCATATTTTACAGTCATCCAAAACAATATTTCAGAAGTGTGGTTGACCAAGTTTGCTGATAACTGCAAACAGGGTTCTGCTATCTGGTCATCCACTAATACAAAACAGCTCCAGCAAGGGCTGGAATATGCACATACATAGCATATCCAAAATAATCTCCAAATAAAAAAAGTGCAGTATAATAGCATTTCACAGAAAAGTTGCTCCCACCTCTTATGTTATAAATAATGATCCTTTTCAGACAGCTATGGTCATAAGAGGCAAAGGTACTCACAACTCCCAATCTCTCTCTCTCATTCAGTCGTCATGTTGCCACCATAGTCAAGAAATCCTTATATCTGGCCAAGTTGATTTCCAAGGGAATATCTTCAAGGTCTGAAGAAGTTATCCTACCACTGTACTCATCTTATCAGATCCATCATTGAATATGATGCCTTCTTTGGTATGCACAAAGCCAAGCATATTTCTCATTTGGAAAGGTCCCAAAGATTTCTAACCAAAATGATTAAAGGTCTTAAATCTTTCAACTATTGCAGTAGATGTGTACAGCTCCTCATAATCAGTAGCCCACAGATTGCTATGAGGTGGCCTGTTTCTTGCTTTTCAAGCCGCTAAAGATCCAATCCTATTTTACCTCTTATTTCTTTGCAAAATCAGTGGTTCTTCAAACACCCACACTAAGGACCTAAATCTACATCAATAAACAAACAAGACTCACTGGAAGAATAGATTCTTAGCTCTATGTATACCTAGCTTGTGGAATAAGTTACCATCACAGGTCACACAAAGAACTACTTTGGCAACCTTTAAGGCTAGCCTAGATGACTGGATGGGTAAACACAAATTTACATAGGTTCATAGGTAGGTACTAGGCTATCGGCCCAAGGGCCTAAGTAAGCCTAGCCAACCTTACATCACCCAAGAAAGTTAATTTCCTGTGCACCAGTTGAGCAGAGCCACAGAAGTGATCCCCGGGGTGTATTTCCTATTTCCCATCCACTCATCAAGATTTTTTTTGAAGAGTGCTAATGAAGAACTTTGCTTGACATAGATGGGTAGCTTCTTCCAGAGTATAGGAAGTCTCTGGGACAAGAATCTATCCCTCCAGCATGTCCTGTTTATTGTGGTAACAATGTTTAGGTCCCTAGAGTGTGCAGCTCAGAGGGACTGGGATTTCTTTAGGTGTAGCATGTCCAACAGCTCTGGGTTTAACATAGCTTTATATGTTAGGCAGAGTTCTCCTCAGAGTAGGCAATATGCTACAGAGTAAATCTGGAGTTTTTTGAGATGGTTAGTGTAGGGCATCTGTTTGAGGCCAGTAATCCTCTTTGTGAGGTACTTCTGTGGCCTTTCCAGCTGCTGCAGATGTCTTGTGAGGTACATTCCAAAAGGGGCGTTGTACTCTATAATGAGTCTAATGAGTGTTGAGTAGAGGGGAACAATGACCTTTTTTTTCCTGGATGAGAACCCTTTTGTGATGAGGTGTGCCACTTAGAAGGATTGTCTGACTACTGTGGCGATGTGATTATCAAAGGAGAGACTACTGTCCACCTGCTCCCAAGATCTCTTATCACATATTTGGAGTTAAGTAGATTGCCGTTTATGTGGTAGTTCATGGGTACAGAGTTTTTACCAAATGGGATGACAGTGCACTTTTTGGCATTGAGCTTGAGGCCATGCCTCTGACACCAGGCATCTGTCTCAATGAGGCCCTTCTGTGGGATGTCGACATCATTTGGGCACTCAACTATGGCTCTTAGTTAGTAGTCATCTGCAAACTACATTAGTCAGAGGCCTTCTGTGATAGCCTGTACTTCTGAGAAGTAGATCCCAAACAGGAGATGTCCCAGGACTGAACCCTGTTGTACTCCACTTGTCACTGGTTTGAAGTCAGATTTGGAGTCTGCAGCTTTAACAGTGTGGGTTCTGTCAGTGAGCCAGTTTTTAACCCATCTTGTGATGTAGGGCTTTATACCTAGTTTAGTGAGTTTAGCTTGCAGAATGGGAGATGGTGTCGGAAGCCTTGGCGAGGTCAAGATAGGCTCTGTGAACCACCTTACCCTCGTCTACGGCTTTGATGACTGCCTCAAAGAAGTTGATCAGGTTCAGAAGAAATTATCTGCCTTTCACAAACCCGAACTGGGCGGGGTCCAGAGTTTGGAGGTTACCAATGTCTTTGTTTATGAATTCCATGATGATACTTTCCATGGCCTTGCAGACCAGGTTCATCAGGCTAATAGGGCGATAGTTCCCATGATCAGTGGTGGCTCCCCCTTTGTGGAGTGGGATAACTGTTGCTGTGCACCATTCAGTGGGCACAAAGCCTGACATGAGATTATGATTGAACATGGTGCTTAGGTGGGGAGCTAGTTTGTTCTGAATTTCATGTAAAACGCAGCCTGGGATGTTGTCCGGTCTCATGGATGCTGTGTTTTTGGTTTTAGAGAGTGCAGCTTTTACCTGCATAGATGTGATTACAGGGACTCTGCATTCTTCCTGTATAGATATGGGCCCTTTAGGGGGTGGGGGGGTAAAGTTAGCACTGAACCTGTTTGCCAGGATGTTGGCAATATCAGTTAGTTCTGTAATTTTCATGCCATTGTGCTGTAACTCAGAGCAGCTCTGGGTGTTGCCATTGAGATTCTTGACATAGCTATAGAATGATTTGTGGTTGCCCTTAGAATCAGTGGTGATTTTGTTTTCATAGCTAGCTTTGGAGGATCTTATAAGGGATCTCAGCTTCTTACTGAGGCTGACCAGGGAGCTCCTCCACTCATGGGATTTTACTCTCTTTTGCAACAGTTTCTTCCTTCTGTTGTAGAGTTTGTTTATGGCAGGGGACCACCAGATTGGCTTTCTTTTTTTGGAGGATAGTGTCTTGGTTCTGTTTGGGATAGCATGATCCATACACTCGTGTAAGTGCTTATAGAGTGCATTTGTGTAGGATTCAGCAGTCATAACTGTATTGTCCATCTGCATGGGTGTCATGAAGTTCACCACTTCTGTCTTAAAAAGCATGAAGTTGGCTTTGGACAAATTTTTTACTGTGGTTTCCTTAATGGTGGGTGGGGATGGGATGCGGATATCTAGGGTAATTAGCTTACGGTCAGATCTGACCAATGAGGAGTTGATTTCAGGTGTGGAACACCGGTCACTCATGTTGGTAATGACTAGGTCTAGGATATTGTTGCTCCTGGTGGGGGTGTGGATAAGTTGATCCAGGGCATTGGAATTTATGAATACCAGAAAGCGTTGAGCAAATGAGTCAGTACATGAGTAGATTTCCCAGTTAATGGTGGGGTATTTGAAATTGCCCATTAATAGGGTGTTTGGTTGTACCCTAATATTTTGCAGTATATCAAGAAAAGAGGAGTGGGAATCCTGGGACATGGTGGGGATCTGTAGCAAGCAACAATTTGGATTGCAGTTTTGCCCAGAGTTACTTGCACTTGGATAACCTCGGATGCATTATGCTGCGCAACTAGCCTGGCGGTGTGGATATCCTTAATGAATATGGACACACCTCTGCCTTTGGTGTTCTGGTCCAGGTTAGATGGCTGAAAAGTGTTGTATGAGTTATAGCCTGGTAATGCAGGGGTGCTCCTAGAGCCTTGAACCAGGACTCAGTCACTGCACAGATATCGATGTTCTCCATTTTAAGGAGTGCCTCAACTGAGTGCGTTTTGATACAACCCTGCTCAGTTTGGGAAATGAGCACTGTTAAGTGCTCGAAAAGCGTTGACTTAAAGGTGTATATGGCTAGGCATCTTATGGTTCCAGTGATTTCTTGCCTAGCACATTCCTATGTTCCTATTGATATATTGAAAGTGGAAATACAGCAGGTAAAGGTGAGGATATGCAGAACATTTCTTGAAAAAGGATACAGAGTACAAGGCAAATCCACAACGCTAGTAAGCTGTATCTTAGTAGCAGTATTACAAATGTATTCTTGCATCACCATTTACCTATGCTAAATATATATGCATATATATCTATATATGTATATCTATATATATATATATATATATATATATATATATATATATATATATATATCTATAGATATATATATATAGATATATATATATATATATATATATATATATATATATATATATATATATCTATATATATATAGGTAAATAGACATGTATTATATATATATATATATATATATATATATATATATATATATATATATATATATATATATATATATATATATATATATATATATATATATATATATATATATATATATATATATATACACACACACACACACACACACACACACACACACACACACACACACACACACACACACACACGTGACTGTAGTGATACTTGTTGGTATATTGGGCAAACTACTAGGAAATATAAGGTATGTATTTTGGGGCATTTGGGGGATATCAGGAGATGCAAAGCAGAGTCTGGTGGTGGCACATTTCATGTCCAAACATGATGGTTCAGTGAATGGTTTGTTTTTTAGTGTTTTAGCATGACCTTTGGTTATCAATGGTGGGAATTTTAGAAGGGAATTAAATAGGTTGGAATGCAGAATGATTATTAATTATCATACTTTATACCCTAGAGGCATGCATTTGGATAGTGATATCACTTTATGAATATATTTAACTATTTATGTAAATCATTATGTAGTAGTTATTCATGCCTTTACTTATCTAGTGTTCTTGTTTATATAAGTTATGCGATTTTTTAAAATATATTTGTAGGGTATTCATTTATTTTTGAATGCTTGCTGCATTCTCTTTGAGTATGCATTTTTTGATGATTCTGCTTTTTTCTCCACCCTTTTTTCCCTTAGGAAATGTTTCGTACATTTAATTGTATAACTATTTAATTTAATTAATTTCATTGGATGTTTTTTCAGTATCTGGTGTATAAATGGATGTGGTTTTAGTTACATAGACACATCGAAAGAATGATCATATAATAGGGAACCGTATATCTAGTATCTATTATTCATATACTCAAGTACTAAACATGTGCAACTGCATACATACATAACATGAAGCTAACAAGACTGTAGCACTCGGCACGTTTTAGTAGTTTACAGGTGAGTAGATATATTATTACACAGTTGTCTTTAAATTTAAAAATAACATTAACATAACTGTAAAAGACAATAGTCTGTGTGATCAGTTATATTGGTCTTTATTCTATTCCGAAAATATAAAAGAAAAAAAGAACTGTACATTTATATGTTTTTAGTTGTTTTGTCATCTTTTGTCATCTGCAATGAGGGAGAGCCACGTGATTACAGGATTATTACTAGAGATTACTAGATTATCACCCAGGTCATTTTAAGCCAGTTTCAACAACCCCCAATAATACTATATAAGCTAGTCAATACCACCCAAGATTGCATTTAGTGATGACTGCCCATGTCCAGGTTTTGCAAAATTAATTTCCCAGCTAGCCAGGCAATTGCAGCTTTTTAAATGGTTTACAAAGACTGCATAATTCCTAGTATAGTATTGTAGAATTCATTACCCACTCTTGTCTTTGGTGAAACACTGTTCAGGAGCTTACTAGAACTCAATAAGGGTTCCCAAAAATCCAGTCTAATGCTAAACACTGAAAAACAAAGAAATGATGGCAACTTACTGAAATGCTAAGTGACCATTAGACAAAATGTTAAATCAATAGGTACATATCAACAAAGACATAGTCATCAAAAGCATTATCAGTGAAATAATAACACCTCGACACTACTTAACACAGAAAAATCTACAGCCATCAGAACAATAAAAAATGCACATAAAAAGTGTTTTTACAGGAGGCACAAGCCCTCCTGCATCTTCAAGTAGAAGGTACCATTGTACTATTACAGACAAAGACAAAGGTGGAGATTTAATAAACTCCATTTAGGAATAGTGTAAGTCCTACACTGAGGGTACCGTGGCCATGTTTGCGGCTTCCCCTCGGCAGCGCACCTTGCATATTAATGAAGGCACACTACTGAGGGAGAGCCATGTAACACAGTTACTGAATCAGTCTAGGGGATGTGTTACAGTGTCCGGAGATGAGTAGCACACCCCCTGCACTGTCAACGTGTCAGATGGCACTGAAATATAAAAGTTAAGTATCTTATTTCTTTTTTTTTGTGTGTGTTTGTGTGGCACAGTGCAACACTTAGCAATGGATACATGCCAGACATCTAAAAACAGAAATCGGATACTATTAATTTTAACTTCAAAGGTCATGTTTAACCATAGCGGAGCATGTTTGAGTGACACAGCACAGTGCTCAGCAGTGCTTAAACGTAACTGAGAGCTATATAGAAATGTATAGCAGTAGTCATCATATCCATGTAGTTGAGTAATTAGAGTCATGGCCCTGTGTGCAGTAGGTGCATGGTTTGAATACATAGGCTATTCAGCTTTTACATATGATAGCAAAGTTCTATAAATTAATTTTTATTTTATTGATGTATGTATTGACATATGTTAACCGGGTTAGTCCAGCTGGGCCAGAAGCCCATTATCAGTGGAAACCCAAGGAGAAAAGATCCAGTTACACACAAGTCTACAATACCAATACATAAGGTCAGGAAATATAGAAGTGCAACACATACACATCATAACAAAGTAGTAGTAATGAACAAATAACTTAATTTTAGCTTTATTTTTTTAAATGTGGTTTGCCATTAGTTAAGCTCTGCTAAGCACTGCTAAGCCAAGCCAAGCAGTACAGGACCATTTTAGCATTTCTTAGCAACATGCAGCAAACCCTGTTTAAGCAGTCCTCAGCTCAGCTAAGCTGGTTTGTGCAATGTTAATCACTGATAAGCATTGCCAATTTAAGCACTGCTCGGCTGAGCTCACCGGGTTTGCTCAGTGCTAAGTGAAGCGCTGCATTTTTAAAAATAGCCCAATGGCAGCAAAGGGTGGGAAAACAGCCTTATTTAAGTGCAACAGGCGAGACTACAGCCAGTATCTTTTGGAGTTTGATCTTGGCAAAGACTATGGCAGGAGTTGGAGATCATGTGTGCTTCCATGCACAGCAGTGGGGCATTTTGGAGTCCAGGGTCATGGTTGGACTCCTTGTGAAAGACCATGACATCTGGCTGCTGCAGGGCCAGTACCAGGTGTTGGAATACAAATTGGAGACCTGGGATCAGCTGGCACATGACCTCACCAGTGCAACTGGTATCCCCACACAGGTGAGCAAGTGCATCATCATTATGATGACCTGAAGCATAGGAAGGGGGAATCTCTTGGCCACATGGATCCAAGATGCTCAGGCTGACAATGCCCCATAAGTTTGTAAGTATTGTAAGCATTGTTTTACCATATTCTAGTATGAATACATGACAGACAGGTATACATAATGATGTTTTTCTCTCCCACAGCTGCAGGTGAGAGAGCTTGCAACTGGGAAGCCCATGCAGGGTGCCTGGCCAGGTTGCGCTGTGAGTGTAGTGAGTATGGATATATCTTGTAATCTATAGTAATATAAATAAAAAAGAGTACAGTAGTAATTGACAGTAGGTATATTCTGTATTGCAATTAATGTGGTCATAGACCTGGCCTGATTTAAGTGAGTAATGCCAGATACAGTTCAATATAGATGAAAGCATGAAACCAGCTAATGCTAAGGAAAGAAAATTACAACTGCATTAATAATATTAAAGAAATAAAAATTTATACTGTATTAATAATGTGAAGGTAATAAAGTGCATCTGCATTCATAATGTTAAGGAAATAAATTCAACTGCATTCATAATTTTAAGGAAATAAAGTTCAACCGCAGTCACAATGTTAAGGAAATAACGTTCTACTGCATTCAGAATTGTTAAGGAAATAAAGTTACTACTGCATAACTTGTGGAATAACAGCTGTCTTGCAACACCTGCATTATCAAAAATGTTCATCAATAAAGAGCTTTAGATGTATACCAATCACTGCTTCATGTCACCCCTAATAAAGCTGTGTTGTGCAAAATATGTGTATTTTGGGCTGTTGGTCAAGAAATCAAGTATTGCAAGTGCTGTATAGTAAACACGGGAATAATACCATGATGTGACTGAAGGTTAGCTGATTAAACAACTGTTGTGCTAAAGTGTAGATGTGGAGATATACTACAGGATATAGCATTATGATATTTGTTCTGCACTAAGACCTGAACCTAGAATAGCAATGGCTAAGGTATAATAGTGTGTTTATCTCAGGATTGTCTTGTGTTAACCATTGCATTTCAGCTATATGCATTCCTGAACTTAGTCACGCTGCTGCAGGCAAGTATGAAACTGTAATAGCTGTAGACTGCAAATATACCATCTGCAACTGTATGTGGGTCAGGTAGGCAGCCCAGCACTCTGATATGGTCTGTACACATTTCACGTATTTCCATCCAGTAGGGGTTAAATGTGTACACCTGCATTCCAAGTATTAATACACAGTTCATCTACTAACTCTGTCATGCATGAATCTCATGCATGTGTGTTCATGTCACTGCAGTGTTGTATGACACTCTACCTCTATTACCAGGTCACAGTTTGTTACCAGGTGAGCTCTAGACATATATTAGTCAACCAATATTGAGCAGTGACTCAGTAGCTCAGTGTGATAAACGCTAGGTATGATATACATTTTGTCACACACAGACCGGGGTTCGAATCCAGTGACAAGTACTACTAAATATTAACAGAAAGTGTTATGTATCATTAACAGATGTTCTCCCCACAGGAATTACAAATAAATAAATGGCTGTAGTAGCTGTTCAAATGGGTTACTAATTTGTGTGTCCGGATGTACCAGTGTTAACAGCATTGCTCAGCAAGGTGATAAAACTACAGTAAATAAAAAGCCAACAAGTGCAATACTAATACAAGTTATTAAAACACATACAACTGTTTAATCTTGGAATGGTTGAATGTCTGTGAATGTCTTCTGATAGTCTAACCCAGTGCTTGCCATGGATGGCATGATAAACATAAACTCTCTGTACTGTGCATGATACATCTCTCTCAAGTGTCACACTGTCACGTACTGTGATCACTGTTGCCAAATCCCTGGGACATAGATTTAACAGCCACTTGATTTATCTCAATAGCACAGTCACACTACATCAGTCCACAGTACATCTTGGTAGTCACATATGTTCCCCTGATGTGTAATAGTCCCCTGTAGTTGTGTACCTGTAGGTGTTACAGCTTGGCCCATACTGTTCCATGTGGATAGCTTAAGAGGTATGTAGGCACTACAGAAGCTATAGGGCACTTGTATACATAAATTGAGGTCAGACCTGTAGAGTATATAAGAGTTCTATTGCAAACAATATAGCCTATACTGGTAGTAATGGCATGTATTGTTCTCTCCCCCTACCCCTTATCTGCATCATAATTTATTATTCCTATACATCAGGTATGGTTTACTTTTAACATATGTTGTTCTCAAAATGTTATGTTGGGCCTTGTGTTTTGTAATTGTTATGTATTACAATGGTTGCATACTAACATAGCTTGTTGAATTACCTATGTTGCTGGACTTATGCCATAACTGCAAGTGGCATACTGTTACAATACTGACTGTTATCCCAATTAATGTTGTGTTCTATATACTATGCAATATCATGTTACTGGGTTATGTGATTTGTTCTGGCATGCTGTTACAACTAACCACATATTCTCTTTATTACTAACCTATACACTTTGTAAAACCTCAACACCATAGCTCAACTGGGTAGGCCAGTTCCCAGCTATCCACCTACTCTACCTCAACTAGCCATGGCACCAGGTCCCAGCATGTCTGGGACCCAACCTGAAGCTGCCCCCTCTGCTGGTCCTGCACCACCTACTGGTGGAACCACCTCAGAGGATGGGGCCCCCCGGGAGAGGGCACAGAGAGGGAGTGGTCACCCATCGACAGCTACCAGGGATGGTACACAGGATCAACCAGCATGGCTTAGACGATCATCTGCAATGGAATGAGGGCAGACTGGCCCTGGTACCCAGCCCCGAGCACAGCCACCTTCAGGGCTGTGAAGGAGCAGTGGTGACTGCCCATGGGTGGGGAGCTCAGTCCCACTGCTGCCATCTGGGGGCACTTGGTTCTCCAATTCCACAACACCCTCCCCATCAAAGGTGTTTACCCCCTCATGTGTCATACACTGCCTTGTCTGCTGTCTTGTCTATCTTGTCTGTTTGCAAATGTTACCTCTCCTACCCAGCTTACCTCCCCACACATACCTATACCCCTTCCCCTACATTCCACTCTCTCCTTAAAAAAATGGGCATGGGCATCTGTCCCACCAAAAAAAATATTGCCCTATGCATAGTTCTCCAGTTCTCCCACACCTACACTGCCAACAATCAATCATTACAGCAATTAATCAACAAAGTTATGTTGCCCACACCCCTCTCTCTGGGATGTGAGGCTCCAAATTCCAAATTGTCCACAACCTGCACAGCTGTTGCTGTACAAGAAATGGATAGCTATGGTTTTTCCTACACCCATCCTGCACATCCCTACCTGCCTTTCACATTGTATTTCCCCCTGCTTGCCCTCATTTCACCACTTTCCTATCACCCCTTTTTCTTTTCTTTTTTTGGAATTAGCACGGGATTAAGTGGAGCTATGCAGAGCGGTGCGCAAGCCCACTTAAACCCACTTAAAACTGCTTTAATCACCTTATATGTTCCTGACACTGTCATGCACATTAGCAAAATAGCCACCCTTGCCAAGTCTCAAACCCAGGACCCTGTCAACTACAGCATAGTACATTAGCCCACTAGGCCACTCAGCTCTGATGAATAGTAGGTGTTTATATAAACATATACTGATTACCAGTGACACACTACTTTTACATATAATGGGATAAATTACAGCATACTTGGGACTGTGATGCAAACACCAAACCAGTGGACAACCAAATATATGTTGATGGCTGTACATGAGGCCTATGATATCAGGTAAAGCTGACAACTGCACAGACTGTTGCAGAATGTCCACAGTTGTGCCACCTACTTTTGGCATAGTTGTCACAAAATATATTCTGTGTGCTGAAGTACTGGCAAGTCAGTGCAGATTGAGCCTACAAAATCATGACAGACAGTTCATTGTCACATTTCATACCCATCCAAACACACATGTTCATGCAAACCCTGTGTAACACACTGCATGCATGCACATATGTCTTGCAAATACACCTGCTATAATATTGCCACAGTAGCTATATCTGTTACATTTCTAGCATGCTTTACATTTTGACACCCACAGTCCTGGCTTCCATTCCACTCTGTTGCACGTCAAGTACAACAAATAAATAATGAGCCCTGTAATTTCCAGCAGAATTGGTTGCTGCTACTGCAGTCACTGCCACCCATATTAGCATGTCAAAGGCCTGTAGGTTAGGACACACTTCACAAATATGTATAGATGTCCTAAATGTCACCACTCTCTGGATGGCACTATTACATAACATATGTACCAGAGGCACATGCCTCACCTGGACTGTTATGGGTACTCTCACCCTGGCTATGCTGTGACAACATAGCTGACACTGCTCCCCCACTGACATATACAGCTTGCTGTCCCCCAATGTGTTCACAATCCCCAGTATGAATCCTGGGCAGAATGCAGCAGCTGCAGTCTGCAGCATATGCATTAGTATGTTCAGCTACCTGGTACAGACCTACCATACCTCCCAAACACCTAGAACAGGGAATCCACACAACACATACATAAAGGGTTGGGGGGAATGGTCAAGTGACAGGGGCATGTGTCACAGTCTTCCCCTACAAACATACACAGCTGATAAACCAGCAGCTACTGCAGCAGCATGCATATTATGATGCAAATGGCGTATGACACTCAGATCTGTCTGTCTCCTTACTGACCTCAACCCACATTGTTAAACAATAAACTGCCACATAAGCAGAAAGTCTGCTCACAATGGCCAAACATAGCATGCAAACTGTAGACATACCACATAAATCCAAACAGTGGACAGTATTTCTACTTACCCTCTGTGATGCTGTAGTCTCCACACCTGGATAATGCCCTTCTCACAGGCCAGGAAAAGGGCCAAGGCCTACATGAGGGCCTGAAATATAGCAGTGCATTGCCATGCCATTGGCTAATGAAAATACAACCCAGCTGTTCTGGATGCAATTAGCAAGTGTGAGCCACAGACTGGTGCATAGGTAATCACCTGTTCATGAGCATTACCTACAAAAGACAAGCTGCTGCCTATGGTACGCAGGTCTGTGACTTTGTTTATGAAGACAGACTGTGTTATCCTAGCATTATACCACAGGATTTCTGCACATAAAGGAGTACAGCACTATACCAGGTATGTAATAGAATCCCCCATGTAATGAGATGCAGATAGAGTGATGAAATCATGGAAAAGAGGGATTACAACACTAGGTCTGTAGTACATATCGTGGAATGACGTTATTGTTAGTCAGCTGTCCAGCACCTACAGGCTTCACCTTTGGCTCTGTATGCTGTGACATAGATCACAGCTCTGGCCCCTGAGTCCCCCCAGCAATGGTCAGCTCATGTACGAATGCTACTGGATTGTGTATTTGACAATAGTGACAGTAAGTACTGGTGAATATATCTGGCATATCACGTGATGTACTGTCACTCTGCTCCTCTCAGTCTGTGACTGTCACACAAGCATAGTTCAAACATTGTCCAGGTGTCCCTGACTGTTCCTGATGTACTCTGGATAGGTCACTGTGTACTCTACACCTGTATCTAATCACCTGAGAGTTATGGCTAGCATACCTCTTGACCCCCTGCAGCAGGACATCAGGTTATAGCCAGTAGTAGTGGGTGGCCTCAGCATCAGAGTGTAAATATCGAGCATACAATGTAAGGGAATGAATACAGCACCAGATATTAATGTACCACAACTGTTTTCTGAGGTGTCTGGTGTGTGACAGCCAGATCCCCCACAGTCTGGAAGCAACCATTACATATTGTCCAACTGTTTTCCAGACATCCACATTTATCTGGCAGAGGGTCCACATATATCAGCCACATGTATACATTCTGCAAACATCTGTGTACATTGGCTGTCAGACACTTACAAGGAGGATACCCTACAGCATGTTTGCAGTGCTGTCTGTAATTGTGTGGCACAGATTTTGCTGGATTGTCCCCATACACCTGTAGTACTACTCACCTATTTGTTGGATGGTGGCTGTATGACATGGTACTGGAACATTGCCCATAGGGGACACACCACAGTTGATGACAGTGATGGGTGTGGACACATAACAACACAGTCCATGCAGCACAGAGAGCCATAACTGGAATACCTAGGATCATACGAGGTTACTAGGCTATAAGCCCTGAGACCCTCATAAGCCTAGCTCAGAGTTTAGTCCATGTGTATGCAATTCAGCACCCAATGCCCCAGTCCAACAGGGACACAGGTGGTATCCCAAGGGTGTATGTCCTATTAACCATCCAGTTATCCAGGTTTTGCTTGAAAAGGTGTAAAGAGGTACTCTGCCTGATGTGGACAGGGTGCCCATTCTGCAGGTGGGTGAGTGTGTGGGACACACATGTGACCTGCTAAAAAGTCCTGTTGATGTCACAGACCAGGTTGAGGGTATGTGTGTGAGTTAATAGAGTGGAGCTTGACTTGTAGTTGTGCAGCAGTCCCATCAAGGTGGAGTCCATGATAGCCTTGTATGCCAAACAGAGGTCACCTCTGAGGAGCCTGTATGAAACTAGGTAGAGGGATGGGCTTATAGTCTATCTATGTATGATAAATGTTTGAGGCCCTGGTATTCCCTCATGAGGAACCTCTGTGATCTCCACAGCTGCTGCATGTGCTTTGCAAGGTACATGAT
This sequence comes from Protopterus annectens, assembly GCF_019279795.1. Lineage (NCBI taxonomy): Eukaryota > Metazoa > Chordata > Ceratodontiformes > Protopteridae > Protopterus > Protopterus annectens. The sequence continues at coordinate 104,973,487 of NC_056751.1, read as the reverse complement.
GAGAGGGACATTATACTCAATAATGGGCCTTATTAGGAGGGATTACAGGGATGTTATCAACCCCATGTCCCTGGATGACATACTCTTACATATGAGGTTGGCTGTGTAGAAGGCTTTCCTTACAACAGAAGCAACATGGTTGTCAAATGTCATGTTGCCATCAGCCTGTGTGACAAATCCCTCTCAACTGAGTGCATGTTTAGGATGTTGTTAGTACTGTGACAATATGCAGGAACATCACTCTCCCCAAAGGGGATGATGCTGCATTTTGTGGTATGCAGCTTGAGGCCATGTTTCTGGCACCAGTCATGTGTCTGCGTGAGACTCTCTTGGCAGATGTCCACTTCACTAGGGAATGTGGTGACAGCACCCAGCATGCATTCTTCTGCATACATGGTTGGCCATAGCCCACTGGTTGTGCCCTGCACCTCAGAAGGGTAAATCACACATAACAGAGGCCCAAACACAGAACACTGGGTTATGCCACTAGTTATGCATCTACTGCTTGCGGTAGCTTCCCCTATGTGGGATAGGTGGGTTCAGTCAGTGCACCAGTGTGCTACCCATCTGGTAACATATGGACTGATGCCCAGTTGGGAGTGTATATCTATTATGTGCAAGTGTGGAATACTGGCAAAGTATTTTACCAGGTCAAGGTATGCAGTGTGCACTGTCTCCCCCTCACCCATGGCTTTGGTGACTGTGTCATAGAGGTCAACAAAATGTAACAGACATCATCTCCCCTTGACAAAGCCTAACTGTGCACGATTGAGTGTGTGGAGGTCGCCAGTGGCCTTATTAATGAGGTTCATTATAAACTGTTCCATAGCCTTGCAGATCAACCTAGTTAGGCTAATGGGTCTATAATGTGCTGGATTGGTGGAAGCCCCACCTTAGTCTAAAGGAGTGACAGTGGGTGACCTCCACTCAGGTGGGAGAAAGGTGGTATTCGGGATATGGCTGAATACAGTGCCTTCTGGTGCTGCAAGATCATGCTTGGGGTCATGTAGGATGCATCTTGTGATGTGCTCAGCTCCCATGGCAGCTGTACACCATAACTATGAGATGGTACTGATGACTTGATGAAGGAGATATGGTTGTCTGTAGTGGATGTCGCCAATGTGGACTTGGGGTTTGCTTTGCAGCATTATAGTAGTGCTCTTATTTGTTTGTGCGGGCTAAGGAGATATTGCTTCAAATTGGGCACCTGCACCTTCTTTGCCTTGGGCAGCAGTATGTCATCCCTGTTATAGACACTATTTATTGCAGATGTCCACCACACAGGTTTATATATCCTTGCAGAGGATGATGTAGTCCTGTTGGGTATACCTGACTCCATGCATGTATATAAATGCACAAATAGAGCTTTTGTGTATTTTTGGATATTGGTGCCAGTTCCTACAGAGGGGGTAGGGGCTGCAAAGCTGTTTATACCATCCCTCAGAAGGCTGTTTTCAACTATGGAGTCAGTTATATGTCTGACCCTAGCTAGATGGGTATTGTGGGAGATGGTGACTGCAAATGTGACCGCTTTATGGTTGATTTGACCACGGAGGATGATACTGTAGGGATGCTGCAGTGGTTACCCATTTTGTTTAATATCAACTCCAACAGACCTTCACCTCATGTTGGGTTAGCACCTAGCTACTCCAAGGTGTTTGCATTTCCACTCTTGATGGATCTCTGGGCATTTGTGTGCTGGCAAGAGTACGTCCTTCAATGTGTTTGGGTAGTTAAAGTCACCCAGGATTAGGGTACAGACTCAAATCCTGATAGAGTTGATCAGGTCCACATAGGCAGAATGGGCTTCCTGGTCACATGTGGGGGGCCGGTAGCTACCTATACTTTGAATAGGTGTCTGCAATGGTTAACTGCCCCTGCAGTGTCCCCTGTGTGCATCTTAATGTTTGAACAGCCTGGAGGTGTGTATGTCTTTCATATACAGTGAAACCCCAAGTCCCATGGCTTTACTGTCCACAACTTGGGGTATGACTGCATGATAGGATGGTTGACCATGTAAGGCTGTGACTGCATGGATGTCAGCATTTCCCAGGGTTAAGACTGCTTGTAATGAGCACAGATTCATGTTTAGACTCATAGCATTTAGCAGCATGGCTTTCAATTAGTGATGTGCTGGCAGTTGTATGTTGATAGTGTTAACCTCACCACTTTTCCTAATAAAGGCACTATGAGGGTGGCAGGAACCATTGCCAGATGTCTGAAGGGCAGCTGAGACAGATGGAGGCCTTCTCTGGCAAAGTATCGTGGTCTGTTGATCATATCATCCCAGGCTGTCAGGTACTGGATCCCCTTGGAATGGCACCTGAAACCAAGCCATTTGTTAAGGTCAGTCATTTCCTGATTATATTGTGGCATCATTCTGGGTGACAGCAGAATGCTGCATAAGGCTAGGGACATACCTGCCTGGGACAAATAATCAGCGTGCTCAATCATATCTCACTGCATATAGTCCAGGGAGGTACGTCTCAGGTCAGGCATGCACATATGGACTGTGACAGACTCATAGCAGTACCTGTTATGGAGAGACAGCAGTGTGTATGTAATATGGCAGATTCTGGCACCTGACAGACAAGTAACTGTGACCTTCCCCATATACAGCCTGGTGAGAGGCACATTTGTGTGTCTCACAATGGCATCTCCTATGACTAATATGTCTGACTAATGGTGAAGTCTTGTGTAGCTATACGTGGTATGTGCTGTGAAGGGCTTTGGAGTTCACATGTATCTTTGCCTTGGAAGTCTCCTTTGTTTGTGGATGTGTATGTTGAAGACCTCCGCATATGTGGTTGTGTGTTGTGTAGGTGTGGGTGCTGTGTGAGGTGTACTGATCATGTCAACCACCTGTTCTGTGCCAGATATGTGGGCTTGAGAAGGAGATAACATGGACTGTAGGTTCCTAATGTCATTGCATCTCTCACAAATTGTGTTCCTTGGTGGTGTTTGTAAATGGTTGTCTGTATACATTTGGTAGTTGCTACCCTGTTCCAGGATCCCAATATCAATCAGTCTGGCAGGGGAAACTGTAGGACATTGTCAAGCCATATTTTCCAGAATCTGAGGAAGGAAGGCCAGGGGACCTAAGGGGAGGGCCTACAGCCCAGATGTTTAAAACAAAAGTAGGAGGCTGACATTTCTGCATACAATGTAGACAGGCTATACACAAGCAATAATAGGTGCAACCGAAAAGATGCAGTTGAACACCTTAGAGAACATGCAGCAAGTAGTAGGAAACAGCAAGATCAGGTGGGTCATGCATGATGTATTGCCACTATGTTGCTGATAGCCACATGCATGCTGTGGTGATAGATGGTGGGGTATGATAGTGCTGGCAAATGTAGATGTGCACATAATGGAGAGAAATGTATGTAGTCCTGTGATGTCTTCTCCTGTTCTTGTCTTTCAGGAGTGATGTAGGAACTCACCATTTTCAGCAGCAAGAATGATACCATAGTTGACGTATTGAGACTTCATCACCAGATCCTGCTGTCTAGGAGTCATCATAATCAGCAACAATGCACTGCACTGTGGGCAGACCTCATGGCATCTATAAATCATATTGGGCTACAGGAAAGGAGCTATGAGCAGGTCCAACACCAGGCCATAGATATGATGAATAATGCACGGCAAAGGACCACAGTTGTGATCAGGAACTGTGCTGCCACCAGTGGAGGGCCTGCAACACAACAACCACTCTCAGCCACAGAGGAGTTCCGGGCAAACCTGGGTTTGGCCACCAGCTCGCAAAGAACCATCACCCCATATGTCGTGGAGGTGGGTGGCACGGCTTCCACAGTGGAAAAGCATCCAGGTTAGCCTCCTGTGGTCATCACTTTAATACTGTAGCAGTCATAGTGACAGCCTATGTATACCTGTACATGGATATCAGGTCAATGTGCATTGGGGGGGTTGTAATGCACATGTGTGCACACATAGTGTGAATGTTAGCAACGTGAGCAGTATCACAGTTCATATTGTACATGTTGATATATGCATATATTATCCTGTACCAATGCCGCATTTATGTCTGCTGATGATACCTCTCCCCCACAATTCCATAGGCACCTCTGGTATGGCTGGAGTCCAACATCCTGCAGCCGGTGAGTGTGAAACTGTTTTGTTATGGCTCATCCATACCCTAGGCATGTTAAGGGCTGCCAGTTTGCCTTGGACACAACTGTGAAGCTTAGCCATATTGCACTATTTGTATGTTCAGTTGTGGAGGGGTTCAATGCAGTGCATTACATTGGTAATCACAGTAGTATATTTGCAAGAGCTGTAACATATCTGCACATATTTCTGTGAAGGTCTAGGCAGTCTGTTATATAGGAGGCATTAGTATGGTGGAAACAGGTGTACTGTGTTTTAGGTGAAGGTCCATCACATACACTGGCATGTTGCTTATCTCATAGGTGTATAGTACTGCCAACGTTAACTGGATGTAGCTGCACTTCATGTTGTTAAGGGTCTGTCTTGTCTGTGTCTGCTGTGGTCTGCTTCCATGTTTTGCATGGGATCAGTAATAAGGTGTGGTATGTAGAATGCATTTGTGACACCTCATGTGTGTGTGTGTGTGTGTGTGTGTGTGTGTGTGTGTGTGTGTGTGTGTGTGTGTGTGTGTGTGTGTGTGTGTGTGTGGGTGTGGGTGTGGGTGTGTGTGTGTGTGTGTGTGCATCAGCAGACATAATAGTGTAGGAATTAATGTAGTCTTGTTGTATTCCTCCTCACAGATGACCAAGGGGGTTGGTGTTTGTCCCCCTCAAAACCTGATGTCAGTGTCTCATCAGACTCTGATGATTATGGTGGTCATAGTGAGGTACAGGTGGGGTTGTTGGGGGCTGAATCTGTCCCATGGGTTGACATCCCACTTCCTCCACCAATGTCCTCATACACAGTCAGTATGCTCACACATATCCAGTCCACTCTGGCCACAGATATTGGACAGTCAGAGGGTGGTGGCATTGAACAGGAGAGTGTGGTGACTATGGCATCTGTGACTGTAGACAGTAGCCATAGCCAGACAGCTGGTGAGGTTCCACACAGGCACAGGGGTGCTTGAAGGAGGACTGCTGCTTATCCACCACCTGTCAGAGGTGTCACATAATGTGTCACCTGATGCATGTTTTGGTCTGTCATGGAGGCACAGGCATGTTCTGAACGCAACATCAGATGGATGCTCAGGATCATGGGTGCATCACTGCCTGGCATTCATGACTCCATCCATGGCATTGGTGATGCCTTACATCATTTTGCCAATGTAGGTGACAGACAGTGGGGTGAGACATTGTCACTCTTTAACTGTGCAATGTCTGTGCTTGAAAATGTGGTTGGAGTAGGGTGTCAAACATGTGGAAGTAGGTCAGCAACAACATCAGTTGAGAGCCCATGCGGCCATGCACAGTCACACTCCCATAGTGGCAGTACCACCAGCACTACGGAAGGGAGGGTGCTGTCCTCACCACAACATGGCAGGCCATGGGCATGTGGTCCCGGGCAGTCCCATGAGGGACATGGACCCGGCAGACACCAGTCACCATCAGCAAGTAGTACCACATCTGACCCTGGGCATGTTGGAGCCAGTGCCACTCCTGGCAGGGCCAGTTCCCATGTTCTTGACTGGAGACAGTGAGCTGTACATTTTGCCAAATATGGTCCACAGCTGTCCAACATACCCTCGTGTAGGTCTAGCACATGGCTTGACTGTGTATGCGCACACACTGATACATCACTGTTACATGCAAGTCACCACCAGACAGACACAGCTCCTCTCCATGGCCCAGCTGACAAGCACCCCTCCAGACATACACATATACACATGATGTCAACTGTGTGTCACAGCCTAGGCCTTTGGCAACCCCATACCACACCCTGTACATGTGATGATACCTGTGCCACATCCCTATCATCCATACCATTGATGCAGGGACATGCAAATATGTGTCTGACGCACAGGGTGACTATAGTACAATTAATGACAGTTTGTGGTGCAGTACTGTTATTCCCTATAAGGTGCTGTCTGCTGGCATGTGTCATGAGTAGACATCAAAGTGTATGTACCTTTGTTCCATGATGCTACATTGCTGTTAATATTGCTGACTGACTGTTGTCTCCCAGACCTTTTTCTGTTTCTGTTCCAGGTGTCTGTGTGTCTACACCATGGGGACCTGTTACCAATACAGCAGCTCAGGATGGCATGGTTGCAATGCAGAAATGTGACTTTGCCAAGGTACGGCTGTATATGCACATGTTTACCTAGGTGCATATGTGTAGAACAATGTGTCAGGCACAATGGGGGCAGACAGCGTATTCTTGCATGCATACTCCTTGACACAGCATGCTACTCTTGATTCATGTCACCTGGGAGTTCAGTAGGATCATTGGTTCATAGGATCATAGAAGGTTATTAGCGTAATTATCTTGGGTCCTTTACAAGGCTAGCCATTAGTTTATCCCCAATAGAATCATCAATCAGCACCTGTTGCTCTTGTCATTGAGTGACACAGGTGGGACCCCTGTGACAGATTTGTGGTTTCCTATCCTCTCATCACGGTTGAGCTTGAAGAAGGTCTGCATGGTACTCTGTTTGACGTGTATGGGAAGTGCATTCCTGAGACATGGCAGCCTCTGGGAGACAAACCTGTCTCTCCAGCAGGTTGTGTTGATGTCACATATCAGATTCAGGCCTGTCAAGATGGTAATGCATGAGGAGTCAGACTCACATATATGGGGCAGCTGTTGAAGGGCAGGGTCCAACATTGCCTTGTAGGAATGACAAGGCCTACCTATGGGCAACCTGTCTGATACAGAGTGGAGATTTGAGCCTGTCTGCATGGGACAGGTGTTGGAGGCCATGAATTACCTTTGTGGGTATTTACATGGCCTTTCCATTTGGTGCAGATGTCTGGATAGGTACATACCAAACAGGGTGTTGTAGTAAATTATTGGTCTACTGACTGAGGACTATACAGAGGTAATGACCACCTTTCTTCTGGATGCAATCCCTTTACCTTTATGGTGAACCATGTACAAGGCTTTTCTGACCACTGCCGCTACATGATGGTTGAATGCGACATTGTTATCAACCTGAGTGCCCAGGTCTCTTAACACAGGTTGTGTGTTTAGGGGGTTTCTGTTGCTGTGGCAAACAGTGGGGCTGTGTCCTTGCTGAATGATATGATGGTACAGTTTTCTGCATTTAGCTTGAGGCCGGAATCTTGGCACCAGTCCGTACTTGATGTAAGACCCTGCTGCAGTGTGTTAACATCATTTGGTGGGTCAATGACAGACAGCACACAACTTACAGTTGCCACAGCCTTGGTCAGTACCTACAAATGTGAGTGGTGGAGGTTAACATTCATGCATAGATACATGTGGTTTATTTAGGGGCAGCAGCTACTCACAGGGCCTCAACATATATACATATTGCACACACATAGGCAAGACAGACTAGGGTTTCCACCTTATCAAATGGCCAATGTGGGACACTTCTTGGAGTATCATGACAGTTGCCAGGGCAAACCATACCCAAGGCAAGTGCAAAGGACAGGACTTCTCTTTTTTTGCCAATATGCTAGCTTATTTTTGTAGCATTGTCTACATTATGCTATTTCTCATAACATTAAGGTGTTTCTGATTTAAAATGACTGCTTTATAAAATTATTACACAAATGTAGGACATTTGTTGTCCTACACTCTCGGGACATATCTATTGTTTTAGTTGTTTTCACAGGCTACACCTACCCAAACAAGAACTGCAACTTGAACAGGTGTTGGCCCTAATACAGTTAAACTGCTGCAAGGGGATATACGGACACACACACACACACACACACACACACACACACACACACACACACACACACACACACACACACTTGTTGACAGTACACACACACACACACACACACACACACACACACACACACACACACACACACACACACACACACACACACACACACACACACACACACACACATACACTCATAAACTGCCCTTATTGAGAGTAGAACTCCTACCTGTCTAGTTGTAAATAATGTAACGCTACATACATATCGCATGCCTCACACAGCATATATGTGTTTGCAGTGTCTGCCACTACTACTTAGGTGGATGACATCTGCAGGTGCTGTAAAGATTGCCACTGGGGGGGGGTTACAAGTTTGCACAGGCCCTTAAAATGATATAACTGTTACACACACACACACACACACACACACACACACACACACACACATGCACACACACAGGAAAGACAGTCACACTGCTGCAAGGGGATATGCATGTATACACACACACACAGACACACACACACACACACACACAGAATTGCCAGTTTTGAGATTAAAACTCTTACCTATCTAGTTATACACACTATGGTGCTACATATTTATCACATGCACCATGGAACTATTATGTTTAGAGAGTGTCTAACTGTGCTTCTAAGGTGGGTGACATCAGTAGGCCCTGAATAGGTTGCCATTAGGGGGTTAACAGGTTTGCACAGGCCCTTAACATGGTATAACTATCACAGACACACACAAGACAGCCACACTGCTACAGGGGATATGCTTCACACACACACACACACACACACACACACACACACACACACACACACACACACACACACACACACACACACACACACACACACACACACACACACACACACACACACACACACAGACTCACTGAGTTGCCAGTTTTGCGATTAGAACCCCTACATATCTAGTTGTGCATACTTTAGTGCTACATACTTATCACAGGCTCCACAGAACTTATGTGTCTGGTGAGTGTCTAACTATGCTTCTAAAGTGGATGACATCAGCAGGCCCTGTAAAGTAATCCAATGGGTGGGTTAACAGGTAGGCACAGGCCTTAAAATATATTGGCATTGCACACACATAGGCAAGACATACACATTGCTGCAAGGGGATATACTTACACACACACACACTCAATGACTTGCCATTGCTGGGTTTAGACACAACTACCTATCTAGTTGTATATACCGTACTGTTATGTACTTATCACATGCACCACAGAGATTATGGATTTGGAGAGCATCCCACACTGCTGTTGGGGTGGATGATATTAGCAGCTGTTGACAGGGAGGCCAGTGTTGCACAGGACACTGGTCACAGAGCCATAAAATGAGTGACCATTGTACAGACATAGGCCTGTTGGGCATGTGTATACTGCTGCATGTGGAATATCTACACAAACACACACCATACTAATGGCATGCACTACTGGTTACAATTGGTGTACAAATGGCTGCAGCAATACATCAGTCTATGCCTCTCTCTCTCTCTCTCTCTCTCTCTGTCTCTCTCCCTTCTGTCTCTCTATATATGATATATATGTGTTATCTGTATATATATATATATATATATATACATATATATATATATGTATGTATCTATATAAAAATCTACAGATCCCTATATATCTTATATGTGCCACATACGGTTAGATAAGGGCAATCATGTCTTCTGGGGATAGGGAGAGACAGTTAGGCATACATAGGTGTCTGTATGCACAGAGATATATGGACATCTCAGTTCTATAGTCAGATGTGGCTTCAACCATGGATTGACATTAACTAAGTGTAGGAGCATGCCCAGTGTGACCATTGTACTTGCAAGGGGACTCCAGGTCAGCTGTTCTCCAGTCTGAGATTTTGAGTGCTACAGGCAATAGGCTGCTGCACCTGATTGCACAGTCCAGCACCCCTCAGATATGTTGCCCAAGGGGTTTCCTGGCTGTGTGCTGTCCGTAATATCTGACTCATATCTAGGGTGTGTACTGAGTGTATTAGACTGAACAGGGTTTTGCATCATATGTCTGGTACATTTTACATAGCAATGTGATTTCCTTGTACATTAGTAGCAGATCATTATAGATTGATGTGAGGAACCTCTGACAGAAATTTGGGTTACTGACTCCATACATTCCCAGGAACCCATGCTACTGCACAAACTGTTCTATTCTGCACTTTCTACATTTGTCTGGCCAGTAGTTCCTCCTTCTCCTTATATGTGGGTCATTTCCTGCCCTGCTCCAGTTCCTGTCTTTCTCCACAGTTGCTGCTCTATGTAGTTATAGGTATGTCCTGTGACTGAAGTACGTGATCTAACATCACACATATGGTTACAGACTTCACACTTCTGATTGTACCTGTTTTGCAGGATGTCCAGCCTTGTGCCCCATATGTCTGCTCTGGTCCTCAGACGGTTTGTATTTCACTGTTATTATAAGGCTACATGTGGTCCATACCTCTCAACCTCTTAGAGCCGGAAACTTGGACAAAGACATATATAAAACTGGAACACAGACACGAACATAGTGACAAGTTTTTAATATTGCACTTACAAACTTAGACAGTTGGTAGAATAACAGGTTGTGTATTAGCATGCATGTTCTGATGGGTATGAAGTGTGCATTTTAACTGTCTGTCATTATTTTCTCACATTAACTTTAATTGATTTGTGACTTATTTGGCAGAAAAATGCAATGTTATGAAAAATGGACCATAAATATGAGGCAAAAATGTGGACATTCTGCAACACTCTATACATTTGAGGGGTATGATGGTGCCCACTGACTTGTTGTAAGTACTGACACAGTTATGTGACAGTCTTGACATCCTGCTGTTACTCTGACTTGATACAACCTGCTATTCTACTAGTCACCATGTAGGTAACTCAGAGCTGTCTGTGGCCCCCTGTCCCTCCATTATCTCTGGCTTTCTCCAGCTTTCTTGCAGTAACAAATAGTGACATATGGACAGTCTGTAGAACTCCTACCATAGGTGTAGCTCACATGCAAAATAGTAGGTGCAGCCAGTCTCAAACCCTGGTAATGTACTTAGCCCACTAAGCCCTGACAGCCACCAGACAGTGCAGTTTAATTCCTGACACTATCAACCACAGACATACATAGCACACCGACCCCTGCATAATGTGGAAATGGAACATGTCACCAGGTTGATTGGGACAGCCCTGGGATTGTGTGGTTTGCTGCTATTATCTTGCAAAAATAATGTTACTGCAGTTGTATGGGAACACGGGTGTGTTGGGGGTAGGTGACTCTAGCATTGACAGTCATGCATCTGTCCTATGACCCTACTGTTTGTAATTCCCTTGCATAGTGCAGTGGGTTTTGCTGGCTTGGGGGCCTACTGCATATTATGGGTCGGCATAGTTGTCACATAGTTGTCAGTTGTCTGCAGCTATCCTGGTAGCCCACTCTATTCCCTTGCATATATGTGGCAGGTCCATACCTATCCTACCACAGTGTAGTACCCCATACATTTGTTGTAATGAAGAGTGACTTACCTTGTGCCTGCAGCAGTTTATATAACAGTTCTTCAGGACTGACTCTGTCAGATGCACACAGTACACAGCCAATACATGTTAAGGTACAGGTTGTGTGTTGTGGCTGACATCCTTTTTGGTATGTATGTGAGTCAGAGTGAGGTGTCAGTCCCTAGGTCCCTAGGATGTCGGTGCATGTGCTTTGCGTTGCCTGTTTGCCAAGGTCAGGGCATACTGGGCATGCCTACATCTGCCTACAGGGACAGGCTCAGGGGGCTCCTCCATGTCCCCCTGTGGCTTTGGGGATCTTGGCAATGGTGAGGGACTATTTGTCCCTTCCCTGTGATGTTCCCACTACAGCTGTTTCTGCAGGATGATATTGTGTAGCATGGCACATACTGTGAACATGTGTGCACATGTGGCTGGAGAGTACTGCAGGGCTCCAGCAGATATATCAAGGCAGTGGAACCATGGCTTGAGCAGCCCAAACACATGCTCTATGATGTTACTAGTTTTGCGTGTGGCTCATTATGGCATTCTTCAATAGGTGTGTGTGCATTTCTGATAGGTGCATCATGATTCCAGTGCATAGCCAGCATCCCCCAGTAGATGGCCATATGGGATGTCCTCCCCCAGCAGACATCTGGTACAGCTGTGATGTGTGCCAGATGTGGGAGTCAGGATAACTGCCAGAGCTGCCAGTACACACATTCATAATAATGCCCTGGGCATTGCACATGACTTGGCAGTTGATGGAGTGATACTCCTTGCAGTTGATATAGACTCTACACTCTTCACCAGGTGGTGCTTTGATGTGCACATGAGTGCAGTATATGGCACCCAGTCCCTCAGAGTACTGTGCTACATGGTGGAAGAAATGCATATTGCTGGCCGTCTTCTCAGGGGTGTGGGGTAAATAAATGTGCTTACTGGCATGTGCTTACATGGCATCCAGGAACTGGTGGAGAACCTTGGGTGCAGATGCCTGTGATACCACCGTTATGTCCCTAGTTGGTCTTTGAAAAGTACCTGTAACTAATATTCTAGGGGCTACACATACCTTTGTTTCCACTGGGATGAGTTCCCCTCTATTGGCTCTAGGTCTGAGTTGAGTGCAGCGGAGCTCAGTGAGTTCTTCTAGTATGTTTCTGTCCACCCTGTAGCATTCTACAGTCTCCAGCTCATGTAGCCCCTGGAAGGTTACCCAGGGCCTGAACACTCTTCTCCCTCACAGTCTGGGCCTATTGTCAGCATCAGCACCAGCACTTGACCTCAGCCTCTAGCACATACAGATGTAGCAGAGCAGTGGCAGCCCCTATCATTTTGTCAGTTAAAATTCCCAAGTGTGTACTCAGATGGTGCAGAGTATGTGGAAAAATATGATTGTAGGGTGTATGCATACTTTATAATGGTGTGCTGCAGATGCAGCCTGTGTGATTGCCTCACTAGATGCATTCCATGCGACAGGTATATCATTAGGGGTTTGAATCATCCAGTGTCTGTTGAACAGGGTTTATCAGTCATTTTACTTGATTAGCTTCCCCTAGCTATTCCCTTTTTTTTCTTTTTTTTTTTTTTAACTCTTTCACTGCTAAGCACTGCAGTGCTTTCTGCAATCCCACAGTGCTAGTATAAACAGTGCTCAGCAGTTTGGACACTCCCCCATGCACGGATATGCTCAGGTTTTCTTTAACCAGCTAAAAAAATACACATGCTTTGAGACTAAACACAGCTCAGCAGCATCGGACACACCCTCCCTGCTTAGCTGTGCTTAGCTGAGCACAAAGAGGTGCCTCTAAGCTCCAATCCACTTAAACATAGTGTGACACACCCTCTTTTGATGTCAGCTACCTGTTCTACTACTACCTACATGGTTCTAGCCCTAGCATGGGTTGTATCTGCGGACACAGTGGCCCTTTTTCTATTCAGTAGTGCCAGCTCATTTGGATACACCTACTTGAATATAACCTGGATACTTCACTACTCCAGAGCATGCCTCCTTAGCAACCACCACAACCTACCATTGTACACTCTGCATACAGGGCACTATAATGCATTATTTTTGCAAATGTCTTATTTTCGTTTTTTCAATATTTTAATTTTTTTTCTTTTTTGCGTAACGGAATGTTTTGTGTGTCGCACAAACATAATATACATATTTTAAAAATTTATATTTTTTTATTGATGTGCATTATTTTTGGGCTCAGTGGCCATAGTTTTGGCCATTTGCATGCCTACAGTGCAGGTGTAAGATCCAACCTTCTTTTTGGGCTATTTAGCCCCTGTTTAAAATTTACATTTCGGTACACGTTTTTTTTTTTTTCCATGTACATTTCCAACACTAACACAATACCTACACAGGTGCCTTTCTGCTTATTGGATTGCAAATCACCGTCATTTGCATGGATTTCCCAGCTTATGAGGTGATTTGCATTCCATGGACAATTCCATGTCAGCATGCCCCTCTGCTCTCTTTATTGGATCGCTCACCAGCCGGTTTCCATGTTGAGGCCGTGCCACTATGCCTACACTGAAAATCACTCCAGGTAGGCTTTATTGAATTCCCCCCAAAAACTATCAAAGAAAAAAGTGCTCCCACTCCCCTGTCTCTGGTATAACAGAATTGCAGCCGGAATTCAAAGACCACAACAAACACTAACATTCCCAAATCCCTCATAACCAGACTCTCCAAACTACCAGAGTCCACCCCAGACTACAAACATTAAATGGACCTTACCCATAAATCATACTATTAACAATAGTTGATGTAATTGTCGTTTAATGTTTATGATCCAATAAAAAATTATTCAGTGAAACTGGTTGTGATTAAACCACATGGTCCAAAAACTGAGGGTAATGCTACTCAATGCCAGAAGTCTAAACCTCAAAATGCACGCACTCGAGGCACTCCTCAGTATGGAGAACATTGATATCTGTGCAGTAACAGAAACCTGGTTTAAGGCTCCAGAGAGCACCCCAGCACTACCAGACTATAACTCATACCATACCTTTCGGCCACAGAACCCGGACCGAAACACAAAAGGCAGGGTGTATCCATATTCATCAAGGATACTCACATCTCCAGGTTAGTGTCACAGCACGATGCATCAGAGATCATCCAAGTGCAACTAACAATGAGCAAAACTGCAATCCAAATTGTAGCTTGCTACAGATTACCCACCATGACCCAGGACCCCCATTCCACATTTCTGGAGACACTGGGAAATATGAAGGTCCAACCAAACACCCTAATACTGGGTGATTTCAACTACCCAAACATTAACTGGAAGAACTACTCAAGTACTAACTCCTTTACCCAACGCTTCCTAGAATTTATAAACTCAAATGCCCTGGATCAACTGGTCAACACTCCCACCAGAGGGAACAACATATTGAAACTGGTCATTGCCAACATGGGCGACCGGTGTTCCACACCTGACGTCAACCCCTCACTGGTTAGATCAGACCATAGACTAATCACTCTGGATATTCACATTCCGCCCCCAACCCTAATCAAGGAAACCACCATGAAAAACTTTTCAAAAGCAAACTTCACGTTGCTTAAGACCAAGGTGGAAAGGTTCACACCCCCACGCCAATGGAAAATGCTGTCCAAGTTGCTGAAACCTATACAAAGGCACTCTATGATCATCTGCAGGAATGCATGGATCATGCTATCCCAAGTAAAACCAAGACTCACTCCTCTAAGAAAAGGAAGCCAGTCTGGTGGACCCCTGTCATAAACAGGCTCTACAATAGAAGGAGGAAACTAGTACAGATAAGAGCAAAATACCTAGAAGAAAAGACACCCCTGATCATTATCAGCAAGAAACTACGATCCTTCATTAAATCATCCAAGGCTAGCCTCAAAAGAAAAATTGCCAAGGACTCCAAAGATAACCACAAAGCGTTCTTCAGCTATGTCAAGAACCTAAGTGGAAACTCTCAGATCTGCTCTGAGTCGGTGCAGAATGGCACAAAATACAGTGAACCGACTGATATTGCCAACATTTTGGCAGACAGGTTCAGTGCAAACGTCACACCCCTCTCACCCCCTAAAGGGCCCATAACCATACCAGAAGAATGTAAGGCCCTGGCAATCACTGACACACAGGTTAAAACAGCCCTATCCAAAGCCAAAACCACAGCCTCAATGGGACCGGACAGTGTCCCAGGCTGTGTCTTACAAGAGCTCCAAAATGAACTAACCCCTCACCTAAACACACTGTTCAAACTCTGCCTCTCTACAGGCTATGTACCCACAGAGTGGTGCACAGCAACAGTTATCCCACTCCACAAAGGTGACGCCACAACGGACCCCAGGAACTATCACCCTATAAGCCTGACTAGCCTGGTCTGCAAAGCTATGGAGCACATCACCATGGAACTCATTAACAGAGACATTGGTAACCTCCAAACTTTGGACCCCACCCAGTTTGGCTTTGTTAAAGTCAGAGCATGCCTCCTAACCCTGGTTACTGGGTGATTTCAACTACCCAAACATTAACTGGAAGAACTACTCAAGTACTAACTCCTTTACCCAATGCTTCCTAGAATTTATAAACTCAAATGCCCTGGATCAACTGGTCAACACTCCCACCAGAGGGAACAACATATTGAAACTGGTCATTGCCAACATGGGCGACCGGTGTTCCACACCTGACGTCAACCCCTCACTGGTTAGATCAGACCATAGACTAATCACTCTGGATATTCACATTCCGCCCCCAACCCTAATCAAGGAAACCACCATGAAAAACTTTTCAAAAGCAAACTTCACGTTGCTTAAGACCAAGGTGGAAAGGTTCACACCCCCCACGCCAATGGAAAATGCTGTCCAAGTTGCTGAAACCTATACAAAGGCACTCTATGATCATCTGCAGGAATGCATGGATCATGCTATCCCAAGTAAAACCAAGACTCACTCCTCCAAGAAAAGGAAGCCAGTCTGGTGGACCCCTGTCATAAACAGGCTCTACAATAGAAGGAGGAAACTAGTACAGATAAGAGCAAAATACCTAGAAGGAAAGACACCCCTGATCATTATCAGCAAGAAACTACGATCCTTCATTAAATCATCCAAGGCTAGCCTCAAAAGAAAAATTGCCAAGGACTCCAAAGATAACCACAAAGTGTTCTTCAGCTATGTCAAGAACCTAAGTGGAAACTCTCAGATCTGCTCTGAGTCGGTGCAGAATGGCACAAAATACAGTGAACCGACTGATATTGCCAACATTTTGGCAGACAGGTTCAGTGCAAACGTCACACCCTCTCAGCCCCTAAAGGGCCCATAACCATACCAGAAGAATGTAAGGCCCTGGCAATCACTGACACACAGGTTAAAACAGCCCTATCCAAAGCCAAAACCACAGCCTCAATGGGACCGGACAGTGTCCCAGGCTGTGTCTTACAAGAGCTCCAAAATGAACTAACCCCTCACCTAAACACACTGTTCAAACTCTGCCTCTCTACAGGCTATGTACCCACAGAGTGGTGCACAGCAACAGTTATCCCACTCCACAAAGGTGACGCCACAACGGACCCCAGGAACTATCACCCTATAAGCCTGACTAGCCTGGTCTGCAAAGCTATGGAGCACATCACCATGGAACTCATTAACAGAGACATTGGTAACTTCCAAACTTTGGACCCCACCCAGTTT
The DNA here is from genome assembly GCF_019279795.1 of Protopterus annectens. Classification (NCBI taxonomy): domain Eukaryota; kingdom Metazoa; phylum Chordata; order Ceratodontiformes; family Protopteridae; genus Protopterus; species Protopterus annectens. The sequence continues at coordinate 104,956,486 of NC_056751.1, read as the reverse complement.
GGCTTTGTTAAAGTCAGAGCATGCCTCCTAACCCTGGTGGACTTCTTTGAGACAGTTACCAAGGCATTAGATGAGGGTAAGGAGGTCCACACAGCCTACCTAGACCTCGCAAAGGCTTTCGGCACCATTCCCCATTCTGGTATTATAGACAAACTCACCAACCTGAACATTAACCCCTACATCACAAGATGGGTTGCAAATTGGCTCATGAACAGAACCCACACGGTCAGAGTTGCAGACTCTAGGTCCGACTCTAAACCAGTTGCAAGTGGCGTCCCCCAGGGCTCAGTCTTAGAATCCCTCCTATATACTTCTCAGAGGTACAGGCAAGCACAGAAGGACTTTGGCTGTCCAATTTCACAGACAACTGCAAACTAGGGGCCATAATTGATTCTCCAGCTAATACAGACACCCTCCAGAAGGGTCTCACTGAGAAGGATACCTAGTGTCAAAATCATGGCCTCAAGCTGAATGCCAAAAAGTGCATAGTCATCCCCTTTGGAAAAAACAAAGTACCCGCGAACCACCACATAGGTGGTAGTCCCCTAAATACAGAAAAAGTAATAAGGGATCTGGGGACCCAAGTAGATAGCAATCTCTCCTTTGATAATCATATTGCCAAGGTGGTTAGAAAATCCTTCTACTTGGCCCACCTAATCTCAAAAGGGTTCTCATCCAGAACAAAGGAAGTTATTGTGCCTCTCTACTTATCACTTATTAGACCCATTATAGAATACAATGCCCCATTTAGGATGTACCTTACAAAACACCTGCAACAGCTGGAAGGACCACAAAAGTACCTCACCAAGATGATTACTGGCCTCAAACAGATGACCTATGCAGCCCGACTAAAGAAACTCCAGCTGTACTCAGTTGCATACCGCTTACTCAGAGGTGATCTCTGTTTGACATACAAGGCCATGTATAACCCAGAATTGATGGATATGCTCCACCTAAAAAAAAAAACAAATCCCTGAGAGCCACACGCTCTAGGGATATAAACCTTACCACAACAATAAATAGGATGTGCTGGAGGGATAGATTCCTGACCCAGAGACTCCCCATGCTTTGGAACAAGATTCCAATATACATCAGGCAGAGCCCCTCACTAGCACTCTTCAAGAGAAATCTTGACGGGTGGATGGGAAACAGAAAATTTACCCCGGGGATCACTGCAGTGGCTCTGCTGGACAGAGGCACAGGGAACTAATGGCTCTGCTGGTCAGAGACATGGGGAACTAATCTAAGGGGTGGCAAAAGCCAACACAATCTGGCTAGGCTTATAAATGCCCTTGGGCAGATAGCCTAGTACTTAACTATGAACCTATAAATCAGCTTGACTGGACAGCATTTACAAATACTTACATTTTGGTGAAAACAAAATATCAAACTAGTGCGATGCAAAGTTATGATAGTAATAATAATAAATAAATTATGTAAGGGGCAGACCCTATACCCTATGCCTCTGCATCCTCAAAGCATAATCAGCTCCATGTTTACTACTTATTTGGGGAAGGGACATTTCCTCTGCTGCAGCACCTCTCGATAAGTCTTTCTCAAGCTTAGCAGCATTGCCAGTGACTGAACTTATTGTTGGCAAATGTCACCACTCTTAAATATGACATACCAGTTCAGTAATATTCCATACTACTCTGACTTGCTCTAACTTAAACTTTCTTAAATTTTACCAGATGCCATCACAAGCAGAAGGGAATGAAAACAGGATCTGATGAAGGCCTTTTTTTCTCGAGTACTTCCATATCTGATCATACAACATTTGATACAGATATGTCAACAGTCCTGTAAATGGTCACAGTGCAAGTACCCTTATGGCATAGTATTATGACTCAGGTTACAGATTTCTATTAAATCATAAAACTGTATTGATGAAACAACTGATTCCTTTTCAAATACATAGAAATGTTAAACCTTTTTTCTAAACAAAGCATTAATCTTGGTTGCTGCGTGTTCCTGGCCCTGGCGTCTTCGACTGCTTTTTTCTCTCTCACCCAAAGTTCCCAGCACCTCGAATTGCTTATCCTGTACTAGGATACAGAATCTACCTGCCTGACGACTAAGGACCCCTTCCAAAATTCCTGCTGTTTCATCATACTGCCTCATATCCCTGTATCCTTTCAGTAAAGGAAGCAAGAAAGTATATGTTTCCTAAAACTGGCTGTAAAGCTTAAGTTTGTAACTACTACTTTCAAGTGATCTGAAGTACGCTTCCCAGCCAGGACAGCCAACAGCCATATCCCCTCTCTACCTTCTGTAACCAACTTACCTTTTTGTCCATTAGTATCAGCTCCTTCAACTGTTAATATATCCTCCCTACACCCCAGATTATTCCATCTCCCATATATAACTAATGTAAGAATATCATTTATGTCCACTAGGTGGCACCCACACCCAGTGCTTCCTTCCATAAATTTATCCCACTGGCTTATAATATAACTACATTACAAGTCTGATATCTAAATGTTTTGCTCCCAATATTACTCTACTTTATCTCCTTACTTTCACTGAAAGCACCCAGCTGTCACTATCACTGTATCCCTTGACTCTATACTTACCCACAACTAAACTTTTCTTCAATAATCAGCATTTCACTGATTGTTCTTCTTCAGCTTAGCCCTGCTCTTGTCTCTACCCACTCCATTCGCCCTGCGGGCTCACTCCGCTCCCCTACACTACCCCCAGCTCTCACCCACCCCAGTGGTCCTACACTTATACTTCCTAAACCACACCCTCTCCCCTACCCTACCCTACCTATCCTCAGCTTCAACCAATCTAGACAACCTAGCCACACCCCTCCTCTACCGCCTATCTCCTTATTGCAACTTTCTCCAGTACCTTCACCCTAAGTACTTTTCCCTATTCATTTTCCCTTTGCAATCCTTCCTTCTAAGACTTTACTTCTACCATTTCTACTTTTCTCTTATCCCTGCCCCATCTTGTTTGCAGTTGCACAATCAACCTTGTTGTAGCTGTACAGGTAATAATAGTAATATGCCTACAAAAAATAAAGCTCTCCAAACTAAGTTAATACTCATAGCCGTACTTATACCAGTCCTCACTACTGCCTATCTCCTCACCTCCTTTGAAAAGGTGAAATATTTCCACTTCATCTACTCACCAAAACAAACAGCCATTTAAAATTCTACCCTTACCTATTTTCAAATAAATATCACATCCATCCCCTGCTACCTGTTAGCCAAATACCATCGCCTCACACATATTAAATTCCATAACTCCACTGTAAGGAAATTAAAATATCTTAGGCCCAACCAATGTTTCCACAGTAACAACTCACAGCACCACTCCCTCTATACTACCTACCTTTGACCAGTGTCTCCAACTCCTTATTAATAGGACATCTTAATATCCGCAGTATCAACAACAAAGTTGCCCATCTCCATGCACTTCTTGACATTCATTCCTTTGATATCTTCTGTCTTACAGAAACTTGGTTAAAACCAGGAACTAAGGACATTGAGATTATTCCCCCAGGTTATAATATATTAAGACTTGACCGTATGAAACGCAAGGGTGCAGGAGTAGCCCTTCTGTTGAAAACTGGATTACAAATCTCCTCAATACCCTATATCACCCCCCAAGATAGTAAGGCAAAAGTCCTTATCTCTAGACTTCCAACTCAACACTAGCAAAACCCTAAACATCATCTGCATTTACCTACCTCCTGGCAATAATAGCACTACAATAGAGGAGATTCTAAGCTGGGTATCAACTACTTATCCATAAGAAACAATTATACTAGGTGACTTCAATACCGACTGGAAGTGTGTCAGTACTGACAACCCTTCCTCATATATTAATCTGCATGGATTCAGTCAAACAATCACCACCACTACTAGAATTAACAAACCAAACAAAAAAGAGAGTATCTTAGATTGGATTCTTATTAACAGATAACAACAAACTTATAAAGTAGGAACTTTGCCTAATGATGTAAGTGATCATACCTTAACTTACATTATAAGACAAAACAATGATATTCCTAACTCCCCCACGTACAGGATATCACAGTCCCAGAAACACTTTAACCCTGTATTTTTCCAAAACAAACCTAATGCCTGTGACTGGATCCCTCTAAAAACTCTCCCACTCTAAGAGGCTGTTAAATACTTCAACTCTAAATTCTTAACAATCCTAGATGAACACGTACCCAAATTGTCTATTATATGGAAGTCTAAGACAGCCCTCTGGCTGTCAAAAGACACTAGACAAAAAATATTGCTGAGGAACAAATCTTGGGCTAAGTGGAGAGCTACCAGAACTATCTCTGAGCAACAAACCTTTAGACAGTTAAGAAATATTACAAAAAGAGCCATACTCACTGACAAAAAGAACTACTATTGGAAACTACAGCAAACCCACCATAATAATCCACAAAAATTCTGGTCAAGCATAAATAGACTCCTACACCCTGGGCACTCTAGCACACCATCTCCACTAGGAGCTGATAATAATAGCCCCCAGCAAACTGCCAATGCCTTCAATACCTTCTTTACTGACACCATACAATCCCTAGCCCATCAGCTATCCACAGACAACACTAGTCTCCCTGTCTCTTTACCTGATACTCTGCCAACCTTCCAACTACAACTCATCTCTACTACTTACATCCAAAAAATCATCCAAAAACTTAAGCCATGCACCCCCTCTGCAGACCAGCTACCATCATAATACTTGCAAAAAGCAGCTAAATCAGTTGACTATTCTATATCCATCCTTATAAATAGAACCATAAACGAGGAAATCATCCCAGACATCTGGAAAATCTCCCACATAATCCATTTACACAAAGGTGGTAACTCTAAGATTATTCCAATTACAGACCCATAGCTCTCTTATCACCCTTAGCTAAAGTTATGGAAAAATGTATTCACCATCAGCTAATACACCACTTAACCCAACACAACATCTTAGCTAACTGCCAACACGGCTTTAGACCATTTCATAGTACCATCACAGCTCTCCTTTCTTTCACCAACTCCATCAACTGTAACCGTAATAACAATAGCCTTTCTTCAGCACTCTTTATTGATCTGTGAAAAGCTTTTGACATGGTAAACCACCCCCTACTCATAAAAACCCTTGAATCCCTCTTTCTAGACACCAAGGCTGTCCTCTGGTTCAAGTCCTACCTTAACAATAGGCAACAGGCAGTTCTCTGGAAAAATAAGCTATCTTCCCACCTGTCCATCTCCCTTGGAGTTCCTCAGGGCTCCATTCTAGGACATCTTCTTTTCTCTTTGTTCTTCAATGACCTCCATGCAGCAATCTCTCAAGCCACCTGTATACAATATGCAGATGATTCTATGCTCATTTGTTCTGCCAACTCTATATCTAAACTACATTCTCTAACCCAGAAAGTATTCAGCACAGTAGAGGCTTGGTTCTTGAAATGCTGCCTCCTTTTGAATGCCAAAAAGATCAAGTTTTTACTCTTTACACCTAACAGTAAGTCCCCCCCATAGATTTCTCACTGAAATCCAATAACGGCACCCTTATATCCCCGGACTCTACCACCAAACTGCTAGGAATCACAATTGACAATAACCTCACCTTTGATAACCATATTAATAACTCCATTAAAACAGTAAATAGAAAAATGGGCTCCTTACATAGAATAAAACCCTTCTTAACTCCAACATCCAGAACTACAATTGCTCACTCCCATTTAATCTCGACTCTTCTTTATGCTTCACCCATATATATACTAACCTAAAAAAAAGTAATCTCGTCAAACTAGCTAACTCCTATAATAATATAGCCAGATTTGCCACTGGGAACCCATTTAGAACTCACCATTGTCAGAACCTACAGCAACTAGACTGGCTCGGACTAAAAAACATTTTGATACTCTCCCAACTTATCATTGTTCATAAGATATTTTACCAATCTAACAACTCCCCAGTACTTTCCAACCTTATTACCCCCTATAGGAATCTCAACTCCTTACTCTCCTCTAGCAGACTTCTTGCTAGCATAAGCAAGTCTAATAACATGGCTGGTGACTCCTTGTTCTCCAATACTGCTGGAAAAAATTGGAATCTTCTGCCACCCGATCTAACTTTACAACCCTCCCTTCCCCTCTTTAAACAAAAGCTCAAGAAACATCTCAAAACACACTGGTTATGCCCCTATTGCAACCCTGACTAATTCTCTGCTTTCTCTACTGCTATTTCTATACTGCCTCCTCTCACCAATCAATACGTTTATATCCCTCTGGAATTAGTAACTATCACTAGTAAATTAAATAACTTATGACATGAATGTAAATTGAATGTTCTGTATATTACGACAGATATCATACTGTAAAGTAAGTTACCCTATCCTGTAAGATTAGAGGCAATTAATGTTATTTTCCTCTCATTAATACTCATTACTTAATATTTTAACATCCTTTCTTTGTATAATAGTGCATGACATATTTGTGTGTTACTATATTGCTGTGTTACTATTGAAGCTTTTCTTCCCGGGCCTCTACTGAAAATGGAAATATATCCAGCTGGACTAGCCCAGTTAACAAATGTAAAATAAAATAAATAAAATAAACACAGTAGTAAAACTTCTTTAAATTTAAAAAGCAAGACCGTCCCTCTCCCTCAGTGAGCAGACTTAGCACAGGTGCATCACAAGGCACTGATTAGGTCCTTGTCTTTTCTCTCTCTTAGTTTATCATCTACCCCTACTCCTCTTCTTTTCTCCCTCTTTGTTTATGATCTACCCCTAGATCTGCCAATATTCAAACTACCTATGAATGCTGACATGCTTCTTTTGCAATCCTTTACTTCAAACACAGATCTACAAAACAGATTGCAGAACAATTTCTCTCAGCTATGCAAATGGTCGTCACCCAACAAGCTTTTCATTATCACGAAAAGAACAAATACTATGATCTTCGTTACAACAGAAAATAGATGTACTATCCCTCACAGTCTCAACAAATACTATGATCTTCGTTACAACAGAAAATAGATGTACTGTCCCTCACAGTCTCAGAAAAGATATCCAAGAGAATACTAGTTCCAATGTCTCAATGAACAGAAATACCTAGCCCTGATTCCTGACCCAGCTCTTTCCTTCATGTGGCATACTGACTATAATTAATAAAGGCCTTACACAACTGAAATGTATAATAAAATTAGCCATCTACTCGCCCTAAGCCTTGGTCAGTGTTAAATAAATTGTTAAAATCAGACTGTAAAAATCATTAGGTATTTTGAAATGACAGTCAATAACAGACAGTAATGCAGGAAACTCAAGTATCTAATTTACAAATACTCTAATGTACATTAGGAGGCAAAAAACCATACACAAACTTGTACAGAATTTTGTCTAGCTTTATTTAAGAACCAGCTGACATTTTATATGTTTTACAATCAGCTTTTGCCCACCTCACTGACGTGGTCAGTGACAGGGTCTTTACATCATAGTAACTTATGAAAAAGTGCTGAGATGGTGTTTTTCAAAAATCTTTTTCCCATGAGAATATTACAGCCTTGCAAGCACCTGGTCAGTCACAATGTCCTTCCGAGGATGTAGCCAATTTAAGGCTCTTAGATTAGTTCGAATACAATGGGTGCATGTCTTCTTTAATACTTCTCTTTGTCTCTTTCTTGTTCACCAGCTGGACATTATCTCTGATAGTGCGCACAAGGCCATTCTTCTGGTGGAAGCAGGAAAAGATACACATGCACACAGATTCATTATTTTCTAACTTTGCAAAATAATCTTTCACTGACAGACATGAGCCAGGCCGAGCTGGTCGCTGCCAAGGCCAAGTTTCTAATTACACTGCAGCTTATGCTTCAAGCAATAATATGCGAGTTTATTTCTACTATTATTCTAGTAAAACAGAATTAAATGCATTACATATTATACTATTTTTCAACCTTTGCTCCCCATATAGATTTGAGCACATTTATTCCTGTCTAAAGCACACATTTCTCTATATATCTGACCACACAACTTATATATGTCTGAATGTTTGAATACATATTTTCCTAAGCAGCATATATGTGAATATATATTTTTCTAGGCAGCATATATGTGAATATATATTTTTCTAGGCAGCATATATATGAATATATATTTTTCTAACATTCTCCCTCCTGTTAATGCATTTCATTCTATTTGAAACATAAACAGTATCATTTCATTTTTTAGCCTTTTCCTTTTCAAGGACTTTCAGCTAAGTTAGTCATTGGTTTTATATTTCAGAAAAAGCATCATCTGAAATTAATCTTTTAATTTCAACACTTTGGTAAAAAGTTTCAGTAACAGATATATCAACAAATTTTTGATTAATCTTTTCATGCAGGGAATTTCACAGTAAACACATGCTCCTATTAGGAGTATACCCACACAAATAGCAATTAAATGTTTAATAGGATGGAACCCCACCCCCCCAAACAGATTCTGGAAAAAGTCCGTCAGTGGGTTTGGGTCTGGTTTAGTCATTGCTGATACTTGCTGAATTACCTCTAGGTGATTATTTGTCTGACGATCCTCAGGGATAAAAGCACAGCATTCTTCTTCGTGTACCACCTCTTGCCGCTAGGGTGAAGTAAAGAGCCATTCGATTTTGTAGCACAACAGTTCTTATTGCATTCAGTTTATCAGTCACCAATTCTAGGGTGGAAAAGTTGCATTGCTCATGACTTCTTGACAGCTTCCTCAGCTCCCAGATCGATTTGACTGCTCCATAGGCTGGTGGTATTCCTGCCCTGGATATAACACTGTTGCCCAAGTCCATATGAGTCAATTTACTTTTGTCTTTCACTGAATTATGGTCTTTTCAACCAGCTTCGATTTTACCAACTGGATTCACAGGTTTTTAACTGGACCTTCAGATTCTCAAGCTGTTTTCCTTACGCTTTGTATTTTACCCAAAGGTAATTCTGCAGTATGTCTTATTGCTGAAACCAGATAACCCAAAAAACAACTGCCGGACCAATTCTCAGGTAACCATTTATATGCCTTTTCCCACAAATAAAATCATTACTTTGGTACTAATACGTGTTATCCCTGCATGAAACATTTTTCTATCCTAATAGACAATTGCTTAGTTAAGACTGGATTGTCACATACTGCATTTAATGTAGTTTTCATTGAACTCAGATATGAATCATGGTTAGTATTACAAACAGTACCCCCACTTTTGACTTTAATGTAACATTTATAAGACATTGTTATATTACCATTACTCCAGCCCACCTGGAGGGTATCACTTTGTAGAAACATACAACTCCTTTTTGTGTGACAGGTAAAAATAAAGCAATTTTGTCCTGTGATCTCACAGTTTCTGTATAAAAAAAACTTTCCAAAGTCTCATTTTATCCCCAGAGGGACAGTGGACATTACAGTCTTTTATGCTGTTGGTATAGCTGTACAAACCCAGCAATTTGAAAAGTTTATAGTCTCTGTATACACTTGCTTCATGGCCAGGTATGTGTTAAAGTTTGGATGCCAGTCTATAAACAGTTCATCACGTCTTCTCACTTTCACTTGTGTGGTTGAGTGCAGGAAAACCACAATAAGAGAAAAATTGTCATATTTAGTCAACAAAATGCACTGCCAAAGAAAATAATTATGCAATAGTTCTTGGGTTGCTCTGCTTTTGTTTGCTTTACTCTTGGCCATTTTGCCCTTGTGTATCAGTCACAAAGTTCTTATTCAGCTGAAAGTTCTTTTGTCTGAAAAAGAGTTAAACTGCAAAACAGATTTATTTATTAACAGTTTCTTTATATAATTAGCTAGTGAACTGTCAGCCTCCAGCTCTGCAGGCATGAGAGCTTTTACTGAGGCACATAATATGCCCTTCCAAATACTACTTCAAAGGGATCAAACCCTTTACATTCGTTACTGTTTTTATGCTCAGCAATGCTAGAGGTAAACAGCAAATCCAATTCTTCTGAGTCTCACTCATCAACTTCCTTAACTTGTTTTTTAAAATCCCATTGTACCTCTCCACCAGTCCTGCTGACTGTGGGTGGTAAGCACAGTGATTCCTTAAGGAAATCCCAAAAATCTCCCAAGTTGTTGAATTGTCTGATTGACAAAATGTGTCCCATTGCCACTATAGATTCTTTCCGGTATGCCAAATCTAGGAATTATTTCCTTTACTAGGGCCTTTGCCACTGTTGCTGCATTCGGATTCCTGGTTGGAAAAGCTTCTACCCATTTTGAAAACATATCTATGATCACTAAACAGTATTTCTTTCCTTCACATTTATTCAACTCTATGAAGTCCATACAAATAGTATGGAATGGATATGGTGGTGTAGGAAACTCCTTGCTTGTTTTAAATGCTCCTTGTGCATGGTGCTTGTTACAAGTGTGACAAGCTGCACAAAATTTTATTGTATAATTTATGTATCCATATGTTTGGAATATTTTATTTACTAACTGTACCATCCCCCCTGTTGAGACATGGCTCTGCCCATGGCTCAACAAAGCTGCATATCTAAATAAATTAGACGGCAATATTGTTTTTTTTTTTTCCTTTGGAAATGTACAGTCCATTCTCAAAATTGCACCTTGTTTTACCCAGTTTTGTTTTTCTGCTTTTGTAGTAAGCATTTGCATTGTTTTTAACATGTCTAAATCTAAAATCTCAAAGGGTTGTAATTTTTTATTTAAAAGTAAAGTTTCTGAGTCTGAGGCTGCTTGCTTTGCAGCTGCATCGGCTCGTGCATTACCTTTTGAAATCTTATCCTGTTGTTTTGTATGAGCTACACATTTACAAATAGCTACTTTGGTAGGCAACTGAATAGATTCTAATAGCTCCAAAATAAATTGCGCATGATTAATAGGTTTTCCACTGGATGTAATCATCCTCTATTTTTCTTTTATTGTTGTGCAAACGCATGCACTGTAGAAAAAGCATACTGATTATCAGTATATATGTTTACTTTTTTGCCTTTTACTAAAATACATGCTCCTGTCAAAACTACCAGTTCTGCTGCTTGAGCATACAAGTTGTGTGGCAAAGTTTGTGCTTTTAAATTTTTAGTGTCTGTAACTACTGCATACCCCACCAGATTTTTCCCTGTAGGACCCCTTCTGCATGAGCCATCCACGTAATATGTCACTTCAGCATCATCCAAGGGCATATCTGTAAGATCTTGTCTAGGTAAAGCTAACTGTTTATATGAGGTTGACTCAGCAGTATGGTCATACATGAAAGATGTCTAGCAGGAGAAAGGTATGCAACTTTTTCTTGTAGCAGAATTATTGCAACTGCATGAGGCATTCTCAATGTGAGAGGGTGGAATAACACCACTGAGGCTGAAGCCTGCACTGCCATTGCTGCTGCAACTACTGCTTGTACACAGTGAGGCAAAGATTGCACCACTGGGTCTAACTGTGATGAATAGTAAGCTATGGGGCATTGCTTATCCCCATGTTGTTGCTTTAATACTGATGTCATGTACCATTGCTTACAATCTATGGTCTAAATAAAAAAAAAACGTTTGTGATAACTTGGAAGTCTTAAAACTAATGAAGAAGCTATTAACTGCTTCAACCTGCAGAAAGCCATTTCTGCTTTTGTTTTCCATCGTAAAATAATTTGGTACCCAGCTTCAACAAAAATTAGTTGTACCTAAGAAAGACATTATTTCTTTTTTAGTTGTTGGTTTGGGTGCTTGCAAAATTGCTGTTTTTTTTTCTTTCTCTTTCCCATTATCTAGTATTTTACCTTTATTGAATATCACATATCCCAGGTATCTAACCTGTGTTTTTCCCAAAGTTGTAACTTACTTTTGTTTACTTTGTGTCCTTGTATTACTAAAAATTTTAATAATGCTACTGTATTCACCCTGCACTGCTGCTGGGTGCTGCTAGTAAGAGGTCATTTACATAAAGTAAAATTTGACTACCTTCCGGTGCGGTAGACCCTGCCAGGTTGCTAGCCATTTTTGTGCAAATATTATTGGGCTCTCACAATATCCCTGTGGTAGTCGAGTATATGTATACCTTTTACCCTGAAATGTAAATGCAAACCAATATTGACTATCAGGATGTATAGGTATTGAAAAGAAAGCATTGCTTATATCTACCACAGTAAAATACTTCTGTTGTGGCTTTTAAATCATTTAACAAGGTATGTGGGTCTGGCACCGTGGGTGCCCTAGGTATTACTGCATTATTTACAGCTTATAAATCTTGTACCATCTGCCATTCCCCGCTTGCTTTTTAACAGGAAATAGAGGAGATTCTAAGCTGGGTATCAACTACTTATCCATAAGAAACAATTATACTAGGTGACTTCAATACCGACTGGAAGTGTGTCAGTACTGACGACCCTTCCTCATATATTAATCTGCATGGATTCAGTCAAACAATCACCACCACTACTAGAATTAACAAACCAAACAAAAAAGAGAGTATCTTAGATTGGATTCTTATTAACAGATAACAACAAACTTATAAAGTAGGAACTTTGCCTAATGATGTAAGTGATCATACCTTAACTTACATTATAAGACAAAAGAATGATATTCCTAACTCCCCCACGTACAGGATATCACAGTCCCAGAAACACTTTAACCCTGTATTTTTCCAAAACAAACCTAATGACTGTGACTGGATCCCTCTAAAAACTCTCCCACTCGAAGAGGCTGTTAAATACTTCAACTCTAAATTCTTAACAATCCTAGATGAACACGTACCCAAACTGTCTATTAGATGGAAGTCTAAGACAGCCCCCTGGCTGTCAAAAGACACTAGACAAAAAATATTGCTGAGGAACAAATCTCGGGCTAAGTGGAGAGCTACCAGAACTATCTCTGAGCAACACACTTTTAGACAGTTAAGAAATATTACAAAAAGAGCCATACTCACTATCAAAGAACTACTATTGGAAACTATAGCAAACCCACCATAATAATCGCAAAATTCTGGTCAAGCATAGACTCCCACACCCTGGGCACTCTAGCCCACCATCTCCACTAGGAGCTGATAATAGCCCCCAGCAAACTGCCAAAGCCTTCAATATCTTCTTTACTAACACCATACAATCCCTAGCCCATCATCAATCCACAGACAACACTAGTCTCATTCTCTTTACCTGATACTTCACCAGCCTTCCAACTACAACCCATCTCTACTACGTACATCCAAAAAATCATCCAAAAACTTAAGCCATGCACCCCCTCTGCAGACCAGCTACCATCATAATACTTGCAAAAAGCAGCTAAATCAGTTGACTATTCTATATCCATCCGTATAAATAGAACCATAAATGAGGAAATCATCCCAGACATCTGGAAAAACTCCCACATAATCCATTTACACAAAGGTGGTAACTCTAAGATTATTCCAATAGCTCTCTTATCACCCTTAGCTAAAGTTATGGAAAAATGTATTCACCATCAGCTAATACACCACTTAACCCAACACAGCATCTTAGCTAACTAACAACACGGCTTTAGACCATTTCATAGTACCACCACAGCTCTCCTTTCTTTCACCAACTCCATCAACTGTAACCATAATAACAATAGCCTTTCTTCAGCACTCTTTATTGATCTGTAAAAAGCTTTTGACATGGTAGACCACCCCCTACTCATACAAACCCTTGAATCCCTCTTTCTAGACACCAAGGCTGTCCTCTGGTTCAAGTCCTACCTTAAGAATAGGCAACAGGCAGTTCTCTGGAAAAATAAGCTATCTTCCCACCTGTCCATCTCCCTTGGAGTTCCTCAGGGCTCCATTCTAGGACATCTTCTTTTCTCTTTGTTCTTCAATGACCTCCATGTAGCAATCCCTCAAGCCACCTGTATACAATATGCAGATGATTCTATGCTCATTTGTTCTGCCAACTCTATATCTAAACTACATTCTCTAACCCAGAAAGTATTCAGCACAGTAGAGGCTTAGTTCTTGAAACGCTGCCTCCTTTTGAATGCCAATAAGACCAAGTTTTTACTCTTTACACCTAACAGTAAGTCCCCCCTATAGATTTCTCACTGAAATCCAATAACGGCACCCTTATATCCCCAGACTCTACCACCAAACTGCTAGGAATCACAACTGACAATAACCTCACCTTTGATAACCATATTAATAACTCCATTAAAACAGTAAATAGAAAAATGGGCTCCTTACATAGAATAAAACCCTTCTTAACTCCAACATCCAGAACTACAATTGCTCACTCCCATTTAATCTCGACTCTTCTTTATGCTTCACCCATATATACTAACCTAAAAAAAAGTAATCTCGTCAAACTAGCTAACTCCTATAATAATATAGCCAGATTTGCCACTGGGAACCCATTTAGAACTCACCATTGTCAGAACCTACAGCAACTAGACTGGCTCGGACTAAAAAACATTTTGATACTCTCCCAACTTATCATTGTTCATAAGATATTTTACCAACCTAACAACTCCCCAGTACTTTCTAACCTTATTACCCCCTATAGGAATCTCAACTCCTTACTCTCCTCTAGCAGACTTCTTGCTAGCATAAGCAAGTCTAATAACGTGGCTGGTGACTCCTTGTTCTCCAATACTACTGGAAAAAATTGGAATCTTCTGCCACCCGATCTAAATTTACAACCCTCCCTTTCCCTCTTTAAACAAAAGCTCAATAAACATCTCAAAACACACTGGTTATGCCCCTATTGCAACCCTGACTAATTCTCTGCTTTCTCTACTGCTATTTCTATACTGCCTCCTCTCACCAATCAATATGTTTATATCCCTCTGGAATTAGTAACTATCACTAGTAAATTAAATAACTTATGACATGAATGTAAATTGAATGTTCTGTATATTACGACAGATATCATACTGTAAAGTGACTTACCCTATCCTGTAAGATTAGAGGTAATTAATGTTATTTTCCTCTCATTGATACTCATTACTTAATATTTTAACATCCTTTCTTTGTATAATACGGCATGACATATTTGTGTGTTACTATATTGCTGTGTTACTATTGAAGCTTTTCTTCCCGGGCCTCTACTGAAAATGGAAATATATCCAGCTGGACTAGCCCAGTTAACAAATGTAAAATAAAATAAATAAATAAAATAAACGTAGTAGTAAAACTTCTTTAAATTTAAAAAGCAAGACCATCCCTCTCCCTCAGTGAGCAGACTTAGCACAGGTGCATCACTAGGCACTGATTAGGTCCTTGTCTTTTCTCTCTCTTAGTTTATGATCTACCCCTATTCCTCTTCTTTTCTCCCTCTTTGTTTATGATCTACCCCTAGATCTGCCAATACTCAAACTACCTATGAATGCTGACATGCTTCTTTTGCAATCCTTTACTTCAAACACAGATCTACAAAACAGATTGCAGAACAATTTCTCTCAGCTATGCAAATGGTCGGCACCCAACAAGCTTTTCATTATCACAAAAAGAACAAATACTATGATCTTCATTACAACAGAAAATAGATGTACTATCCCTCACAGTCTCAGAAAAGATATCCAAAAGAATACTAGTTCCAATGTCTCAATGAACAGAAATACCTAGCCCTGATTCCTGACCCAGATCTTTCCTTCATGTGGCATACTGACTATAATTAATAAAGGCCTTACACAACTGAAATCTATAATAAAATTAGCCATCTACTCGCCCTAAGCCTTGGTCAGCAATTGCCAAAAATGTATTACCACAAACTAAAACACGGTCTTCCATTTCTTGTTACACATTCTGCTTACAAAACCTACAGATTACTGTCACCAGGGAACAAATTCTGCATATTTATACTTCTTGTTGACTCCTTGCTCCACCACTGCAAACTGCTTGAAAAAAACTAATTGGCTTTTGGTTTCCAACAGGGTTACACTGCTACTAAATGCTTTTATTTTCAAGGTGCAAAAACAAGGCTACTATTCACTAAAATCAGAACTGCCTATCCAGGATAACACTCATGATCTCATAAGCTCACAAGACAGCTATTTCTCCCTTCCTCACCCATGTTTCAAAACATCACTGGGAAAGGGCCTTCTCTAGACTTGGACCTGCTACATGGAATCAATCACCTGCCAGCTGAAATCAAAATCCAGGAAACCTTCTTAAAGAACATCTTCTTTTCGAATCCATCTAGAACTGTTATCATGATGATAGATAATTTGTCATGTTTAAGCTGTTTTGCATCCTCACCCAATATGCTTGTGTATCTGTTTATATTTTAACCTGCTTTACATGTATTTATGCCTAGTATAATTAATGCAAACCAGCTTGTCTTCTGTGTAATTAATTGTTATATTTCTGTATGTTAACTTTGTAGAACTGTATACATTGCTCTTTGAGTCTGGGTTGTGGCCAAAAAGGGTCAGTAGACCAGCTCACTGACCCATTAATCAAAGAGTAATAAATCAATAAATAAAATATAATATTGGCAATTAAAGCTGATAATGAATAAGAGCATTTTAAAATAGAAGCTACCCTTACTCCACTGCTTATTTGAAGTTGAATATTAATTACATTTAAAGGATGCTGTAATAGTACTTTATAAATGTCCTGAGGCTATCCTTCTTTAAATTTATCCAAATATTTATGGTTTTTAATAACATGACAGGGCCCCATTACTATGTCTGGGTACTACTAAAGTTCATGAGATTAGTATTGTTTCAGTCTTTGATATTTGCCAAGTGCTCTCCTCAGCATCTGCAATGTACTCAAAATTGCCTCCTTCTGCAGTTCATATGGAGGACAGTTAAAAAAGCTTAAAAAGTATTTTTTATTAGCTCTGCTGCTCCTGTTAGTGAGATAAATGGAAGATAGTCCACTAAAGAAACATTACATGATGTGGTTTTTAAAATCTATTACATCACACTTACTGTTCTCCTTCCTTTTCCAAGCTGTTCTTCCTTCCTTCCTTCATTTTTTTTTATTTTCTATTCCTGGGGTTCCCTTTTATGGAATCAATAACTGTACAGTGAATTTAAAAATTAAAAACACTGAAGGTGAACAATGAAGTAATGTCAGATACGTAATCTTCACAATAAATTACGGTAGGAGAAAAAGATTCTGGAAGACAGAAAAAGGCATATATTCATAGGTTCATAGGTTCATAGGTTCATACTAGGCTATCTGCCCTAGGGCATTTATAAGCCTAGCCAGAGTGTGTTTGGCTTTCGCCACCCATTTTAAATTAATTTTGCTATGCCCTTTTTTGAGGTTAGTATACTGTGCCTCTGTCTAACAGTGACACAGAAGTGATACCTGGGGTAAACCTATGATCCCCCATCCACTCATCAAGATTCCTCTTGAAGAGAGTCAATGAGGGACTCTGCCTAACCTGGACTGGGATTTTATTCCAGAGTGAAGGGAGCCTCTGGGTTATGAATCTGTCCCTCCAGCATGTCCTATTTATTTCAGTGCTGAGGTTCAAGTCTCTCGAGCGCGTAGCTCGATGGGATTTGGATTTTCTGAGGTGCAGCATGTCCATTAATTACAGATTGGACATGGCTTTATACGTCAGGCACAGATCGCCTCTGAGCAGGCGGTATGCCACTGAGTAGAGCTAGAGTTTCTTTAACCGGGCAGCATATGGCATCTGTTTGAGCCCTTTGATCCTCTTGGTGAGGTACTTTTGGGGTCTTTCCAGTTGCTGCAGGTGTCTGGTAAGGTACATCCCAAAAGGGGCATTATACTCAATTATGGGCCTGATGAGGGATGAGTAAAGAGGCACGATGACCTCCCCTGATCTAGATGTGAATCCCTTCATGATTAGGTGGGCTATATAAAATGTTTTTCTAACCACTTTGGCCATGTGGTTGTCAAATGAGAGATTGCTATCAACTTGGGTCCCCAGGTCCCTAATTACTTCTTCCGTACTTAATGGATTACCACCTATGTGATAATTTGTGGGCACTTTGTTCTTGCCAAAGGGGATGACTATACACTTTTTGACATTTAGCTTGAGGCCATGGCTCTGACACCAGTTGTCTGTTTCTATGAGGCCCTTTTGGAGGATGCTTGTGTCGGCTGCAGAGTCGATTATGGCGCTCAGTTTGCAGTCATCTGCGAACATGGTCAGCCACAGTCCTTCCATGTTGGCCTGTACATCCGAGTAATATATACCGAACAAGAGAGGTCCCAGGACTGAGCCTTGTGGGACGCCACTTGTAACTGGTTTGGAGACTGACATGGCTCCAGCAATTCTAACCATGTGGGTTCTGTCCTTGAGCCAGTTTGCAACCCATCTAGTGACATAGGGGTTTATATTTAAGCTGGTGAGCTTATCTATAATGCCCGAGTGGGGTATTGTATCGAAGGCTTTTGCAAGGCCCACGTAGGCTGTGTGGACCACCGTCCCCTCTTCAATGGCCTTGATGACTGTTTCAAAGAAATTGACCAGGTTTAAGAGGCAGGATCTGCCCTTAACAAAGCCGAACTGGGTAGGATCCAGTGTCTGTAGGTCCCCAATATCTTTATTTATGAGGTCCATGATGATCCTTTCCATAGCTTTGCAGACCAAGCTAGTCAGGCTTATGGGGCGATAGTTTCCAGGATCCGTTGAGGCACCACCTTTGTGGAGAGGGACCACTGTTGCTGTATGCCTCTCTTTGGGTACATATCCTGAGATTGAACAGTAGTTTTATGTTTGGGTTTAGCTCTTCTTGGAGTTCATGTAGGACGCAGCCCGGGACACCGTCTGGTCCCATTGATGCTGTGGTTTTGCTTTGGAGAGGGTGGCTCTTACCTGAGCATCTGAGATGTCAGGCGGGCAGCACTCTGCTGGGATAGATATTTGCCCTTTTGGTGGGGAGGGGGGGGGAGTTTGCGCTGAACCTGTCAGCTAGGATGTTGGCAATGTCAGTGGGTTCGGTGTATTTTTTGTCATTTTGGACTAATTCTGAGCATATCTGGGAATTACCACCCAGGTTCCTAACATAACTAAAGAAAGCCTTGTGATTATCCTTAGTGTCCTGTGCAATTTTTCTCTCGAAGCTGATCTTAGACGATTTTGAGTGCCCGTAGTTTTTTGCTAACACTGATCAGAGATGCCTTCCCTTTTTGGGATTTTGCTCTATCATGTAGTAGCTTCCTCCTTCTATTGTATAGTTTGTTTATGGCTGGGGTCCACCAGACAGGACGTCTGCCTTTGGAGGATTGGGTCTTGGTTTTATTTGGGATTGCATGATCCATGCATCCCTGAAGGTGTTCATAGAATGCATTTATATAGGATTCTGCGGTCTGGGCCGTATTTTCCAGAGGCCCGGGGGCTTTGAAGGATTCCACCTCGGTTTTGAGGAGTGTGAAATTTGCTTTAGAGAAGTTTTTCACTGTGGTTTTCTGGGCAGGGGGTGGGTTCGGGATGTGAATATCCAGTGAGATTAGTTTATGGTCTGATCTTACCAGTGAGGGATACACTTCTGGTCTGGAGCATAGAGTCCCCATGTTGGTGATGATCAGGTCCAGTATGTTTTCCCCTCTTGTGGGAGTGGTACCAAGTTGTTCCATAGCATTTGAATTTAGAAATTCTAGGAACCTTTGAGCTAGGGTGTTGGAGCTAGAGTAATGCTCCCAGTCTATATTTGGGTAGTTGAAGTCGCCCAATATAATGGTGTTTGGAGAGGCCTTCATATTTTCCAGTGTTCTCAGGAAGGCCGAGTGGGGTTACTGGGTTTGGGAGGGTGGTCTGTAGCAGGCTATAAACTGGAAGGCAGTTCTACCCACTGTTAGTTGCTCATGGATAGTCTCTGATGCTTCGTGCTGTGCCACCAACCTGGAGGTGTGGGTATCTTTGACGAATATTGATAATCCCCCTCCTTTTCTGGTTCATCCCAGTTTTTGGGGCCAAAAAGCATGGTATGAGGTATAACCTGGTAGTGCTGGGGTGCTCTCGGGAGCCTTGAACCAGGTTTCTGTTACTGCACAGATATCGATGTTCTCCATGCTAAGGAGAGTTTCGAGTGCATGCATCTTGAGGTTTAGACTTCTGGCGTTGAGTAGCATTACTCTTAGTTTCTTATCCCTTGTGATACCTATGGAGGTGGGTTTGTCTGTTGAGCCTGGCCTAAAGAGGCACTATGGGGTAGCAAGAGCCTTTGTCAATATCCAAAGCCCAGGGTGACAGGTGCAAGCCGTCCCTAGCGAAGCATCGTGGCTTGTCGAGCATGTCATCCCAGGCTGACAGGTATTGGATCCCCTTTGAATGACACCAATACTTAAGCCAGTTGTTGAAATTAATCATCTTGTCTTCATATTGTGGCATCATTCTTGGTGAGGGTAAGATGCTACTCAAGGTCAGTATCATATCGGCCTGGACTACATGCTCAGAGAGCTCCTCTATGTCTCTTTTCATGTAGTCCAGGGAGGTACGCCTCAGGTCATTCACACCAGCATGGACAATGATGGAGTCATATTTGTACTTGCCTTGGAGTGACCTGAGTGCTTGTGTTATGTGGCGGATCCTAGCACCCAACAGGCAGCTCACCGTGACCTTCTCCTTGTTCAGCCTGGTGAGCAGGACATCAGTGTGCCTGATGATAGAGTCACCTATTACAAGTGTATCAGGTGTGTTGTTTAGCCTTAAGGGCCGTGACTGTTCGGCACACTGGCTTTGTGAGCTATGTGTTGCACGTGTTTTGTTTTGGGGTAGCGGTTGCTTGGGTATTTGCTTTGGAGGTCTCGGCTGCTTAGGCATATTTTTATTTAGAGCCTCCGAGTATGTTTTTGTGTGTTTATGTGTTTGGTTTGCTGTCGTGGTAGGTTTATGTGAGACTGGAATTGTAGTGAGTGTGGTTTCCTTCTCCTTTCAGAAAAATGGAAGCTAGACAGAGACTAGAAGCTAATAACCTGTTACTCTGGCCTCATTTGTAAGAAATTACTGTGTCATTCATTCAAGAAACAAATTGTGGAATACCCAGAGGACATTGAGGCACATAACCTCAGACAGTGTGAATCCATAGAAGGAGGGTCATGCCAAACACGTATAACTGATTTTCTTAAATGGATGCCAGTGTATTTGATAAGAAAGGAGGCTGTGGTTATAGCCTATTTATTCTTTAGCAAGCTATTTAACACAAAATGAGAGAATGTAATGGTAAACCATGTAAAAGTCTTGTAATAGACTAGGTAAGATACAGAGATTCACAGCAGAGGCTACTCAAAGGAAAGGATAGCAACCACGGTGTACCACAGCTGTTAGAAGTGGGGTTAGGCATTTTTGGTGTCCTTATAAATGACATTGCAGGATATCTGGAAGGGAGCTTGCCTTTTGCAGAAGATGCAGAAGGGAAAGTTTTAAACTCTGCATAAAAAGAGATGTTGTAAGACTAGGAGAAAGGCCCAGATTGTGTCAGGTTAAATTCTATGCAAACTAATGGAAAATATTGTAACTGGGAAAAAGGTACAAGAAGACTCAGCTGAAGGGAAAGTGACAATAACACAAATATAGGAAACATACAGGGTTAGTCATATCAGATGACCTAAAGATAACTAAGAAATCTAAGATGGTGGCAAGAACGGCTGTCAGACTACTGTAATGCACTGCAAGAGACATTATCAGTGGAGAAAGGATATTATCTCTCTGGAGCAACAGTTGCTAAGACCCCATCTGGATTACTGTATGCTGCTGTGGTAACCTTACCATTCCAGGGACATCCTACACGTCCACTGTCCTCCTCCCAAATATCCACTAGGCCTTCCATCTTTAGTCTACATGTCTTTTCTTCACACTTCAATCCCTCTCATATTTCTACCACAGCCATAACATCTTTCTTTTACCGTTAACATCACTCACCCCCTGGCACATTATCACTTTCTATAATACACCAATATTTCCAAATCTTAACTACACACATTATAAGGTAACACTGTGTCCCCCATTAACACTAACACTCATAATCTCCCTTTCTTTAGCTTTTCTTTTCCTGCTTCAGCAAACTATTATATATCCACTTTCAATTCCCATATCACTTCCATAACATCACCCACAGCTATTCCTCATAACACAAAACGTTTCTCAAACATATCACCAAGTGTACTTCAAACGTACACATTACACTCTCCAAAAATAAAACTTTTACAATATAACTCCAAAGTTATTAAGTCTCAATATTACATAATAAAATCCCCTTTTATGCTCAAATGATTGTCCACCTACTTTTCATTTATCTCCTTCTCTGGTGATGTTCACCCCTATCCATGCCCAACCACAACCCCTAACCTCCCCTACCCATATAAACTCATCACATAATAAAACCCTGAAATTAATTACCTTAACGCTTTGCAGCATTTGCAACAAAATTTCAGACTTTCATGTTTGGGTTGCATTACATACTCCTGATTTCTTAGCTGTCATAGAAATCTGGCTTAAACCTAATATAAAAGATGTCAAAATACTCCCCCAAGGATATAATTTAATCAAACTAGACAGATTATATAAAAAAGCAGGTAGAATTGCCTTATTATAGCAATAACCGCATTGGTGGTAATGTTAATCATCTAACGAAAATATGGCTCAGGTCCTGAGGGCGGCTCGAGAATGAACCAAAGTCAACCGCATTAGCATTACACACCCAGACAGAAAATGCTAGGTTATTGCTATTATATCTCGACATTATTTAAGAAAGAAACTATTCCTTTTCTTAAATAATGGCATATAATGCCTGTTTACTGCCCTTCCGCAGATGCCTGGCATCGGCGGTCCTGATGTACTCGCCTGCGCGGTACATCGAAGCTATGGGCAAAAGCAATATGGAAAGACAGCTATGAGCAAAAAGCAATGGAGAAAGCAAGATCTCCGTTGCTTTTTTACTATCTCGCTATGTTAAATGAGTTTAATATAGCGAGACAGTTTCAAAACATCAAGCGGACATCTCGTTGCTGTTTTAAAACTGTCTCGCTAAAACTCATTTAACATAAGCGAGACCAAAAAAAAGTAAAAGCAACGGAGATCTTGCTTTCTCCGCTGTCTTTTAAACATTGCTGCATATCTGTATACAATGGGTTTAACATTAGACAACTTTAAAATAAACAGCGGAGATCTCCTTGCTGCTTTGTTCATGTCTCGCTATGTTAAACCCATTGCTCGCATAAGCAGACAAGTTGAGGTATATACTAATGGAAAAGTCCGAGAGGACCGACCTTTTCCATTAGTAAACTCTTTCGATTTACAACCGGCATCGCTGGCCAATCAGCGGGCTGCGTTTCAGGGGATCATGGTATAATTTACAATAGTTACTTCACTGTTACAAATTCCTCTGGTCACATCTCCAAATTTGATAATGCTGAATTACTCATAACTGTCCTAAAAATAAACAATTCAAAGAACCCGTGTATAGTTGTCATTTACATCCCCCAGGTCAAACCATCCCCACACTTGAAAACATCCTATCATGGATTACTACAAATATCTCTTAGAAAACATTCATTCTTGGTTTTTTAATTGGTCTACCCTAAAAGTCTTCCTCTTGATGAATGTAAATCACTAATACCACATTCCAGCATTCTGAATAGCTTAGCTCCCACTAAAAGAATCAAAATCAGTCATACCCCATGGTTATCATGTCCCACCAAATAACTAGTATAACTAAGAAACAAAGCATAAAATAAATGGAAAAATCTAAAACCCTGACAAAGTTCTATGTTACAAGCAACTCCGAAATAAAGTCAAAATCTCATTATCACTGACAAAAAGAAATTCTGTACTAATCAGCAATCTAACACCTCTCAAACCCCCCAAAATTTTCATCAATCAACTCACTTCTCAAACCAGGCACAAACAAAATCCTTGAGCTCACACTGATAAAGCCCCTAGTTAAACTGCCACAGTCTTTAACTGTCACTTCATCGAAAGTATCGCCAACCTAGTGTCAAACACCACCCATGCTCTACCAACTGTAATTCATAGTGTCTGGAAAATAACACCACCACTGCTCTTTTCCAACTGTAATAATAAACTAACTTTTCCCCTTCAGTGCCTTCAGCATGAGTGTCTTTCAGTACGTCTAGCATACTCAAGTAAGGCTTGCAGCCTGCTTGTTTAGTGATCTATCATATGCCTTGTAATAAAGCTACTAACAGCGGGCAATGCAACCTTTTAAAATGTATTTTTAAATTGTTGTTTTTAAGCATTTTAATAATCTAGCATAATATCCATCTACTGTCTCATTTTTCTGTTGTATGCATTAATTAATGCAAGTCCAGTCTGCTCTAAGTTTTCATTTTTCAGAGATTCTGTCTGTCAGACCTTTTACTCTGTTGTCTAAAAATGTTTCCAGAATTTTTTTTTTTTTTTTTTTTTTTTAAGCTTCTGTTTTTACAATTTGCTTTCTCAATCCACCTATGTGCTTGAGGTATGCCTAGTTGGTGCTGTTTTCTTTTGCCTGACGCCCTGCATCAGATTAAAGCTTGTTTAAGGAGTTTAACTAGTGAAAGTTTATCTAGTTTACTATCAAATTTATAGTTGTTAACACATTTTGCAAAATATCTCACATTATCTGCTTACTGCAATTGCATATACTTCACATTATCCGTTAGGGGATCTCGTGATCTCTTAGTGCACTGATCTCCATGTCTTAAAAGACTGTTACGTAACCCTTCTCTTGTACCACGTGGTATCTTATTTCCCCATATCCACAGTAGTGTCTAGAATGACTGTTTACTTTGCTTTGTTATTCCCTGATCTATGACTCAAGATACAATACTTGACTCTCTCTCCCTGCTATCACAAACCTTAGCAATAGCACAGTGTAACCTGGTCCCTGATCTAAAACAAAGACAAAGAGGGAAATTCTTCTTACCTGAGCCTCCCGCTTTATGACTGTCTTTTTTTTCTTGGGGCCCAGTCTTCCGCTTTTCAGCCACAGATCAGAAAGTGGACAGCCTCTTTACACACAACAATTCAGTCGGAGGTCTTTTCACTTTAAGAAGAACCATTTTGTTTTGGCAGCTTCTCCTGCGCAGATTTATCACCACTCATGCACTCTGACCTGCAGCTTACCAAGGGAATTCCGGTCCGAAGGACCAAAATGTTAAATAAATTGTTAAAATCAGACTGTAAAAATCATTAGGTATTTTGAAATGACAGTCAATAACAGACAGTAATGCAGGAAACTCAAGTATTTAATTTACAAATACTCTAATGTACATTAGGAGGCAAAAAACCATACACAAACTTGTACAGAATTTTGTCTAGCTTTATTTAAGAACCAGCTGACATTTTATATGTTTTACAATCAGCTTTTGCCCACCTCACTGGCGTGGTCAGTGACAGGGTCTTACATCATAGTAACTTATGAAAAGTGCTGAGATGGTGTTTTCAAAATCTTTTCCCATGAGAATATTACAGCCTTGCAAGCACCTGGTCAGTCACAATGTCCTTCCGAGGATGTAGCCAATTTAAGGCTCTTAGATTAGTTTGAATACAATGGATGCATGTCTCTTTAATACTTCTCTTTGTCTCTTTCTTGTTCACCAGCTGGACATTATCTCTGATAGTGCGCACAAGGCCATTCTTCTGGTGAAAGCAGGAAAAGATACACATGCACACAGATTCATTATTTTCTAACTTTGCAAAATAATCTTTCACTGACAGACATGAGCCAGGCCGCTGGTGGCTGCCAAGGCCAAGTTTCTAATTACACTGCAGCTTATGCTTCAAGCAATAATATGCGAGTTTATTTGTACTATTATTCTAGTAAAACAAATTAAATGCATTACATATTATACTATTTTTCAACCTTTGCTCCCCATATAGATTTGAGCACATTTATTCCTGTCTAAAGCACACATTTCTCTATATATCTGACCACACAACTTATATATGTCTGAATGTTTGACTACATATTTTCCTAAGCAGCATATATGTGAATATATATTTTTCTAGGCAGCATATATGTGAATATATATTTTTCTAGGCAGCATATATATGAATATATATTTTTCTAACAGTCAGCAATTGCCAAAAATGTATTACCACAAACTAAAACACGGTCTTCCATTTCTTGTTACACATTCTGCTTACAAAACCTACAGATTACTGTCACCAGGGAACAAATTCTGCATATTTATACTTCTTGTTGACTCCTTACTCCACCACTGCAAACTGCTTGAAAAAAACTAATTGGCTTTTGGTTTCCATCAGGGTTACACTGCTACTAAATGCTTTTATTTTCAAGGTGCAAAAACAAGGCTACTATTCACTAAAATCAGAACTGCCTATCCAGGATAACACTCATGATCTCATAAGCTCACAAGACAGCTATTTCTCCCTTCCTCACCCATGTTTCAAAACATCACTGGGAAAGGGCCTTCTCTAGACCTGGACCTGCTACATGGAATCAATCACCTGCCAGCTGAAATCAAAATCCAGGAAACCTTATTAAAGAACATCTTCTTTTCGAATCCATCTAGAGCTGTTATCATGATGATAGATAATTTGTCATGTTTAAGCTGTTTTGCATCCTCACCCAATATGCTTGTGTATCTGTTTATATTTTAACCTGCTTTACATGTATTTATGCCTAGTATAATTAATGCAAACCAGCTTGTCTTCTGTGTAATTAATTGTTATATTTCTGTATGTTAACTTTGTAGAACTGTATACATTGCTCTTTGAGTCTGGGTTGTGGCCAAAAAGGGTCAGTAGACCAGCTCACTGACCCATTAATCAAAGAGTAATAAATCAATAAATAAAATATAATATTGGCAATTAAAGCTGATAATGAATAAGAGCATTTTAAAATAGAAGCTACCCTTACTCCACTGCTTATTTGAAGTTGAATGTTAATTACATTTAAAGGATGCTGTAATAGTACTTTATAAATGTCCTGATGCTATCCTTCTTTTAATTTATCCAAATATTTATGGTTTTTAATAACATGACAGGGCCCATTACTATGTCTGGGTACTACTAAAGTTCATGAGATTAGTATTGTTTCAGTCTTTGATATTTGCCAAGTGCTCTCCTCAGCATCTGCAATGTACTCAAAATTGCCTCCTTCTGCAGTTCATATGGAGGACAGTTAAAAAAGCTTAAAAAGTATTTTTTATTAGCTCTGCTGCTTCTGTTAGTGAGATAAATGGAAGATAGTCCAATAAAGAAACATTACATGATGTGGTTTTTAAAATCTATTACATCACACTTACTGTTCTCCTTCCTTTTCCAAGCTGTTCTTCCTTCCTTCCTTCATTTTTTTTATTTTCTATTCCTGGGGTTCCCTTTTATGGAATCAATAACTGTACAGTGAATTTAAAAATTAAAAACACTGAAGGTGAACAATGAAGTAATGTCAGATACGTAATCTTCACAATAAATTACGGTAGGAGAAAAAGATTCTGGAAGACAGAAAAAGGCATATATTCATAGGTTTGTAGGTTCATAGGTTCATACTAGGCTATCTGCCCTAGGGCATTTATAAGCCTGGCCAGAGTGTGTTTGGCTTTCACCACCCATTTTAAATTAATTTTGCTATGCCCTTTTTCGAGGTTAGTATACTGTGCCTCTGTCTAACAGTGACACAGAAGTGATACCTGGGGTAAACCTATGATCCCCCATCCACTCATCAAGATTCCTCTTGAAGAGAGTCAATGAGGGACTCTGCCTAACCTGGACTGGGATTTTATTCCAGAGTGAAGGGAGCCTCTGGGTTATGAATCTGTCCCTCCAGCATGTCCTATTTATTTCAGTGCTGAGGTTCAAGTCTCTCGAGTGCGTAGCTCGATGGGATTTGGATTTTCTGAGGTGCAGCATGTCCATTAATTACAGATTGGACATGGCTTTATACGTCAGGCACAGATCGCCTCTGAGCAGGCGGTATGCCACTGAGTAGAGCTAGAGTTTCTTTAACCGGGCAGCATATGGCATCTGTTTGAGCCCTTTGATCCTCTTGGTGAGGTACTTTTGGGGTCTTTCCAGTTGCTGCAGGTGTCTGGTAAGGTACATCCCAAAAGGGGCATTATACTCAATTATGGGCCTGATGAGGGATGAGTAAAGAGCACGATGACGTCCCCTGATCTAGATGTGAATCCCTTCATGATTAGGTGGGCTATATAAAATGTTTTTCTAACCACTTTGGCCATGTGGTTTGTCAAATGAGAGATTGCTATCAACTTGGGTCCCCAGGTCCCTAATTACTTCTTCCGTACTTAATGGATTACCACCTATGTGATAATTTGTGGGCACTTTGTTCTTGCCAAAGGGATGACTATACACTTTTGACATTTAGCTTGAGGCCATGGCTCTGACACCAGTTGTCTGTTTCTATGAGGCCCTTTTGGAGGATGCTTGTGTCGGCTGCAGAGTCGATTATGGCGCTCACTTTGCAGTCATCTGCGAACATGGTCAGCCACAGTCCTTCCATGTTGGCCTGTACATCCAGTAATATATACGAACAAGAGAGGTCCCAGGACTGAGCCTTGTGGGACGCCACTTGTAACTGGTTTGGAGACTGACATGGCTCCAGCAATTCTAACCATGTGGGTTCTGTCCTTGAGCCAGTTTGCAACCCATCTAGTGACATAGGGGTTTATATTTAAGCTGGTGAGCTTATCTATAATGCCAGTGGGGTATTGTATCGAAGGCTTTTGCAAGGCCCACGTAGGCTGTGTGGACCACCGTCCCCTCTTCAATGGCCTTGATGACTGTTTCAAAGAAATCGACCAGGTTTAAGAGGCAGGATCTGCCCTTAACAAAGCCGAACTGGGTAAGATCCAGTGTCTGTAGGTCCCCAATATCTTTATTTATGAGGTCCATGATGATCCTTTCCATAGCTTTGCAGACCAAGCTAGTCAGGCTTATGGGGCGATAGTTTCCAGGATCCGTTGAGGCACCACCTTTGTGGAGAGGGACCACTGTTGCTGTATGCCTCTCTTTGGGTACATATCCTGAGATTGAACAGTAGTTTTATGTTTGGGTTTAGCTCTTCTTGGAGTTCATGTAGGACGCAGCCCGGGACACCGTCTGGTCCCATTGATGCTGTGGTTTTGCTTTGGAGAGGGTGGCTCTTACCTGAGCATCTGAGATGTCAGGCGGGCAGCACTCTGCTGGGATAGATATTTGCCCTTTTGGTGGGAGGGGGTTTGCGCTGAACCTGTCAGCTAGGATGTTGGCAATGTCAGTGGGTTCGGTGTATTTTTTGTCATTTTGGACTAATTCTGAGCATATCTGGGAATTACCACCCAGGTTCCTAACATAACTAAAGAAAGCCTTGTGATTATCCTTAGTGTCCTGTGCAATTTTTCTCTCGAAGCTGATCTTAGACGATTTTATGAGTGCCCGTAGTTTTTTGCTAACACTGATCAGAGATGCCTTCCCTTTTTGGGATTTTGCTCTATCATGTGGTAGCTTCCTCCTTCTATTGTATAGTTTGTTTATGGCTGGGGTCCATCAGACAGGACGTCTGCCTTTGGAGGATTGGGTCTTGGTTTTATTTGGGATTGCATGATCCATGCATCCCTGAAGGTGTTCATAGAATGCATTTATATAGGATTCTGCGGTCTGGGCCGTATTTTCCAGAGGCCCGGGGGCTTTGAAGGATTCCACCTCGGTTTTGAGGAGTGTGAAATTTGCTTTAGAGAAGTTTTTCACTGTGGTTTTCTGGGCAGGGGGTGGGTTCGGGATGTGAATATCCAGTGAGATTAGTTTATGGTCTGATCTTACCAGTGAGGGATACACTTCTGGTCTGGAGCATAGAGTCCCCATGTTGGTGATGATCAGGTCCAGTATGTTTTCCCCTCTTGTGGGAGTGGTACCAAGTTGTTCCATAGCATTTGAATTTAGAAATTCTAGGAACCTTTGAGCTAGGGTGTTGGAGCTAGAGTAATGCTCCCAGTCTATATTTGGGTAGTTGAAGTCGCCCAATATAATGGTGTTTGGAGAGGCCTTCATATTTTCCAGTGTTCTCAGGAAGGCCGAGTGGAGTTACTGGGTTTGGGAGGGTGGTCTGTAGCAGGCTATAAACTGGAAGGCAGTTCTACCCACTGTTAGTTGCTCATGGATAGTCTCTGATGCTTCGTGCTGTGCCACCAACCTGGAGGTGTGGGTATCTTTGACGAATATTGATAATCCCCCTCCTTTTCTGGTTCATCCCAGTTTTTGGGGCCAAAAAGCATGGTATGAGGTATAACCTGGTAGTGCTGGGGTGCTCTCGGGAGCCTTGAACCAGGTTTCTGTTACTGCACAGATATCGATGTTCTCCATGCTAAGGAGAGTTTCGAGTGCATGCATCTTGAGGTTTAGACTTCTGGCGTTGAGTAGCATTACTCTTAGTTTCTTATCCCTTGTGATACCTATGGAGGTGGGTTTGTCTGTTGAGCCTTGCCTAAAAAAGGCACTATGGGGGTAGCAAGAGCCTTTGTCAATATCCGAAAGCCCAGGGGTGACAGGTGCAAGCCGTCCCTAGCGAAGCATCGTGGCTTGTCGAGCATGTCATCCCAGGCTGACAGGTATTGGATCCCCTTTGAATGACACCAATACTTAAGC
This sequence comes from Protopterus annectens, assembly GCF_019279795.1. NCBI lineage: Eukaryota > Metazoa > Chordata > Ceratodontiformes > Protopteridae > Protopterus > Protopterus annectens. The sequence goes on along the minus strand of NC_056751.1, from coordinate 104,926,053 downwards.
CAATTGTTGAAATTAATCATCTTGTCTTCATATTGTGGCATCATTCTTGGTGAGGGTAAGATGCTACTCAAGGTCAGTATCATATCGGCCTGGACTACATGCTCAGAGAGCTCCTCTATGTCTCTTTTCATGTAGTCCAGGGAGGTACGCCTCAGGTCATTCACACCAGCATGGACAATGATGGAGTCATATTTGTACTTGCCTTGGAGTGACCTGAGTGCTTGTGTTATGTGGCGGATCCTAGCACCCAACAGGCAGCTCACCGTGACCTTCTCCTTGTTCAGCCTGGTGAGCAGGACATCAGTGTGCCTGATGATAGAGTCACCTATTACAAGTGTATCAGGTGTGTTGTTTAGCCTTAAGGGCTGTGACTGTTCGGCACACTGGCTTTGTGAGCTATGTGTTGCACGTGTTTTGTTTTGGGGTAGCGGTTGCTTGGGTATTTGCTTTGGAGGTCTCTGCTGCTTAGGCATATTTTTATTTAGAGCCTCCGAGTATGTTTTTGTGTGTTTATGTGTTTGGTTTGCTGTCGTGGTAGGTTTATGTGAGACTGGAATTGTAGTGAGTGTGGTTTCCTTCTCCCTTTCAGAAAAATGGAAGCTAGACAGAGACTAGAAGCTAATAACCTGTTACTCTGGCCTCATTTGTAAGGAAATTACTGTGTCATTCATTCAAGAAACAAATTGTGGAATACCCAGAGGACATTGAGGCACATAACCTCAGACAGTGTGAATCCATAGAAGGAGGGTCATGCCAAACACGTATAACTGATTTTCTTAAATGGATGCCAGTGTATTTGATAAGAAAGGAGGCTGTGGTTATAGCCTATTTATTCTTTAGCAAGCTATTTAACACAAAATGAGAGAATGTAATGGTAAACCATGTAAAAGTCTTGTAATAGACTAGGTAAGATACAGAGATTCACAGCAGAGGCTACTGAAAGGAAAGGATAGCAACCACGGTGTACCACAGCTGTTAGAAGTGGGGTTAGGCATTTTTGGTGTCCTTATAAATGACATTGCAGGATATCTGGAAGGGAGAGCTTGCCTTTTTGCAGAAGATGCAGAAGGGAAAGTTTTAAACTCTGCATAAAAAGAGATGTTGTAAGACTAGGAGAAAGGCCCAGATTGTGTCAGGTTAAATTCTATGCAAACTAATGGAAAATATTGTAACTGGGAAAAAGGTACAAGAAGACTCAGCTGAAGGGAAAGTGACAATAACACAAATATAGGAAACATACAGGGTTAGTCATATCAGATGACCTAAAGATAACTAAGAAATCTAAGATGGTGGCAAGAACGGCTGTCAGACTACTGTAATGCACTGCAAGAGACATTATCAGTGGAGAAAGGATATTATCTCTCTGGAGCAACAGTTGCTAAGACCCCATCTGGATTACTGTATGCTGCTGTGGTAACCTTACCATTCCAGGGACATCCTACACGTCACTGTCCTCCTCCCCCAAATATCCACTAGGCCTTCCATCTTTAGTCTACATGTCTTTTCTTCACACTTCAATCCCTCTCATATTTCTACCACAGCCATAACATCTTTCTTTTACCGTTAACATCACTCACCCCCTGGCACATTATCACTTTCTATAATACACCAATATTTCCAAATCTTAACTACACACATTATAAGGTAACACTGTGTCCCCCATTAACACTAACACTCATAATCTCCCTTTCTTTAGCTTTTCTTTTCCTGCTTCAGCAAACTATTATATATCCACTTTCAATTCCCATATCACTTCCATAACATCACCCACAGCTATTCCTCATAACACAAAATGTTTCTCAAACATATCACCAAGTGTACTTCAAACGTACACATTACACTCTCCAAAAATAAAACTTTTACAATATAACTCCAAAGTTATTAAGTCTCAATATTACATAATAAAATCCCCTTTTATGCTCAAATGATTGTCCACCTACTTTTCATTTATCTCCTTCTCTGGTGATGTTCACCCCTATCCATGCCCAACCACAACCCCTAACCTCCCCTACCCATATAAACTCATCACATAATAAAACCCTGAAATTAATTACACTTAACGTTTGCAGCATTTGCAACAAAATTTCAGACTTTCATGTTTGGGTTGCATTACATACTCCTGATTTCTTAGCTGTCATAGAAATCTGGCTTAAACCTAATATAAAAGATGTCAAAATACTCCCCCAAGGATATAATTTAATCAAACTAGACAGATTATATAAAAAAGCAGGTAGAATTGCCTTATTTTACAATAGTTACTTCACTGTTACAAATTCCTCTGGTCACATCTCCAAATTTGATAATGCTGAATTACTCATAACTGTCCTAAAAATAAACAATTCAAAGAACCCGTGTATAGTTGTCATTTACATCCCCCAGGTCAAACCATCCCCACACTTGAAAACATCCTATCATGGATTACTACAAATATCTCTTAGAAAACATTCATTCTTGGTTTTTTAATTGGTCTACCCTAAAAAGTCTTCCTCTTGATGAAGCTGTAAATCACTAATACCACATTCCAAAGCATTCTGAATAGCTTAGCTCCCACTAAAAGAATCAAAATCAGTCATGCCCCATGGTTATCATGTCCCACCAAATAACTAGTATAACTAAGAAACAAAGCATAAAATAAATGGAAAAAATCTAAAACCCCTGACAAAGTTCTATGTTACAAGCAACTCCGAAATAAAGTCAAAAATCTCATTATCACTGACAAAAAGAAATTCTGTACTAATCAGCAATCTAACACCTCTCAAACCCCCCCCAAAATTTTCATCAATCAACTCACTTCTCAAACCAGGCACAAAACAAAATCCTTGAGCTCACACTGATAAAGCCCCTAGTTAAACTGCCACAGTCTTTAACTGTCACTTCATCGAAAGTATCGCCAACCTAGTGTCAAACACCACCCATGCTCTACCAACTGTAATTCAGTACCCGGGTACAAACGCTTCTATAATGAGTATAATAAATACTAACTTCAGTCCATGTCCCACTGCTACTGCTTTTACCACTCCACCCAATGTCTACCAATCTCATAAAGAAACTTCTATTAAAACTCAAACCTAGTTCAACCTCTGCTGATAACCTTCCTGCAGAATACCTCAAGCTTGCTGCTGAGACCATCATTTGTCCAGTAAGTATTCTTATCAACAGATCAATCTCTGAATCATATGTCTCATGCATCAAGAAAAAGTCATATGTTATCCCATTCCACAAAGGAGGCAATTCTTCTGATCTATCTAACTACTGCCCCATCGCTATCCTATCACCTTTGTCCAAAATAATTGAAAAATGTATCCATATAGAACTTTTTAATTATCTTGTCCATAATTCACTACTGTCTCAACACAGCATGGCTTCAGACCACATCACAGCACTTCAGCTGCTCTCCTGTCCTTCATGGATGCCATAAATTATACTAGAGATTCCAGTCAACTGTTTCTAGACCTCTCTAAGGCATTTGATACAGGCTCACACACTAAGCTATTATACAAAGTTTCCTCTCTTGGTCGCAAATCACCCTCCCTTGCATGATTTAAAAGTTATCTGTCAGACAGACAACAGTCAGTAAAGTGGAATGGCTCTCTTTTTCCATTCCTACCAAACATCTCAGGGGTATCCCAAGGCTCCATCCTTGTGCCCCTTCTGTTCAAAATCTTTATAAATAATCATTTATCCACTATGAAATCCAAATTAATCCAATATGCTGATGACTGAACTATTATTTGCCCCTCATATAACCTAACTGACCTGCAACTCATTATCCTAGAAACCTTTTCATCTACTGAACTCTAGTTAAACAACTCCCAGTTGCTACTTAACCCTAATAAAACAAAACTCCTACTTTTTCCTCCCAAAACGGCAAATAGGAAATAAAACAAATTTTAAAATGAATTCCCTAAATAATATTCTAATTGAAGCAGTCCCATACATTAAGTTGCTAGGTGCAATCATCAATGGAAACCTAAAGTTTGATCTCCATATCCAAACTAACATTAGAAATACACCAGAAATTAGGATGCTGTACAGACATTCACCTTTTCTTAACCAATCCACCAGAATCACTCTTGCTAATACACTTCTATTACCTACCCTGCTATATGACATAAATATTCTTACCATTCTCCACATCTCCCTCTTATCACAACTTGAAGCCTGCTATAACAAAACAGCAAAACTGGTCACATTATCCCCTTATTCTACTCACCACTGCACCTCTCTCCAGTCTTTGAGATGGCTAGAGCTACTTCAATTCCTCACCTTCATACAACATTTAACAGCCCGCAACATTATATATAAACTCACTGCCTGCCCTACTCTAACTTCTGTTCTCTCAAGTTACCTTCCCACTAGATCTCAAAAGATCCAAAGACAAGCAGCTTCTATCAGTTCACAACCCTAGTAGAAATGCTGGAAAATGCTTCAACTCCCATTACATTACCAAAAGCCTGGAATGATCTTCCCACAGATATTAGAACAAACTTCAACCTTCTCTCATTTAAATACCCATTGAAAGAATTCTTAAGCAAAGCATGGATCTGTTGGGTCTATATCACATTATCGAAATTCCAAAATGTCAAACACCATAAGCTCGACCTTGGAATCTCGAAATGTGATATACTCGAACGCTCAGAACAGCAAATTTTTTCAAGGGAAATATTTCTCTGTTCCGAGAATACACACACACAGCACAAGCACACCAAAATATATAATCCGCACACACACACACTTCACAAAACCCTACACTAAACAGTACATACACTACTAGCTATCCACTTACCTTAACCCAACCCTAACCCTAAGGTCCCTAACTAACGCACACTCACCTTATCTGCTCCCTAACCCTAAGGTCCCTAACTAACGCACACTCACCTTACCCACTCCCTAACTCTAAGGCCCCTAACTAATGCACACTTACCTTACCCGCTCCATAACCCTAAGCTCCCTAACTATCGCACATTCATCTTACCCACTCCCCAACCCTATGGTCCCTAACTATCGCACACTCACCCTACCCACTCCCTAACCCTAAGGTCCTTAACTATCACACACTCACCTTACCTTGGTCCATTTGCACACTTACCTTTAGCCAGTTTGTCACCTTCACACCACAGTCGAGGAAATAACGAAGCTGCAGAAACGGCCCACCGAATACTTTCCCTAGGAAAATATTCGGTGTTCTGCAGCTTCGCTATTTCAAGTGTTCACTGAATAGGGGTCGATATTATAACATTTGAAGTTTTAAGACTTCGATGTTATATGCTCTAATCCCACCTAATACTATATCCCCTTTGCCTTAACTACCGCTACAACAACCTTTCTCCTCACTATACTTTCACTACACTCGCTCCCTCTTACTTCTACTTTCATTTATACATCCATTCTGACTACATCTGTTACCCCTAATCTTTCTCCTCTCCTCACACATCAGCTACTTTTTTTTCACACTCCATTTTCCCTTTTTCATGCTCTCATCTTCTCCTATGCTTCTTCTAGTGCTGTCCGTCCTTCCATTTTGCCATTTCAAATAATTAATAAAGTTGTCATAAAATTTCTCCCTGTAACCTTGTAAATTTCTAACATATCTCTTCCATTGTAACGTTTGACATGTATATTGTTATTTTTAAGAACAGCAAACATTTGACTGTCTACAACACACATGCCTAAACATTTAATTACTGAGGTGTAAAATGTACGATATGAATAAAACTTTATTTCTTTTACACACCTATATAAATCACTGTTCTGAGGCTTATCACCGCAAGAGCTTAGATTCATGCTTCCAAGGAGTTGAAAATAAATGTCTTTCCTTTCAGCAGAGGTTGATAGCTTTATTAAGGACTGGTACGTACTGTAACTATTGGCCAGTGGTATGCAATGCCATAACTGCAAATTGGAAGCAATCATAGAATCCCCCACTGATACTAATTTTCTCCAGGAAGGGCTGACACAGACAAATAACTTGTATCAGAGCCATGGACTAAAACTAAATGCCAAGAAATGCATAATAGTATCCTTTGGGAAGTCACCCACCCCTAGTAACTATCGTACTGACAACACACCCCTAACATTCAACACAATAGTCTGGGACTTGGGGACATGCATAAACAGTAATTTAGCCTTTGACCATAATGTGTTTACAATTGTGAGGAAATCATTCTATGTTGTGCATTTCACAAACAAAAGTATAGCATCTACGTCTGAGGAAGTCATTGTTCCACTCTATTTTGCATTCATCACACCTCATTGTGTACAATGCCCTCTTTGGTATGTACCTAACTAAGTATATCCAGAAAATGGAACATCCACAGATGTACCTCACTAAAAGAAAAACAGGGCATAACATGGCCTATGCAGACTGTCACAAAGCCCTATCCCTGTATTATGTCTCCTACAGGCTGTTGAGGGGATATCTGTGTCTGGCATACAAGGCACTGTCGGACCCTACCTTGATGGACCTCCTGCATATCCACAAAACAAATAGAAACAGGATTTCCTATTCTAAAGACTTAAACCTTGCCTGATATATAAATAGTACCTACTGGAGGGACGGGAATGAGTCCCAGAGACTGCGTCTCTCTGGAACAGGCTCCCCAACCATGTGAAGAAGAGTTCCACCCTAACCCAGCTCAAGTGTAACTCAGACATTGGATGTGAAACAGGAAATTCATCCCTGGTTTGGCACCTATGTCTCTACTTGACACAGACAGACTGTAAATGGTTTATCCCCCAGGCCCCTGCTTACAGTTATCAATGGTACTAAAACTTGTCAGAGATTTGGGATACTTGGCTAGGCTTAAAAAGATCCCAGTGGTCATTAGCCTAGTACACACCTATGAACCAATAAGGTGCATAGGATGCTTTGATCATTTCATTTGAAGTTGTCATTTATATTAGGCAATGTCTCAGCAGACATAGTCCTGAAACTATATCAATTACACCAGTATTCTACGGTTTGCATATCCTCTTACCTAAGGTAAAATTTGCATCAGTGATGATAAACTAGTCCAGTTTGTTTTTTTGCTGTAAAGAGTTATGGTTTCTCACCAAGCTTCCTGATAGGGAACAGGTTTGTCATATCTATATATCAGTAAGAATGTAAGTCAGTGTACTTCTCTATTTTATGTGTTTCCCTTAGACCAAGCACAAGAAAATGTTGTCCCTCATACTTTGTCTTTCTTTTTTTCTTAACTAATTTTTGTTTAGAGTCACTCACACACACACACACACACACACACACACACACACACACACACACACACGTCATGCTAACAATTAAGACCCAAGTCATTACTTTTGGTAATGAGACACACTCAGCTCTTGCATGTTGTTACAGACCAATAAACAAGATAACTTCCTTTGTCCATTTCTTTAAAAGGTTATCCTCCTCTGATATTGGCTGATGATATACCCTGAATGTGAAGGAAAAAATAAAAAAACAGGCTTATGCCTTTAAAGTATCTCATTTCAAAATGCATTGTTGTGTATTTATATTTGACCTGGCTACCAAACTGGACAAATATCTGGGTATTTGGCTAATTATGTCACATTCAGTCTATTCTTTCAGAGGTCAGTTAAGACTTAGAAATGCAGCAACTCATTTGTTTGTCATGATTCAGTACACTATATATTAATTAGATGAATGCATATCTAATGTGCATTGCCTCACTCTGCTGATGATTCTGAAAGTTTACCTTCCTAAACTGTGGTTTCAGGACACTCATGATTCTCTTTTGTATTACTTATAACAGTATAGCATCATGTATATAGCTACTGTACATAACACTATTTCTATAATTAAAAATAAGGCAGCATTATTTCTGCTTTCAACAATGGTACTTTACTTTAATGCTTTACTGTGCTAACAACAGATTGGGACTTTAGGAACGGTGATAACTCTTGCTATAATGCTTTCCAAGCAACCTTCCTCCACGGCTTCAGACTGAAAACATTCTATATCATTTATGTAGGTATAAAATAATAAATTATCAATTTAGGCAAGATCCAAAACCATTCACCAAAGTCAGCATGTCTTCTAAAGTCCCTAACACACAGCTACCGGACCATATTGAGATTATCATGGAATCCCTTATCAGTCACTTATAGTTTATATTGAGCTGCTGACCAACAGAAGCCCCACCTTGTGCAAGTCTGCACCAGACAACCAAGTATGTCAGTCTCCAGGTGAATTAAAATTAATCTTCCACCTGTAGAGACCTTTTTGGGTAATCATTTGAAATGTTGGGACCTGCTAGAGCGAGTCCCAAAATACAGAGACTGACTGGTAGAAAGATTGGAGTTACATATACTAACTCTGAGATGCCATTTCTCAGAATATTCCCTTTTCTCTGAGGTATGGCAGTCTTGGAGTTGTCATACATATGTTCGAGGGTGGGAGGCTTGCCCTCATATGGTGGAACAGAGGGGACAAAAAGAAGTTCTAAGGAGAAAGTGATCTTCGAGATTCAAGTGCTGACATTTCAAAAAGGAGCCTTTTTTGTGACTTTTATCCTTTAATTCAAGACCCATCTTTAATATACATGCAACTTCAGATGTCTCTTTTGAACGATATCTCTCTAGATTTCTGGTTATAACACAGCTCATTAAAATTAACTACATTATCCAGCTTAGCAGAAGTGTCCAATGTGGCGTTCTAAACATTATAGGTAGTTATCTGTCAGACATTTCTAAATGCGCTGGTATGGTATGGTATGGTATGGCATTCTGATGAACTAATAAGCTCATCCTCCTCACTGGCATGTCCTACTGAAAGAGGTGACACCCTCAAGCTCTTAAATAAATTCTGTAGATGCAAACCCAGACCACTATCCTTTATCACTTTTTTGATACCATGAATAGGCAGGATGGGTTAACCTTTAACGATTGTTTCAAACTATTAACACATATTTAAAATAGGTGTTAGGATAGCCCTGTGGGGTCATAGGTTAAAAAATGTATGAGTATAGAATAACCTCATTGGAATCGTGTGCTGGAATAGAGCCAAATAAGCAAATAATATATCTATAATATGTAGAAACTACCAAACCTTGCACAGTTTTCTGATGTTGTATATGTAATAATCACATTCCTTACAGCGGCATTGGTTATCAAGCAGTGGTACCTTTGTCAGAGGGCTGTTAGATACAAAACATAGTCATCTGCACCTAGTCTCAGTATCATATACCAACATCAGATGTTAACGGGCATCACTTCTCAAATTAATACTCAAAAAATAGAAGTGAAAGTACTGCATGTAGGTTAATTTAAAGTTTAGTCATCTTATTAAACAGAGTAGAGTAATGCACTTCAGTTGTTTAGCTCTAGAGGCCAACAGCAATCTAACTAAAAATTAATTCTACAATATATGCTATTTGCTTCAAAGTCAAATTTTTTCAGATTCAGCTATGCTTCTGAAGTAGGGCATGTAAAGATGGCAATCATACCGAAATCACCTTTGTGGTACAAATATGTGTTAATAAATATGGCTTGCCTTCTATTAAATCTGCACATTTGCCATCACTCCACTCTGTTTTTCTTGTTTCCCTCTATTGACAATTGTCCTGAAATGCCAAAGACTTAGGCTGCAAATGGTTTGCAAGACGTAGCTGTTTTCACAGACTGGGATATTATTGTAGGAGCCACAACTAAATGCTTTTGGCAATCCCAAAAATAAACATAAAATGAATGATGCAAAGGTATTCCCATAAGACAATCAATAGGAACAAGTTAATTTGTACGGAACACAGCTTCTGGGCAGCTGTGAGAGAAGTGACCTTGTAAACTACGCATCAGAAATTTCTTTTTAGTTTATTTTTGGGAGTGTGACCTTCATCAATATCAAAGAGAAATCGGTCTTGATCATTCTATTACCTTTAATTTTTCAAAGGGTAAAATAAGTAATGTACAAAACGTGAAGGAATATATGATAGTGATCTTAGTCTAGTGCTAAAGAAATCAAACTGAACGCAAATCAGAAGTAATCTTCAATGCATTAAGCTTCATAATAAATAAGGAGAAGTGGTCCTTTTACAGCATTATATTGTGACATTCACTTTATAAATATATTAAGCATTAATGCAGTTCCCTGCTTTATTTTATTACAGTTTTGATTTCTAAGCTGAATTAAGCATATTTCCCTTCACAGTTAATGTGATGTAAAATTATTTGGTATCCATTATTTATGTAATAAATTGCATGGAACTGTTATTATGATACAAAGAAACATAGATACAGACCAGTAGATTTACTGTTATTGTCTTTGGGGGAAGATATTATAGGATGTCAACAATTTATTGCTTTCTCAAAGAAAATACTACATTTAAAAACATGGAATATTCCCAAAAAGAAATACAGAAAGATAAGATGCACATTCTTAAAATGACACCCCCCCCAAAAAAAAAAAAAACAGAAAGCTGCATTTGTGTGTCAGATCAGTGCCACTTAACAAATTTCATCTATCCCTGCCTACCTGACAAAGTCAAGAGCATAAAACATTTACATTCTTTTATGCAAAAATAAAATTGCAGCATGACCATCCAATGACATATTGAATATACAGCCCACAGCTTTTGGACACATAACCAGTCACTGCCACAATCCCTCCAAGGAAGAACAATTATCTAAATGTGTAGCCTGTGGGTGGGTGTAGGCTCACTAAACAATGACCTGGGGGTAGCCTTCCGTATGGGTATGCAGAAGCATGCCCTCACGTGGAGAAGCTTTTTTGGGTCTTCCTGATGATGTGGATCACACTTGCTGCCTCCCAGGAATTGAATAAGTTCACTGCAATTATCCTCATTACCAGGATGCTGATAAAGAACTGTTATGGTGCGTGTATGTGTGTGTGTGTTTGTGTGTGTGTGTGTGTGTGTGTGTGTGTGTGTGTGTGAGAGAGAGAGAGAGAGAGAGATAGGAAGAGAGAGAGAGAGAGAAAGACATACCTCTCAATCTCTTAAGTGCAAAAAATAGGACAGAGCCAAAAATCATAGGGAGAAAAGCCCAAAATTCAGGGACAATGTTTTTAAAAATACCTTTTATAAACATAGAAAGCTGGGATACTAAATGTTTTTGCATTAGCATGCATTTTTTGAGGTATATGAGATCTGAAACTCAGATGCATGATATTATTTAGTTATTTCAGTTCTCAATGATTTATCAGAAAACCACACATTTTATGAACAATAGACCAAAACTATGAGGCAAAATTCTGGACATTCTGTAAAAGTATCTGGACAGCTGAGAGGTGTGTATGTGTGTGTGTGTGTGTGTGTGTGTGTGTGTGTGTGTGTGTGTGTGTGTGTGTGTGTGTGTGTGTGTGTGTGTGTGTGTGTGTGTAAAATTTGCTTAATACACAGTGAAAAACTTTAGCTTCTGAAAAATGGATTTGTAGTATTCTTGCCTTCAGCTTCTTTCAGAATTCATAATTGTACTTCCTGTGAACTAGTATCCTGTATGTACTACACATTCTGAAACTGCAAATGATGCTGACCATATGCAATCGATGTCAGTCTCATTATTTGATATAGACTGATTCCAAACATTACAAGTAATTCTAATTAAGAGAGGAAAATCAGCAGTATTTATCTGTGAGTGAGGTCCAAGGCAGATACTCTCAAGAAAGCAATTTAGGTGTAATAGAAAGTCAAATGTTGCATAATTAAAAAAAAGTTTTCAGTGCGTTATTAAGAAAAAAAAGTGAAATAGAAATAATCATTATTAGAGGAAGAAAGTGAACCAAATACCAGAGACTATAGGGGGGAATTAGATGAAAAAGAAAAACAAAGAATCTAGGCTAATCTACTGAAAAGTGTATTAGTGAACATTAATTATCTGATCCTTCACCAAAATCAAAAAACATTTTGCTGAAATCAAGTTAAATGAATATATGCACAATACAGGAAGAAATAACATTTTAAACTCTGTTTCATATGGATGTAACCCTCCATGCCCTCCATGTGGCAGTCAATAACCTCATCAATCCTTAATCCTAAAGATAATCCTAAACCTTTTGCTAATCCCAGCCATAGCCTCAGTCTTCACTCTACCTAACTAAAGCTAAATCAGAAGAAGGAGTATGTGTTATGAAAACCATGCTCTGCATGGATTCGTAAGATGAGTGAAGACTACACTACTTCGATGACAGCATTTTATAACTGGCCACTTAAGTTCAGACAGTCTCTTAGCACATGTACTTTAAACTTGTCAGTGCAAAACCTAGTATGATACTTTTTTTTCTGCAGGGGCAAATCCCCATGCACTCCCTCCATACTGCCTTACTTTACTATTATTACTCCGAGGTCATTGCACATCAAAGAGAGATCACTAACATGCCACATAATGTCAGTTCTTCTTTCTCAAAGGTGCACAGACCTTGTACCATCCAAACATCACTAAGAAGTGAGCATGTGCACTTTTATTAAAAAATTAAACATGCAAGGAAAACGTGACTAAATGCAAGCTTGAGCCACTGTGCTGGGGCAAGTGTGGCTTCAGCTCTAGAGTCAGACCAAGTGACAGTATGCCATTCATCATTACAAAGAATGCATACATTAGCACACAATGAAAAGTATGTTGTCCCTGCATGAAAGGAGTGGTTGGAGGGAGATTTTATATGCATGCATGTATATGTATGTATATATATATATATATATATATATATATATATATATATATATATATATATATATATATATATATAAATGAATTAATATTTTCCTGCATTTAAACTTAGTGTTATAACTATGGAAAAGAAGAATTAGTTTTACTGGCTATATCATGGATAACCAACTTTATTATACCCATTTGTGATGTATTATGATGTATAGCCATCACGTATCTGTCACACAAACTTTTGTGAAATCCAGCAAACTAGCCAAATGTTGTTGCTACTGTATGTCTACCATGACACTGTTCAGGCTGGCTGAACCAAGAATATGAGCACATTTTGCATGTGGAATACTGTCCTGGGAGGGACAGCATCCATAAATATTGTAATCCCTGCCCATTCTGGTGGATAGACTAGATCTGGTGTAAAGGCCTACTCACTGCATAGTATAGTATTTTTTTATTTTAATCATTTTATTCTGACACTTAGGTATTTCATTTTATGCTGTATATGCTATAAAACTGTTAGGCATCCTATAGATAAGCTGTCAGAACACCATACTGACAATTAATCTCAGTAACTGATGTAAATAAAAATTTCTGTTTCATTAGTAATACAGACAAAAGGGACCATCATTGTCAGTATTTGGAAAATGCTCATTTACTCCTGATAATCTTCACACTCAGGTCTTGTAAACTGATCTGTGAATTGTTAGAGATAGGAAACTATTTGACTCTAGCTACAATGGTGATGTTTTCACAGCCTCACTGCTGACCCGTTCAGTTATGATGAAGTTCTTGTAAGGCATTTATCAGGTCCTAAGATGTGCATCTTAATTCCTATGCTCACTGGAAAGTGGAACAGATTAATAAAGAAGAGTTATAGGGCAAGGGACTTAAATACCTTTATATAAAAAGTGGGAGGGAGTAGTGGAATGCTGAGACCTAGAAAAGTTAATAAAGGATATACTGATTTTTAATATTCTAATGATGTATATTTTGTGTCTCACTACACTCTAACTATTGAAGGTATTGCTAGGATTTTTCAAAAAAGTGTTGATACATCATACAATCAGATGAAGTTTTGAGTCATATAATGCATGTTCCATAAAATGTTCGTACAGGATTTCTCCCTATATAATGGACAAAATAGTCCAGACAGGGATGGAGGCTGAGAATCTTAATGTCTCTTGTAAAGGGTGTAGTATTTGTAAATACATTCATCATAGCCCTCATATTATTAATGGGTGCTTATACAGACCTGTGGAATGTTTTGATTATCAAAGACAATATGCACTGCCTTAAATATTCTTGTAATTTGTATTATGTAGGTCAGACAAAGCATATGGTGAGGGTACATATTTTGGAACATTTGCAGGACGTTATAAGTTCCTCCCAAGATACTTCAGTAGCTATCCATTTTAACCAAAATCATACATCAGAGACATTGAAACAGTTTATTATGTATAGGGTGAGGAAACCAGAATTCCATTATGATTTTCAGTTATGTTATTACAAAGAGAAACATGACATATTTTTAAATTTGGGACTTTGCATCCCAAAGGGCTCATTGGTGAACTGTTAATGAAATAATTGATACATTAATTAATTGAATGCATCTTTTTATTGGCTCTTTTGTTTCTTGATCTGCCCTTCTTTCCAATGTAAATGTTTTAAAACATTGAGAAGGCACACTTTGCTGAGGCACTTGTTGCATTTGTTATTTTATGATGTAATTAAAGTTATATTTTTAAACTTTACTACAGAGACCAGAGTGTTTTTGAAAATACTTTACAGTGTTGTTGGTCACTTAAATTCATGAAAAAGTGTGTGTGTGTGTGTGTGTGTGTGTGTGTGTGTGTGTGTGTGTGTGTGTGTGTGTGTGTGTGTGTGTGTGTGTGTGTGTGCGCGTGTGTGCGTGTGAAGGATATTACCTAATACTGCTCAGGAAGTGTTCTCTTTCCTTAGCCATCACTACATTAGAGGATGGCAGAAGAAGTATCTATCCCAAAGTGGGGAGGTGAAGCACCTTTGCACTGCTTACTCACTGAAGTTTTGGAGCTTGTGTGGCTCGACCTCCCTAGATCTGTCATGCACCAACAATCAAGTGGAAGTATGACACTGCCACCTGAAGATGCTGCTGGCTTAGCAAATGATTTGTCTCACAGATCTACCTACTGACCTCCAACAAAAGAGGGAAGCACTGATCTGGAGAGTGTCCACTGTACCAAGCAAGAAAGCCATAGTGTCAATACAATGTCACTTAAAGCATATATTGGAGCATAGCAGTGACTTCAGCAGTGTCCAGAATGTTATCTGAACTATAGCAAACTGTTACTGGCCACACTCTGTTCACATGCCTCTGCACACTTCCCTAGCATCTAAATAAACCTTCCTTCCATCATTGCTCATTGCTCATTAGTCACTGCTGCTGCATGCCAGGGTGCTTGCTGTGCTGTGGTACTGCTGGCAACTTGGGCAGTGATATACCACAAAGTCCTGTTGTTGCTGCAGCAGTGGGCACACCAGTCTAGCTTTCTTTGTCATTGTGGTTAATGTACCAGGGCTGGACAGCTTCTGCATGCAAATTGATTTCACCAAGGTGTCCCTGATTGCCAAAACTAGAAGTGAATTGTCTCACAACTTTAACCCTTCAGCTGACTGATGCCTTTCAACAATGAGATCCCTTTGATGCTTTGTAAGCCCTCTGCGAACCATGGCTTTTGCTGTACCAGGCAACTGAGTAAATGTCAGGAAAGTCCTACTAGGGCAGCTGGACTTTATTTGGGGTTAATCAGAGTCTCTTTAATTGATGGCAGGTGTGTATCCAAGAAGACTGAATCCTGTAATTAAATCAAAAGGTGCTTCAACAGAGTATTAGTTTAAGGTGCACACTTATGCAACCAGCTTATTGTATATTTTTTATTTTTTATGTTTTCCTCTAACAGATTTGTTTGTTTTTCAATTGAATTGTACAGGTTATAGGTCAGATTAAAGGTGGGAAAAGTTTTGAAATGATTTATTGTGGTCTCATTTTTTTATATCACAAAAACCTGGCATTTTAACATGGGTGTATACACTTTTTATATCCACTGTATATGGCCTTTGGCTTGCCACGTTTGCTGATTCTTGAATACTGGGTGCAATCATTGAGTCCACCAATGATGATAACATACTACAGCAGAGGCTAACACAGACAAATGATAGGTGACAAAGCCACATGGTCTACAAATAAATACAAAACTGTGCTTTTATTTTGTCCTTCTGCAAAGTGGAATTCCCTGCTAATTACAGCATTGACAACAGTCCCACAATGCTGAAACCCAATGATGGAAGACCTGGGAACTCACATAGATACTAATATGAACTTTGACCAGCAAGTATCCACACTGGTATTGAAAGCCTATGTTGTACACATCATAAGTCATGCCATGGTATTCAGATCTGAGGATTATACTATAGCACTGTACTCGAACCTCATCAGAACACTAATAGAATATAATGCTCTCTTTTTCATGTACCTCATCAGACACATGCAGTAACTAGAGAGACCACAGGGGTTCTCACCAAGAAAACACAGGACTTACAATCCATGCCATAATATACATGGATAGAGTGCAAGCCATGTCACTGTTATCTGTATCATATAGGATGAGGTGACGTCTGCCTGGCCTAAAGGCCAGTCTTTGACACTGCCATGATGTGAATAGTGCACATCCATAAATCACATACAGCTAATAACATCAGCAGTGTCTGGTGAGGAGAATATAGCAATAATAGTGTCCCATATGCTGGTGTAAAAGGCTCTCTGTACTGTTAAGCAAGTGTATGAACGCATACACACCCCAGTTGACTGTAGTGAGAACAAAACCTCTACCTCTCTAAATACACAGACTACAGAACTGAGTAGTTTACGTAAGTGCCACAGCACAAGTCTGACTTTTACAAAGCTGCAGGACAGTTATAGTGGGTGACATCAGCAGTGGATGTTGGGAGGCCTGCATGAAATGGATATGTAGGCATGTGCAAGTGGAAAAATACTATCAATCCATGGGATTGGAGTGGTAACTGTAGGATACACACAAATGTTGTTCTGGCTAGATAGACACACACACACACACACACACACACACACACACACACACACACACACACACACACACACTGTTGACTGCAATGAGAACAGAACCCCCTACCTATCTAAATATACAGACTACAGAGCTCAGTACTTCACGCAAGCACCACGGCATAAATCTGACTTTTATAAGGCTGCAGAACAACTTATACTGGATGACATCAGCAGTGGATGTAGGAGAGATGTTGGGAGGCCTGCATAGGTTCATAGGAGGTTACGAAGTTAATGGTCCTAGGGCCTTTATAAGCCTAGCCATGTAAAAACCTGATGTTTGATGGTCATTGTTAGCAGACCAATTTTGTGATCAGCAGCTATTGTCCCTGTCCATGAAGGGCATAGGTGCCACCCTGGGGTGAATTTACTGTCACCCATCCAGTTGTCAATGTTGTGCTTGAATAGGGTCATTGAAGAGCTCTGCTTCACATGCAGTGGGAGCCTATTCCAGAGTTGTGGCAATCGGTGGGAGACAGCTCTGCCTGTCCAGCATGTTCTGTTTATGTCACAAGCTAGGCTGAGATCCTGGAGGAAGTTATTCTTGTCCCATTTGATTTGCAGACATCAAGTATTTCCATTAGGGCAGGGTCCAAGACTGCTCTGTAAGCCAGGCACAGGTTGCCACTCAGCCACCTGTATGATACTGAGTACAGTGACAGGGCTTTCAGTCTTTCCATGTATGTCATGTTTTGTAGGCCCTGGATTATCTTGGTCAGAAACCTCTGTGGTTTTTCCAGTTGCTGCAGGTATCTGGTGAAGTATATACAGAAGGGGGCATTGTACTCAATTAATGGTCTTATAAGGGTAAAGTACAGTGGAGCTATGACCTCACTGGTCTTGGATGCGATGGCTTTATTTCTGAGGTGCGCAATGTCAAATGCTTTTCTTACCACTATGGACACATGGTGGTCGATGTTTAAATTGCTATCAACCTATGTTATCAAGTCTTGCACCACTGATTTTGAGCTTAGATGGATGCTATGTATATCATAATTAGTAGGGGCTAATTCTTTGTCAAAGT
Organism: Protopterus annectens; assembly: GCF_019279795.1. Classification (NCBI taxonomy): domain Eukaryota; kingdom Metazoa; phylum Chordata; order Ceratodontiformes; family Protopteridae; genus Protopterus; species Protopterus annectens. The sequence continues at coordinate 104,908,294 of NC_056751.1, read as the reverse complement.
GGACAATGAGACATTTGTTTATGTTAAATTCCAGTCCACGAGTTTGGCACCAATAATCTGTCTGTGTAAGCCCTTTCTGTAATGTGTTAACATTGTTTAGGGACTCTACATGATTGCACCCAGTTTACAGTCATCTGCAAACTTTCCAAACACTAGGCGGTCCAGCACAGATCCTTGTGGTGCTCCACTGATAAATGGTCTACTGGTGGAGGTGGACTCCCCAACTTTAACAGTGAGCATTCTGTCAGTGAGCCAGTAATGTATGGGTTAATCCCCAGGTGGGAGAGTTTCTTTATAATACCTGAATGGAAGATTGTGCCAAAGGTCTTGGCCAAATCAAGATAGACAGTATGCACTGTTTTCCCTCATCCAGGGCTTTGGTAACATTTTCAAACAAGTCCACTAGGTTTAATAAGCAAGATCTACCCTTGACAAAACCAAATTGGGTTGGGCCAAAAGTTTGAAGGCTGTCTATGTCCTTGTGGATAAGGTCCATGGTGATTTTTTTCTATAGCCTTTCAGATTAGGCTGGTTAGGCTTATGGGTCTATAGTTTCCAGGGTCAGTTGATGGATGTGTAGGTATGTTCAACTATGAAGATAGTTCTAGTTCTGCATGTTTCCAGACTGATGTGCATTGCATTTCACACAACATTTGTTATTAGAATAGTTGATATATTTGTGAACAAGGACTGAGAGACCAGGGTTACAGTGCATGGGGAGGCAACACATGGTTGCATTGTAAATATGTGACATGTTTTTAGATAGGGCCTTCAGTTTGCTAAGTTTCCACATGTAGTTTCATGGCAAAAAAAGTAAATGGGCAGTAAACAGCACTAATACATGCTAATAGTGACTTTGCATAGTGCAGTGGTGAGCAGCAGGTTTGTATGATGGTTGGCAAAGTGTTGGTGCATGCGAGATAAACATTTCCATTATTTTCCCTGTTTGCACATAGTTAAGCAGTGAATAAATATGAGCAACATTGCTAAAATTCTGAGAGTTAGTATGCAGTCTATGAAACACACCTGTTGCTTAGCTGACTCTGTGGTAGCAGGTGTAAATGCATTGACACATTTCTTTTTGAGCCCAGATGATACTGGGTTCAAATCCAGGTGTATCTAATACTTTTAAATAAACAGTGACAATGCAATGACATTAATTCTTTATGGTACATGTGTTGCTGTGTGTTGGCATAGTGTAGCGGGTTTAAACAGCATTGCATGGAGGTAACCTCAGCATTGCAGGTCTGTTCACTGTCGCTTGGCATTGGAGTGCAATGCCAAATTCAGCACAAATATACAGGGCAAAAAATGAAGGGATCCATTGCTTTTTCTGCTACTTATGTGTGTTGTGTATGATTCTGTTTTTTTGACCAGATTATAGGTGATAATATAGGGTAGATTGGGAAGTGGTGAAATGGGGAGCAAGCAGGGGGAAGACAAAGGGAAGGCAATACAGGAATGTGCAGGTGGGAGGTAGGAAAGAACCATGGCTATCCATTTCTTCAACAGTGAAAACTGAAAATATATGCAAACTATTAGCTGAATTTGAACTGTCACCTCCAGAAAGAGGGGTGATAACAAAGTAATCATGTTGTATAGCCAACTGGACTGAATCAGGTATGTCAAGAAGACACATGTGCGAAATGGAGAGCTATGCATAGGACAATATATATATATATATATATATATATATATATATATATATATATATATATATACACACACACACACACACACACACACACACACACACACACACACACATATATTTTTTGGGGGGATGCAGGTATTTCTGGGTCAGATAAATTGGGTAGGTGAGGAAGCAAATGCAAACAAACAAGACAACAGACAGGTATGATGAGGGACACAAAAGGTTAGGGGACAACATGACTGGGGTGAGGGAGGGGACAACACAGACTCATGCCCATCAAACATGGAGACAGAGAGAATTTAGTCCTTACCCACTGGAATGCCATCACTGTCCCTTACTCCACTGGTGGTTGGAGTGCTTTGTGTCTCCTCCTCCTAAGTACCATGAGGGAGAACAGCCTCTCCACCTGGCATAGGCATACACCAATGGTGTGTTGCACAACTCAACACACCAACCCTGGCATCTCTTGGCAGGTGATGAAATCCCCACCTCTGCCACTGCTCCTAGAGGGGACCACAGCACTAGCTGCCTTGGCAGTACTATCTGCGGGTGCAGGTAGCACAGGGGCAGCAGAGGCAGTCTGCCAGGTTGGGTCCCAGATGTGCTGGGTATCAGTACTGGAGACGGTGGAGCAAGGGCAGGCTGACCCACTGTCTCTAGCCTACCTTGCTGTGCTGTGAAGCATTTAGTGATTTGGTACAGATGGATGACATGGAGACATTTTGACAACACATAAGAGAGATAAGGGTTGGGGTGAGGGAAAAAAACACATAAAATTAATACCATCATATGCAACATATGTGCATCGCACAATTATACAACTATTTTTTCTAAAGTATTACATTTAAGTATATGCCCTAACAACTACACACTATAACTACAGATTGCTGAATGTAATCCTTGAAATGGGCATATATTGCACATATGCTTGGTCCAATTGTACAGATTAAAGTTAACAGCAGGGCATTTATGCCACTTGTATAGAGTTTAAGTTAATGTAATATTATTAAAGAAATGCAGTATTGTATACTTGTTACTCATGGTATTTGAACCCACAACCTCTGACTACAGTTTTTTACTTGACTCCTACAGTTGATTTGTGCTACAGACTAATGCATGCATACTTCATAGGTTCATAGGTAGGTACTAGGCTATCAGCCCAAGGGCCTACGTAAGCCTAGCCAGCAAAGTTCCATAGCTTATGCCACCCAAGAAAGTTATTTTCCTGTGCCACTGTCCAGCAGAGACACAGAAGTGATCCCCGGGGTGTATTTCCTATTTCCCATCCACTCATCAAGATTTTTCTTGAAGAGTGCTAATGAAGAACTTTGCTTGACATAGATGGGTAGCTTGTTCCAGAGTATAGGAAGTCTCTGGGACAGGAATCTATCCCACCAGCATGTCCTGTTTATTGTGGTGACAAGGTTTAGGTCCCTAGAGTGTGTAGCTCGGAGGGATTGGGATTTCTTTAGGTGTAGCATGTCCTTTTACAGTTAGGATATGCATGCTCAATTTGCTACAACTGCATATAAAAAAACAAAAATCTATTTTAACTTTTAAAGCAACAATAATAGTTCTCTTGCCCTGCATACATACCACTTGCTTCCCTCAGTCTCTCCATTCGATCAGCATCAGCCTGTCTATGGAACTCTGTTTCAGCATTAGCTGTGGAAAGAGCAGAAAAGAATAGAAGAGCATTATGCATACCAGTCTTGCTTATATTTAGCTTTCTATGCATTACAAATACTCTCTGTTATCATACTTACACAGCTGTGGGATGTCAACATGTTGAAATTCATTCAATCACTGGTTGAGGGTATCTCTCATGTGCCTCTGTAGGTCATTAAAATGATATATGCACCATTCTCAAGTGCATGGGATGCCAGTAGCACCGGATATAGCCTAAGCCAAACTACTCCAAGCCTCAGACTTGTACTAGGAGCTAGAATAGTCCCCCTGCAGAAGCCTTTGTCTATCCTAGACTCCTGGACACTCCACCTCTGTGCTCTAAACTGGACGGCTTCTCCTTTAACTCCAGACATGTCTAGCACCTAAACTAGAGCAATAGCAACTAATGGTTTCCCACTAATCTGTGTTATCACATTTATTGATAGTGCACAAACCAAGGAATGATGCCAACCGTGTTTGAGCAATATTAAGCAGAGAGCAGTACTGATAAGCAGGGAGTAAAGAAATATTTTAAACTGGAAGGTTAATCTGAAACTTGACCTTATTTTGAGGGATGTTTGCTGGTGTCGCTTGGAAATATATATTGAAAATTGGAAGGTACCTCTTAGTTGAGTTATGTTTGCAGACATGCACTGGGGCATACATATCATGACCTGGCACATTTGTTTTTGGCTTTATACAATGGTAAAATTGATTTTTAAAGTTTTAGATTCAAACTTGGGTATAAAGGGCAAGACATTTTCTTCCACAGTGATGATTTTCCATCTTTGCAACAGACGAAATGCTGTTCGTGCATAATCAGGACTCACTTATAAATACAGGTGACAGTTTCAGGTATTACACATGTATGTGTGTGACCTGACCAGGTTATTGTATATAGATCCAGTTATGTATGTGTCTTATTTAATTTTGAAGGCCATCCAAGTCCAGATAGCAGAATCATACTTTGAAAAATATAGTAGACAGTATACCTTCAGTCATACTTCTGAAAACATAATAAGGGTGTCTTATCCCTCATACATATAATTCATATCAGCTCCACCATCTAAAGTGTTATAAGTGAGAGTGAATATAATGGGAAATGGAACAGCAGCAAAAATATGTGGAATATCCTGTATTAGAACCCAGTACCATGTGTATGACAGCTCTACACTTACACCTTTTGCCACAAGAATGTTGAAATAACACTTGTATATTTTTCAGCTCATTGCTATAAACTGCACTGTCACAACAGTAAAAATAGGTTTCACACCCTGTACTACAACACAGAACCATTGGTATTCCACAAACCAAGAACCCAATATAGGTAAAAAAACAACTATACACACACAATACCTGTTGCAGCATAGCAAAGAATAAACGGTCAACCAGATAAAATCCACAAAAAGAACCTTTTATTAAAAGTTAAGCACTTTTGTTCCAATTGTTTATACAGAACTTCTTCAGAACTAACAAAACCATGCTAACCATAACTTAAATACTGTTAAAAAGCAATTAAATACAGTCACGTGACCTAGAACTTTAATTATTCAATTACAAAACTTCAAAGTGTTTTAATTGTAAAACAGGATTTAAAGAGCAAATTTCATTCAACCTGAGTAGGTTGTTGCGCTTAACCTCATCTGTCATTGTTATTCACTTAGGTTCAAATGTGCATTAACAATTCTACCCTGGGGATCCTTCTTGACTTGATCAATAACTAAAAAAACAAATTCATGGGTCTTAAATAACATGATATGTTTATATAAAGCACTGGTAGTCTTATTCTTTCTAATATCTAAAATGTGTTCATATATGCGCCCTTTAAACTTCCTTGAAGTTTTACCCACATAATAAGCTGGGCAAAAAAAGCACTGGGCTTTATACAATGAAACACTTTTAGTTTCACAATTGTAACTTCCATTGATAGAATAAGTATGCCCCCAGATGCTGAAGCTACTCCCACTAATAATATTTATTCATTGTGAACAGAACCCACATTTACTAGTGTCATATTTATCAGACAACACCTTTTCTTCCTACTGTTTTCCAATAAACATTTTAATGAATGGTCCATTCTGTAAGTAAAAAAAGGTTTCTCCCCAATTTTTCTAATCAACACTGGATCTAAAAGAAATAAATTCCAGTTTTCTTAATACATTCTACTATTGCACTACTGTCCAAAGAATATGTAGAAATAAAAGAGATCCTATTGAACTCTACTCTTCATACTTGTGTTGATGCAACAGCTCCAGTGTCTTGATTTAAAATAGGAAAATATATTCCTTGCATTCTTTTTGTCACCACCTCATCCTTTATTTCATTTAGGAAATCAGTGTGATAACCCCTAGTACCAAACATAGCCATTAACTTGTCCCATTCAACATGAAATGTATCCAAATCAGAAACCATCCTGGCCAAGCACACCAATTGGCCCTTGACCACTGATTTTTTTCTGGTATCTAGGGTGCCAACTAAAAAAATGCAAATAAGAATTAGAAAACGTAGGTTTGCGATAAATATTAAAAACAAATTTGTTATGTATCAAATCTTTCCTAACTTCAACATCCAAAAATGAAATCTTATTAAAATCAAAGAATAAAAAAATTATAAGAACTGCGCAGTATTATTAATGTATATCAAAAATTCCTGGAGTTTTTCTTGTGTATCATTCCATAACAAAAAACATCATCCAGGAATCTAATATACACAGACCAACATTCAGCAAAACTACTATTAAAAATAAATAAATCCTCCCATTCTGCCATGACACAGTTTGTAAACATGGGGATGCACACTGCACCCATAGCCACCCTGATTTTCTGCCTAAAATACTGGCCCTCAAAAAACAAAAAAAATATTTCTCAAAACAACGTCCATCAATGCCACCATAGCATTGATTTTGTCCATACCCAAATCAAGATGTTTAAATAATTGTTTGATCCAACTGAGGTCAGTATCATGTGCAATGACAGAGAAAAGACTGTGAACATCAATAGTCACAAAAATAACATCTGGTTGGAAAGTAACATTGTTTAACATTTCTAAAAAATACCATGAATCCTTACAAATATGAGCTATTTTATCTAAACCTTTTTCAGACTTATATCCAATAACTTTGCAATAAAAAATGCCTTGGATCAAGTAGCATCAACAATAGGCTAGAATGGGGTGTGTAATATCCTTGTGTAACTTAGGAACTCCAAAAATGCTAACAATCACTGATATATCATTGGACATAAATGCATATTCATCTTTAGAAATCCGTCTTTGTAAAAACATATCCTCCAATAATAAATCAGTTCTAGCATAGGCAATATGTATTTCATTTCTCAAGACACTTTCATATTTGTCTTCCAGTAATATCATATTCATGGAGTTAGAATAGTCCACATGGTCCATTATTACCAGCCCCCCACCCTTATCCAGCTTCATAAGCTGAATATTCGGATCATCAGTAAGGTCATACAACAAAACAGCTTCATTATGAGTTAAATTATAATACCTCTTCTTACATGGTTGCTCTAACAACTGGTGTAACTGAAATTCACAGACGTTTTCAAAGTTTGATAAATTATGCTGTAAGTGAGGATTAAAAACACTTGGTCTGTAAAACCCATTCACATTCCTCTATCACGATTATTGAACCAAAGCACTAAATTTAATTTTCTAATAAACAATATTAGATCAATTAAAGTGTTAGACACACCAGCTCTCCTCACTGGAATGAAGGTAAGACCCTTGGAGAGAATGTTAGCATGTAATGAAGTGATGTTTTTTGAGAAATAATTATAAACTTTATAGTCTCTTTCACTGTTTATCACAATATTTAAATCCATGCATTCAGTACAATCAACAGAGTCAACATCAACCCTTAATTCGAGTGTAATGCCTCTTCAATCTGGCTCCCTGCCTCCATAAAGCTTGTTGTGATCCTGCTGTTTCACACTGTTCCAACATTGCTGGTAATTCCTGATTGTCTCTGATCTGTGCACCAGTTCCTGGTCTAAAGGGAGTGCACACAGATTTTGGCCTCTGTTTGAAGCTTAAAGTGATGTGTGCTGATCCCCTTGATCTAAATCATTCCAATTAGTCAAAGTTACACAGGTTCTATGACTATCCGGAGGTTGAGGATATACCATGCATTTTGCATAGTCCTCAGTGTCCCTTCTGAATTTTAAAAGTTTCTATATTCCAGCCCTACACTTACACCTGCTGCCACAGTACTACTTACATGACAATTCCATAATTTCCTACTTATTCTTAAGCTCTCTGTGTTAACCACTGAGCAACTCTGCTTAGTGTGTTTGCACAGTGCCAAACAGAATTAATTGACTGTATCCATTTTTAATGACTGACTGTGAGTCCTGTATGCAGGTGTTTGATGGCTGCAGGTGTTGGGGAATTTTGCTAACTGCTGCATAACATCATTTAGCGGCTTTGCACGATGGAAAGTAAAAATCGCAACAATGTATCCTTTTTGAACTTTACACTTTTACAGACACCTTGGCTGCAGGTGTTCTGTCTGCTTCCTATGTGGGCCAGTAGTCCATGTTTGTGCACTGCTAAGTGTCATATACATGAGATAAGCACAGCCAAACCTGACATTCATTTTCTCCATTTCCCTTGTTTACTCAAAGTCATGCACTATGCAAACCCTGGCAAAGAATTATAAGGGAAAAGTAGCTGAAATGAAAAAAGTAATCTATGAAATTAACCCTACAGAATGTTTGTTAGTACACATGAAATGTTTCTACATAGGTCAGGATTTCAACTCTCACTCCAATGAACCTTCAGAACACAGTAAGAGTTCTTTATCCGTCCTTGCCACACAAACAGCTTTGCAGCAGGGAACTGAAAGCATTTTGCATACAGCTAACTGCAACATCATCCTCAGTACTAAGAAACCACATAACAGTTATTTGTACATGCATTCATTTTAGATGTAGTGTACTGAGTGATCACACAACCATTTATGACTATTGCTTGCAAAAATGCAGCTCTGTCTATCTCTATGTGTTTGTTGCTCATTCTTGTCTTATCTGACCAGTAATCTGAGACAGGCAGGCTGTTAGGCATTCTATATCATTGTCCTTAAAATGTATGATGATATTAAATGGCAATAATATACAGCTGTCAACAAATGAAGGAGAGGCTGGATGTTAATGAACAGAACCTTGAATTGTATACTGCTTACTAACATTTCCAACCTTGATAACATTACTTCATGTCTAACCTGACACACCCACTGGAGGTAGTGCAGTCTGCATTGCTGTTGTGTTTTCCTTCTTCTACCAGTAATCATTCACAGTTACAATCCATTAGCAACAAACATTGAGTGACTGCATTATGTTTACATCAGATACACAGAGCCAAGTGTTTGGGATTCAGCAATAATAATGAGTTCACACCTCATTTGCATCTTCACCATTCTCACAGCCCTGAATCTACACCTAAAATAGGCAACTGTGAAGCTAGGTAACCTGAAGATGATGACACATGTTTATGTGAAGAACACAGAAGAGGTTATTGCTTTGGGATATATCTGCACAGAAGACTACTGAACATGAGAAGGTATGCCTGCATTTTTTTAGAATGTACTGCATATGCTGAAATGTCATTAAGAAGAATTGGTTTAATATTTATATAAATATATATATATATATATATATATATATATATATATATATATTAGCAAATGCTACTGTTATATATGTATGCATTACTTAGAAGTGTACTGATTGCATGGGCATGCTTGTCAGGGCATTTCACAGGAATACATGTTTGGTAATATCTTAAAATGGAATGTTCTGTGTTAAATCTGTACATTTTTCAGGGACAGTTCATTTGATAGCACTTTTAGCATTTCACTGATGGTTTGTTAGTAAAATGTGTCATGTGCCTGTTCATCTGGGGGTGGGGGAGCAAAGCTGCATTTCTATTTTGGCATAAACAAGGATATGTTGCTATTGTTACTCTCCATTGTTTTGCATCCAGCTTTGCTTTGTGTGTGAATGTAATATATTACAACCACACAATTCCTGTTATTCATATTTCAAATATCTGGACTGTTTTTATGTTTCTCCAGTGGGTAATAGTGAAATGCTAACTTTGCTGTTTTATCTGAAAACAGAAATTTTTTTAGTTATGTGATCCTTATGTGTATTATCCTTCTGTTGTGTTTTAGGTCAACTAGGATTATGACACCCAGGTGTCTCAATCCCCAAAACTTCCTTCAGTGACTCCAAGAATCAAAACATTGTGGAAGCTTTTAGGTGACATGGTGCCTTTCTGCTTGAGATGGGACATGGAGATATGTCAGGCAGAATGCAATTTTGGCAGCAGATAGTTGAAGATGTGAATGCAGTAGGCAGTTGCAGCAGACATATGATCAGGTGTGCCATAAGGCCATGGATATGATCTCATCTGCATAGAGGAGAGCAGGTGGAGTGGCCCGTGATTGGATGGGTACTGACAGGGGCCTGCTACAAAGACAACACTAACAGGAAATGAAGAGTTCCTGTCCACTGTCAGAGATCCAGATAGCTCCCAGGAAAGTGAAGAACAGCATGTATTTGACATTGGTGCTACTGTTTCAGAGACAGCAAGTATGTCCCAGGAGGAGCGTCTAGGTTGGCTTATATATCTCAGTTGTTAAATACTCTTATATAGTAAAATATTTACAGCAATACATTAATTCTGTTTAACAAGAAATTGGTTAAGGGGCTTGTAGATTGCTACAGTCAACAACACATGGGCTTAGGTTGGACTTGTCATGCAAGTTCTTGTTGAAAGTATAGTTATTGGGCATATAAAGGGAAAACGTTTTACCCCCTGTGTTGTGATGATGTTGTCCTTACCTTTTGCTTAACTTCTTCCAGGATCATCCAGCATAAGGAGTCTACAACCTTCTGCACATGGTAAGCCAAACATTTTCATGTCAGTACTGATGAGCAGCTCAAAGACGTATTTAGTTTGTGATGTGGGTGTCAGGACTGTTGTGTGTATTGCTGTACTGTCCTATAGTGGCACCAATGTCATTTTGTTAGCATTTATTGGACTATAGTAGTGTAGATATTAATTTTTCCTGTATTTGTTGCTTATTATCACAGATGATCCTGACAGTGGAAGCGTGGGTCTTCTACCACCTGATGTCAGAGAATCAGCACACTCTGATGATGATGGTGGCCAAACAGAGGCACATTTGGGGAGTGCAGAGGTTGAATCTGACACTGAGGTTGACATTCAGCCATCTTCTATAATTTCATTGGACATAGCCAGTAGACCTATGCCTACCCATTCCAGTGAGCCCTCAGATATTGGACAGGTTGAGGGTGAGACACTCAATCAAAGAAGTGTTGTTACTGCAGTATCAGTGTCTGTTGACTCTGGCTGTAGCCAAAGTGTGGGTGAGGTACCATGCAGGAGGGTTGTTAGGGGTGCTTGGAGGAAGCCTTATGTCCATCTTCCACCTGACCCAGCTGTCTCTTCCTGTACCACTCAACATATGCTTGGGACTGTCATGGAAACACAGGCATGTTCCCATAGGTCCTCCAGAGAAATGATTAGGTTGTAGATGTGGCACAAGCTGATATGCATGACTGCCTCCCCATGTTGCTGCTTCAATGGATTGAATGAATGACACATTGGAATGGGCAGTGTCTGTGATGGCATGTCTGCTGGGAGGGGAATGGCATCCTCATGGGTGTAGGTCAGTGACATCATCTGATGTTAGCTGATGTGGCCATGCCTGATCATGCTCCCATAGTGACAGCACTTCCACTGCTCTATTAGTGGTTAAGCTGTCCACACTCAGACATGGCAGGCCATGGGGTCATGGTCTTGGGCATCCTTGTGAGGGAGCTCATCCAGCAGACATCAGTCACATTCAGGTAGCAGCAGTGCATCTGACAATGGGCATGGATATGTCAGTGCAACTCCTGGAAGAGACAGTTCTCTTGTCTGGTAAGACAATGATGAACTACCACCTCTACCATGCATGGCTCACACCTGTCTGACATACCAAGATGTAAAGCTAGCACAGAGCTTGGCTGTGTTCATGCAGACACTCACACACCAATTTCACCTGGAGGAAGCATACAGCCACACACACAACAGTTACATGGTTCAGCTGTGAAGCTTACAGCTCATTTTGTCTCACTGACCATTTGTTACTTTATCCAAATGTCTGCCTGCTTCTTTTCCTCACTCACATAAACTCACCTACCTTTTGTGTCAGCTTAGACTTCCTGCCCCCCCCAACACAGACGCACACACACAACACCCTGTATAAGTGACGATAACTGTGCCATATCCCTGTTTTCTATCTTTTGGATTCAGGGATACATAACATTTGTGTCTAATGTTCAAGGTGCATAGCTGACTTAGTGCTTAGTATATCTGCATTTGTGATATTGAATTGGTAATTGTAACTTTGACTTATGTTGGTCTTAGAAAGTTAGTTGATAGCATCAAACATTTTTTGCATCTGTATTGTTAATGATCTTCTGAGGGTTGTGAAGTCTGAAACTGAAACATGTCTCATTACTTTCTACCATCTCTCTTTAATGATTTTCCAGTACAAATGTATGTTGCTAAACTGAGGACATTCAGTGTCCATCAGTACTTTTGAGAGTTATGACTGTATGAATATTTGATGCCTGAGGCCTACCACTTGATAATGGACACATATAAGTCACATAAGTCTCTGCTGTCACATGTTAAAGTAATTTCTGTACAAATCACCCACCTTTTACGTGCTTACATTACCAAGTAACAACATGCAAGGATATGTCAGTCATTCATATTATTACACAATACACTCCAGGTTCAACACTTACTTTGTAAATCCAGCAGTTGCAACAGTTTTAGTTCAGGGCTGACTCTGTCTGATGCTAGTAGTACACAGCCATTACATGGGTAGGTAAAGGTTGTGAGCATTGCCTGGCATCAATGTTGCTATATGTATGTACGTAGGAGGAAGGTTTTAGCCCCTTAGGTGGTGAGTGAGGTGTGCTCTGCATTGCTCTTAGGCAATGTGAGGCCATATTGAGCATGCCTACATCTCCCTGCACCCACAGTAGCTATTGGTTTCCCCTCTGATTACTCACCTGCATATGGTTGTGGTGACCTTGCCATTGGTGGTAGAATGTGTGCCCCTTTCCTTTGTTGATTTTTTTTGAGGTTGTTTTCTCAGGATGATGTTGTGTAGCATGGTACATACAGTGAATGTTTTAATACATGTACATAGATTGTACTGCACAGCTCCCCCAGATGTATCTAGGCACCAGAACCATGACTTCAGCAGCCCAAACACATGTTATATGATATTTCTGGTTTGAGTTTATGCCTCATTATAACATTCTTCAGTGGGTGTGTGTACATTTCTGATGTGTATCATCAGCCATGGTTCCAGTGCATAGCATGCATCTCACAGTAAATGACTCTGTGGGATATCCCCCTAGTGAACATCTGATACAGTTGGGAGGTGTGCCAGATGTGTGAGTCATGGCAACTGCCTGGGTTGCCAGCACACAAGTTCAAGATGATTCCCTTGGCATTACATATGACTTGGCATTTAATAGATTGGAAGCCCTTTCTATTCATGTAGAGCCTTCCCTGTTCCCCAGGTGATGCCTTAATTTCTATATGTGTGTAATTTATGGTACTCATTACTTTGGGGTAGTGTGCTACAAGGTAGAACTCCTGTATATTTCTGGCCCTATCCTCAGTCGTACGGGGAAAATATATGTGGTCACTGGCATGTTGGAGCATAGCATTCAGAAACTGATGGAGGATCCTGGATGTTGATGCCTGTGACACCCCAGCATGCCCCCTGTTGATCTCTGTAAGGTACCTGAAGCTAAAATTCTAAGTACTACACATACCTCTGTCTCCATTGGCATGGGTTCCCCTCAGCTTGCTCTTCGGTTGTAGAGTTCCTGTAGTATGTCTCTATTCATCTTGTAGTGCTCTATAACTTCAGCATCATGTAGATTGTGATAAGTTAAATGGAGTCTGAAAACCCTTCTCCTCCTTGGCCTTGGTCTGTTTGCAGCAGCAGCAGCATAGAATTCAGCCTGTTGCACATAAACATGAATTAAAGCAACAGCAGCACCTAACATTGTTTCTGTGTAGACTCCTTTCGGTGGCTATATTCCAATAGGCTTTGGAATTTGCAGGGAAAACCAGCACTGAGTCTACACAGTTGCTTTATAGCTTGTTGAATATCTCCTCCATCTTGGATTAGTTGATTAGCATACAATTCAGCTGCTTATGCTGTAATTAGCATGACATGGTGTTTACCTTGGTTGCATGGCTCTACACACCATGTAGAGCCACTTACTGAATCTAAAATTGCACACACAAAGTATAAATGGACCATGTAGGCCTTAATGAATCTGGCATATGTGTATTTAATGAATGGTTAAATGAAGGCTGAAAGTATAAGGAATTGTATAGCAGGATATTAAAATGTATTAAAATGTATATGGAAAAAGGGAGAAAAATAAGATATAAAAATAGAGACCTATTGTTTTAAGTAATACAGATCATAAGATATTTATGAAAATAATACAGAAAAGATTTGAGAATAAGATGCAATACATAATGGAGGAAAGACTATATGATATTAAAGGAAAAGGATACAAAGAGTTATTAATGATAATGACAGAACTACTTGATATTTTAAGAAAGAAAGAAGACATAAAACGTATGGCAGGTGATATTAATGAAGTATTTGATTCAACATAGCATGATATACTGAGGGAAATAAGGGATGTGCCAAGTGGAAAGGCCACAGAAATACCTCACAAAGAGAATACGTGGCCTCCAACACCTGTCCTATGTGGACAGGCTCAAATCACTGTCACTCTACTCGGTATCGTACAGATTGCTCAGAGGTGATCTGTGTCTCGCCCACAAGGCAATCATGAACACTACTAGAGATGCTCCATATCCATAAGTCTAACTACTCACACATCAGCCAATCAAAAGGCTTAAATCTAATATGCAACATTAACAAAACATGATGGGGAGACACGTTTGTCTCCCAGAAGCTGTCCCGTCTCTGGAATAGACTCCACATACATGTCAAGCAAAGTACGTCCCTGACCCTCTTCAAGCGCAAATGTGATGAGTAGATGGGAAACCACAAATTTGTCCCAGGGGTTACACCCATGTCCCTCACTGACAGGGGTGACAGGTGCTGCTGAGATTTCTTTTTTTGGGATAAACTCTTGGCTAGGCTTGTAAGGGCCACAGGGCCATTAGCCTAGTAACCGCCTACGATCCTCTGATCCTATGGTGTGTTTTCCCTCATGGATAGGGTTAATCAATGGTGCTCACAGGCTTGCTTATCCTCAATAAAAGTATTGTTATCAGATAACTAGGCTACTAAGCAGTATTTGTCTGCTAGGCTACTAGCCTCAGATGACACAATAAGCCAATGTAACTATGCAGGCCTCCTGAGCTGTTGTCGAACACATGGCTTGGTTATGTCATTTAGTATAAGTTCACCTGCAGTTCTCCATAAAGACTTGTACTGTGGAGCATGCATTAAGTACTCTGATATGTAGTCCATAAACTTAGATAGGTAGAGATTCCAATCTCACTTCATTCAACTGTGTGTGTGTGTGTGTGTGTGTGTGTGTGTGTGTGTGTGTGTGTGTGTGTGTGTGTGTGTGTGTGTGTGTGTGTGTGTGTGTGTGTGTGTGTGCATGTGTGTGTGTGTGTAAATAGAAGTGGATGTGTGTATGCCAATCCAACTTCACAAATGGTATGGTATCCATTGTTTTAGTGCTTGGACAAACATCCAGTTGAGGCAGGTCTCCAAACTCTTGTCCTACATATGGCCTGCTGATATCATCTACCATAAGATCGCCTAAAGTCCTGTTAAACTCAGACTTGTTCTATGGCATGTGCAATAAGTACTCTGATCTATAGTATGTAAACTTAGATAGGTAGGGGTTCTAATCTCCCTGCAGTTAATTGTAGGTATATAAATAGAAGTGGAAGTGTGGACCCTACACTGATTTCATAAATTGCATGGTTTTGTAGTGTTTTGTTGCTTGCGCAAACACCCAGTTGAGGCAGGTCACCAACCTCTTGTCCCCGACGTGGCCTGCTGATGTCATCTACCATAAGACCGCCTGCTGTCCTCAGTCCTATTACAGTCACACTTGTGCTGTGGCATGTGTGCTAAGCATTTTGATCTCTATTTCACAAACGTACATGGGTAGGGTTCTATTCTCAATACAGTCAACTGTGTATGTGTGTGAGCTGCTGGTTGATGTTATACAGAGCTTTTTACAACAGCCTAAGGGACACTGTCCATTTGAGTTCCACAGACACTGCTGACGTCATCAGCTATATCAGATTATTGAATATTTATATGTCACAACCAGCCATGGTCACATATTGGCCTGACAGACATGTAGATGTCACCTCATCCCATATAAGACAGACAACAGTGACAGTACTGTTATTGTATGTACAAACATCATGACATCTGTTTGCAATGGTGATGTACAGGTTGACACATTACATCAAATAGGAATCCACATGGACTATGGTTACTGCAGACGATATTGTAGTCTCTATTGAGAGCGGGGTACAGGTGTATGAGATCTTGGTGAGGTGGAGATATGTTTTCCAGAGGAGAGGAATGAAGGTCAGCAGGACTAAGACAGAATATATGTGTGTAACTGAGAGGAAGGATACAGGAATGGTTAGAATGCAGGGAGTACAGTTGGCAAAGGCATATGATGTGAAATACTCTGAACCAACAGTTCAGAGTAATGGTGAGTGTGAAAGACAGGTGTAGAAGAGAAAGTAAGCATAGTGGCATGTATGGAGAAGAGTGTCATGAGTTATCTTTGACAGACAGTTACCAATAACACTAACATGGAGGATCTACAAGATCAGAGTGAGACCAGTTATGTCATATGGGTCACAGATGTTGCCACTGACAAAAAGTCAGGATTCATAACAGGTGTTGGCAGAGTAACAGATGTTGCAGTTTGCATTGTGTTGTCTGAGGAAGGACAGGAGTATTAACCATATATTACAGTGTCAGCTCAGGTTGCATGGTTTGGAAATGAAGATACAGTGGTGGGACTGTGTTGGTTTGGACATGTACTAAGGAGTAATGCTGGGTATATTGGGGATGGATACTAAGGATGGAGCTAACAAGTAAGAGAGAATAGGAAGGCCTACAATAAGGTGTATGGATGTTTTGACAGAGGACATACATGTGGTTGGTGTGACAGAGCAAGATGCAGAGGACATTTAGATATGGAAGCAGAGCATCTGCTGTGGTGATCCCTAATGATACTGTCCAAAAAATGGGTAGAAGAAGATGACATCTCTATTTGGAGAAACCCCATCTGTACACTCATGGCATGAGTGTACCGTAGGAGTATCTAATTGATGGTTACTGTGTCTGGACTCAGTTTGGGATTTAACAGTGTGTCTTTGTATTACCTGCTCTGGATTCTGTGCAGAGGCTGGAACACTTGGCCTCATACATGTTGAACCATCAATATACTTGCTTTCAAACACAATTGGTTGCTGCTATGTAGCAGAACAGATCTAGCTGTCAGAACCTGTATTTCATAACAGGCATCAATTTAATCACTTACCTATCAATAATAGAGGTATTGATCCACCTTATGAAGGACATCATAATGTACACCCTGTGACACCCCTGCACTGGCTCAGTAATCAAGGAGCCTCAATCCTCACCACTAGCACCAGTGGGGTATGTGCACATTGGGAGGATGACAATACACACAGTAAAGTACAATCTTCCTTAAGAGCACACAGAGATCACAATCAGTCTGGGGATGGTTACTCCCTCTTTCTCCAGATCCCCAGTAAGACTCCCCACTGGCACAGCTATAGGGTTAAGATGTCAGCTGAGTGGTCAAGCCAAAACCTCCAGCACCCTGTCTGTCCAACCAGTGTTTTTTGTCCCTGCCCAAGTAGCTGACACACACACACTTTGAGATTTGATTTATATACAAACACACAGACACTCCTGCCCCCTCTTCCCAGACTATTAGGTAGTAATCACTGCCACCAACCACCCTTTATCAGCTACTATAAGGCACTTCCCAAAGGGTGATCAATTCTATTGTGTAATGTTACTAGTATCCAAATGGTAAGTGTGTCCAAGACTAAGGCTATTCAGGAGTGGCCTATACAGTGTCACCAAATATATATGCAAGTGCTCTAAGAGCTTAAATACCTCTACACAAACCATCCACAATTAAAAGGTTTAAATATATTTAATAATAAATAATAAAAGCACAAGACAATACTCAATAACTCAACACAGTAACAGAGTTCAGAATCACAGGAAATATTTTAAAACAACACTGCAGGACGGTCTCATATAAATACAGAAAACATCTAAACTAATCTTGCTATATTCCTATCTATCTCTAAGATAAATCACTGTAATCTATTACTCAGTATTAGCAAGGCAGAAGTGCTGGTGAGATGATGTTTCTAGATCCAAGACAAGATACAAAATGCACCAATGTTCTCTGAGAGATAGTTCTTAAATTAATAATACACATTACTGCTAAGTTAGCTGGATGTCATCACTATTTGACACCTCTGTGTCAAAAATACTTATCTCTTAGAAGTTTTTCCTGGAACTGGAAGTCATAAAACAGTTAAATACTTTTACATTTGAAACCTGTAATTATTTCTGTTTCCAGACAATAGAAAGAATCCTCTAGCTGTAGACATCCTGTCTCTTTGCATTAACTAACTTTATAGCACAGTTGAAAACAATTTCAACTGATTTTCTCAGAGTTTTGCAAGTTAACTCTGTATGTTCCAACTTCTACCATGAAAACATACATTTGCACAGGTATATACATGTCTGTTCTTTTCTAGCAGGTACACTGTGGTTACATTCTTGAAGCTCAGTACATAACATAAAGTTTTCTTACATTTGTAAGACAAGCATACAAACTGTATTACTATTCACAAATAACAGAATTATTTACAAAATTCCAGCTATCTGGGCTGGCAGACTTCACACACCCCATAGATTAGTCACCTGCTATCAGATCACATATACACCTCATGTTTGTATTCTCTATGCAGATACCAGGTTCAATCCTCCCATTATCAGCTATCATTTCCCCTCTGTTTCTCCTGCTAGCATGGTTCAAATGAGTTCCTGACTTTGTGCAGATAATGCCTCCTGTGCACTAGATAGCCTGTATCCCCTACATCACTGAATTAAAAATTTCAACATATCCGTGTATAGTAGGGATCTGGATTCAGTGCTCTCTAGCTTTGAGATGGGTAACACTAGAAAGGTTGTCTGCTCACAAACCTTGATTGACCCCTACTCATAAAATGCACCCAACACAAACCATCATATCATGTGCAGAGGTACTACTCAAAAACCAACACAAACAGCAAACACATCCTAAACACAATCAGGCTACAAGCAGACAATACACATCATACATATCATCATCACTTTCTCACCACAGAAGTGCTCAAGGCAATTGGCATGTATCCCAAAGGTTCTCATAATAGTTGACTGTATAGTGGGATGTACAGCTGCCCCATTCAACAGCTTAAACAAGTATATGTTTAGTGTCAGCTGTGTGGTAGACAAAGTCATCTCAGCACACATGCAATCAAGTCTCTCAACAAGTCCCACGCTTATTCCAACATACCTCATCTTGGTATGCACATCTTGAGATGTGACAATATGAAATATATGCACATAGACATAATTGAGCTATCTAAAATTGGGTCCCTGCCAGGTTTGTCCGTATGTTTGAGCAGCATTATATCATCGCCTAGGATGATACACTATATAAAGAACAACAAATTCACTCAAGTTGCCTAAGTGTCTGGTGTCATAGTATGGTGATACAGTACCTTTCAGTGTGGGATGACATGGTGGATAGAGCACACTGCTTTGCCAGACATAGGCCACTTGACTGCACCATAATCCCTTTATTAGGCAAGGTCACAACAGCAGATTAACCAATGTTAAAATGCATACCTCCAACAAAGTGAGGGCCATGCTGCTAAACCCTAGGAGTCCACATCTGAAGTCTCACTCTCTGTAAGCACTCTTCATGGTGAAGATGTTTCAATCTGTGCAGGCACAGAACCTGGTTTAAGGCAGCTGTATTTACTTTGCCCTTGCAAGGCTACAATGCCTTGCAAACATCCACACAGTAAATGGAAGTTGTATGTACCACAGGAGGTGTCATATCTATTTATCTTGAAGATTAGTATGCCTCAAGACTGTTTAGAGAAGATAACTATATGGAGTTGTTCTATGTCCAACCTGTTGTGGATAGGAAACCCCATCCTGTTATCACCAGTAATAGGTGACTGTCCATAAATACAGAAGTCCACACAGCCTATAAATTACTACGTGGGACAAATAAGTAGAGCAAAACAACCCAGCCTTGGGTGAGGGGAATTATTTATCCATTAATCAGGATAATTATAGGACAACAAACTCACCTGCACAATATTACCTGGAATTTGTGAACTGAAATGCCATGGAAGAAGTAGTGCACCACCCCACAAGGTTATCTCATATTCCAGAACTGTATCTCAGCAATATAACTGAACAATGTAATGGCACATGTGTAGTGCCTGCACTGTTAATCCAACCATAAGGTGCTATGTTTTGAAATAGATATAGCTACTGAGCCGCCCAAAGGTGGAGTCAGGTTCACAATCATCATCCAAGGTAACCCCACACTCCTATGGGATGGTCTAAAATACTTTCAAAACACAGTTTGCACAAAAGTCATTGACAGCTATAGTAAGTTACTCCCTGATATCCTGTCTACACATCTACACAACTGTATACACACAGCTGTGCCTAATAGAAACCAGGGGTGGAAGGCTGCACCCCTCAGCATAAACATGCAAATAAGACAACCTCAAGAACCCACACAGAGCAACCATGCTAAGACTTTATACAACAACATATCCAGGGATGCCCAGAGGGCTTTCTTCATGTACATATGCAAAATGATATAACTCAGATGTATTTGGAACCAATTGTGTATGGTAGCACACACCCTGACCCAGTAGTAACTTCCAAACCTGCTAGCAGACACATTTGGCTGAACAATGTCCCCCCTGCCACCACCACACCTACTATAAACCAGCTGTGCAACATCACTTCTGAGCTCTGGTATCTACAATGACAAAGTTATCACTGCCCTCTCCAAGACTAGGAGCACAGTAACCATGGGACCAGACGGCATTCTGGCTTATCTTCTTCATGTGCTTCAATAGTGAGCTACTCCCCTAGGCACCATATTCAATCACAGTCTCAATACTGCTGTTGTCCACAATGAATGGAATACAGTGACCATTTTCAAAACACACAAGGCGTGACAGGCAAAATACAAATGCAATTATAGAACCATACCTTTATGCAACCTCTTCCGTAAGTCAGTGGATACAATATGCATGCATCTCAGACACAGGGGAAATAGGTGACCTCTAAACACTAGATGTGTTCCAGTTAGCTGTTCCCAAGGGTATATTCGGGCTGCAAAACCTGGTGGGTTTCAAGACTGTGACCACAGATATAGAACACGTCAGAGCTGTGCACATATCCTATTGTAACTTGGCCAAGACCGTCATCACAATCCAGCATTTGTTCTCAGTGAGAGACTAACCAAGGTGAATATCAAATCCTATGTTATGGTCATGTAAATGTTGTGTGTGTATTTGTAGGTGCCCTCAATGCAACATTGGTGTGTGAGTGTCTGCATGAACACAGCCAAGTTCAGTGCTAGCTCTACTTGTCTGTATGTCAGACAGCTGTGAGCCGTGCATGGTAGAGCTGACAGTTCATCATTTCCACCCCTGAACACGTGACCTGGCTCAACCAGGAGTTGCACTGGCACCTCCATGCCCAAAGTCAGATGCTGTGCTACTACCTGAAGGTGACCAATGTCTGTTGGACATGCTCCCTTCACTGAAAAGCCCAGGACCATGACCCAATGGCCTGCCACATCTGGGTGTGGACAGCACACTCCCTGCTGGAGCAGTGGATGTACTGCCACTCTGTGAGCATGATTGGGTACAGCCACATTGGCTCTCAGCAGATGTAGTTGCTGATCTACCCCCCATGAGATAGATGCTCCCCTCCCAGCAGACATTCCATCACAGACAATGTGCGTTCCATGACAGATACACTGCACTCCCTCACAGACACATCCCATTCCAACACATCATTCAAAAGACCCATGGAATCAACAACACATTGGAGGTAGTCACTGATGTCAGACTGTGCTGCATCTATAACCCTGAGCATTCTCCTGGAGTTCCTTTCTGAATGTGCCTGTGCCTCCATAATTGCCTTAAACATATGTCGAGTTACACATGATAAGACACCTGCAACAGGTTGGGGAGGGACAGCAGGCCTCCTCCAAGCATCCCTATCAATCGATCTGTGTGGCACCTCACCAACAGTTTGGCTATAGGCAGTGTCAACAGTCACTGAAGCTGCAATAGTAGCCATACATCCCTGCTCCATGTTCTTGCCATCCGACTGTCCAATATCTATGGCTTCAGTGGGCTGGGTATGCCTAGGCATACTGGTTGTGTGTGGTGATAATGAGGGGGGTTTCACTGAATGTCAACCTCTGTGTCAGAATCAGCCTCTGCAACCCCCAGCTGTGCATTACTTTGGCCACCATCATCATCAGAGTCTGATGAAAAACTGACATCAGGTGGCATAGGGACACAGAAAGAATAGGTGTGTAAAATCTTGCCATAACCATAGATGTTCTTCTCTCCTATATTCTGCAGTATTCATAACATGAGGGATTCCCCCTCTATCTGACTCATATGTCCAGCCAGTATACTAAAGTCTAAATGCTACTGCAAGGTATATACAATGGCGCACATCACTCAGTGTACATCAGCCATAAAGAAACATCAGGTATAAAACGGATGTCAGCACATACCTACCTCAGAGCTGAATGTCGCAAAGCACCAGCCTAATAAAAATGCGCAACATGTAACCAGGGATCAGGCAAGCATCAGAGGGAAGGCGGGGGGAAGCAATACTGCAGCATATAGAAGAGAAGGATATCTATGGTCATGGTAAGATTTGACACAACTATTCCTTCTATTCATATGTTGCAGTCTTCATAACATGAGGGAGAATGCCGAAGCTCATGCACAGGAGGAACTTGGAGGAGAAGCAGAAACATTTTCCACAAAGCCATGGAGAATAGCCCTGGAAAACACCGCTCTGGACTTGGAAATAACATCCAATTTGTAGTGCTTGGTGAAGCTATGAACAGAGGACCAGTAGCTACCTCCAGGATAGAAGCTGTATCCAATCCTTTAAAAAAGGCCCCAGAAGAGAACACAGTCCTAGTAGAGTGTGCCCTTACCGGGGAAGACAGATTCTTACCATTGGCTGAGTAGCAGAAAGAAATGGCTTTAGAGATCCAACAAGTAATAAGTTTGCTTGGAACCAGGTTGGCCCAGCTTGAGTGACAAAAGACAAATAATCTGTCAGACTTAAGGATGGGCTTGGTTTTGCACAAATAGTATCGGAGTTGTCTGTGAACATCCAAAGTGTGGAGAATCCTCTCACTGGAGGATTGGGGAAATGGAAGTAAGGGAAGGAGATTGATAGCCTGATGCAGGGATATGTCATTAACCACCTTGGGCATGAAGGAAACCCTGCACCTATGAAAGACCATGAAGGGAGAAGATGCCATGAGGGCTTGCAGCTCAGAAACCCTTTTGGCAGAGGTAATAGCCACTTGGAGAACCATTTTCCATGTGCAGTGCTGCAGGAAGGATGACATTGCTGGTTTGAAGGGGGCTAGGGTAAGTTTTTCCTGGACAAAATTGAGATCCCAAGGAGGAGGCACTGGTTTTCTTGGTGGTCTAATGTGAAGGATGCCTTTAAGGAACAGTTTAACTTCCAACCTGGAAGCCAAGGGAGGAGACATAAGTAAACATGCTGAAATGGCAGACAGATGTGCCTTGACTAAGGAATATGACAGGTCACTCTTTATGAATTTACACAGGTAAGACAAGATCACTGGCACCTCTACAGACAGTGGCTGCAGGTGTTTTTAAGACACCAGAAGGAAAACCTCTCCCATTTGGAGACATAGGATTTCCCAGTAGTGGCTTTTCTGGCTTCCTGCAGAACTTGTAGCACGTTCTCAGAGTAAAGTTGTCTAAAGAGAATCAAAGCCATATCAAACAAAGAGTCAAGTTTTGGGTTGACATTTGTGGATGTACCAGAGTTTCCTTATCCAGTGTAAGTCCATCCTCAGGGGTAACTTGTGGTGATTGCCCTTGGCTAAATGTAGAAGGAGCGAGAACCAATGTTGTCTTGGCCAAAAGGGGGTCACCAGCAAGGTTTTTGGTTGTTCTTGCTGTATTTTCAGCAGAACCTTCTGAATGAGTGGGAAGGGGGAATGCATACAGAAACATCCCCTTCCATGGAAAGTATAGAGCATCCACCTTCCATGCCACAGGATGAGGAATCCTGGCACAGTATTTTGGGAAGCTGCCTATCCATGGGGGTGGCAAAAAGATCTATCTGAGGGGATACTACATCTATGGCAAGGTTCAGAAACACATCCTTGTTCAACATCCACTCATGGATCTGCTTAGAGAGTCTTCCTTCACATTCTGAGCTGAGGGAATGTAAACAGCTAGGAGGGAAACCAGATTCTGCTGTGCAATCTCCCAGGCATATAATGCCAGTCTGCAAAGAATGTAAGACTTTGTCCCTCCCTGCTTGTTGATGTACAAGAGGACTGTGGTATTATCTGTGAACCACCTTAAGACCCCTGGTGAAATTCTGGACTTGAAGATTTTGAGGGCAAAGATCAAAGCTCTCATTTCCTTATATTGATATGTTCTTTTATCTGAGGAGGGGACCACACATCCTTGACGAGAGTTGCACCACATCCTGTGTCTGAAGTGTCTGTGTGCAGATCCTGGGTGGGTGGAAGTGGTTGAAGGGGTAGGCCTGGATTTCTGGTCACCTGGAAAATCCACCACTTTAACTCCTTTGTCAAACAGGGTAGGAAGTGAACAACAAATTCCAGATGGTGAGAGTGTTGCTTCCAAACTGTTCTCAGGACCCACTGAAATTTCCTCGTGTGTAGCCTGGCAAAGGGAAGCATTGGAATAGTTGAAGCCATGAACCCCAGGAGGTGTAGGAACTCCTTGGCAGTCAGAGATTGAAGTGGTATTAATTCCTGGAAATAAGGCGAGAGACAGGATCTTTTCTGGGATTAAACAAACTATCATTGCACTTGTCAGTATCCTGCACCCCAGGAAGCATTGTCCTGGGAGGGTGTCAGGGAAGACTTTTGGAAGTTAATGGTAAACCCTAGCCCTCTCAGAGGTGCCATTGTGTAAGAAATATTGTACAGGAGAATTTCTGGTGAAAAAGCCTGAAGGAGCAGGTCATTCAAGTCTGGAAATATCTGTATGCCCTGCAGTCTGTGGTGGGCTATAACAGTGGATAAACATCTTGTGAATACCCTCAATGCCATAGATAGACCACATGGCAAAGCACAAAACTGAAAATGAGAGGAAACCACAGAAAAGTAAAGGAATCTTCTGCACTGTTGGTGAATGGGAATGTGAAGATAGGCATCTTTTATGTCCCATGACACCATGAAAGCCTGGGGGTGAATCTTAGGAAGTAGAGTAGGTAGTGTCAGTATGCGAAAGGTTGGAACTTTCAGAAAGGTGTTAAATGAGACAGGTCTAGGATGGGCCACCAAGAGCCATCCTTTCTTGGGACCAGAAACATCCTGGAGTAAAATCCTTTTCCCCTTTGATTGGGTGGCATCTCCCGGGTAGTCAGCTGAGAAAGAACAGAGGAGAGGACTAGTAGAAAGAATTCTATTTGGTTCTGTGGACGTTGTGGGATTCCTTTGAAGGAAGGATGGGTTTCCCATACCATGAAATAACCCTGGTCAATGATGACGAGGACCCAAGAGTCTTGGGTAATCTGTTTCCAAGCTGGTAGGAAAAAGGAGAGGCAAAGAGAAAGTGGAGTAGATGGGTCTGGGACCTGGTAGTCACAGACTACCCGGTTTGGCCTGAAAAGGCTGTTTCTGAGAGGGTGTGGAGGAAGCGGACTTAGAAGAAGCCTATCTCCTGGCATCCCTTTTACCTTTTGGTGGGAGAGAAATAGTTGCCTTCTAACAAAGGTGGTTATGGCTGGGTAATTTCTGTGGAAGTGCGGGACAGGAGAGACAAATATGTGTTTTAAATCTTGGAGTTCCTTCCCCTTTTCCTAAAGAGTTTTAAATAGCTCTGCAGCTGCAGTGCCAAATAAGGCCTTGTTGCCCAGAGGGGCATCCATGAGCTTGGCTTTGATATCATCTAGTAAGGGTCATAATCTAAGCCATGAATACCTTCTCAGGATAGACCCCATAGATGCAGCCCTATATGAAGCCTCCACTGCATCATAACTACATTTGATGGAATGCCTAGTAACCTGGGAGCAGGAGTTAAGAATGCTGGAATGCTTGGCTTTGTTGTGAGAATCTGGAAGCTCTGGCAGGAGTTTCACTGCATCTGCCAAAAGAACCAGGGAATATTTAGCCATGTTTATCTAATAATTCATTGCTCTAAAGGCCAAGTTTGAAGAAGGATGCACTTTTTTCCCCAGCCTCTCCATAACCTTGCTTTCCTTATCAGAGGGATCCAGAGAGATGGACGGTAACGTCTGGAAGCTTTATCTGCCGCTACTGATATAGTAGCTTTGTCAGCTGAGGGTGCCTTAAAAAGGAACTTGGCATCCTCAGGCACCTTTTAAAATCTGTCAGGGCACTTAGGGGCTGGAATTTGGCAATCTGGGGTCTTGGAATCTGCAGTGAAGGCATCCAAGAAGGCCGGCAGAACTAGAGGGATGGCTGATGGATTAGGGGATTCCATCTGTAGGAGGTCATAGCACCTCTTTTGAATCTCAGAAACCTGGCAGCGATCCCACTTAAAGAAGTCCTTCCTCTTCAAAGTGGTCTCTCCAAAGGAAATATCCTCCTTAGGGGAATCCGTACCATTTGATTCCTCCTCTGGGGAGGCATAACCCAGGGGAGAAGCAATCTGAGTAGAATAGGCAAGAGATTCCTCTTCTGATGAATTGTCCTCTTCAGAAGAGATGTCCTTTGCAGTCCTCTTCAAAGGGGTAGAAGGAGAAAGGGCCTGTGCCAGAAAGGAAGCAGCATGAAGGCATTAAAGAGGCCTTGGGTAAAGGCTTGGCAGTTAGGAGTTTGATCAGAAGCCTGTTCCTGAGAAGCAGGGAAACCATGTTTAATTTTTTGTTTCTTTTTCTTTGTAGCCTCAGGAGCTAGGTGATGAAAGGTAGAAGGGCCTAATGTCAGGTGGCATTCCCCAACATCTGTAAGAACATCCTCATGAACCACAATCTGTGTCACACCACACAGGCCTTCAAAAATAACCAGCCGTGGCCCCCCCCAGTGTCTGAGTCAGACACCTGCAAATCCCTCTGGGACGTGCCTACAGATTCCCTGATGGCTTTCACCGAGGTACCCATCGAAGGCAGCTCTGCAGATTCCAAAGCAGCCTCCGGGCCTTCATTAGCCTTGGGAGGGATGCCTGGAGTAGAGGTAGCAGCTGTAGGATCAGGCCAAGGTTTCTTGGCTTTCTTGAGTTGTGGTTCTTCAGAAGGGCCTGACATCAGATCCATGTCTCCAGCTAAGTGCTTAAGGTGCTGATTCTCCAAATATAACCTAAGAGATGCTAGGCAGCTATGGAGGGTTTTAGAAACAAAGGCCTTGCAGATATTCCATGATGTCTGGTTGTGGTATGGGCCTAAGCAAAATAAACAAAGCTCATGGGAGTCTTTATGTGGAATCTGCCTTCCACGCTGACACTTGCCCTTCCTAGCAGACATGTACTCACAAGAAGAAAACAACACAGTAGCCAAAAGGAAAAGAAAAAAAGTATCCGCCACATAACATAAGCATTCAGGTCACTCCAAGGCAAGTACAAATATGACTCAGTCATTGTCCATGCTGGTGTGAATGACCTGAGATGTACCTCCCTGGACTACATGAAAAGAGACATAAAGGAGCTCTCTGAGCATGTAGCCCAGGCCAGTATGACCCTGACCTTGAGGAGCATCTTACCCTCACCAAGAATGATGCCACAATATGAAGACAAGATGATCAATTTCAACAATTGGCTTAAGTACAGGCGTCATTCAAAGGGGATCCAATGCCTGTCAGCGTGGGATGATATGCTCGACAAGCCACGATGCTTCGCTAGGGACGGCTTGCACCTGTCACCCCTGGGCTTTCAGATATTGGCAAAGGCTCTTGCTACCCCATAGTGCCTTTTAGGCAAGGCTCAAAAGACAAACCCACCTCCATAGGTATCACAAGGGATAAGAAACTAAGAGTAATGCTACTCAACGCCAGAAGTCTAAACCTCAAGATGCATGCACCGAAACTCTCCTTAGCATGGAGAACATCGATATCTGTGCAGTAATAGAAACCTGGTTCAGGGCTCCAGAGCACCCCAGCACTACCAGGTTATACCTCATACAATGCTTTTGCCCAAAACTTGGACCGAACCACAAAAGGAGGGGAGTATCGATATTCATCAAAGATACCCACACCTCCAGGTTGGTGGCAAAGCCTAAGCATCAGAGACTATCCATGTGCAACTAACAGTGGGTAAAACTGCCTTCCAGTTTATATCCTGCTACAGACCACCCTCCCAAACCCAGGAACCCCACTCGGCCTTCCTGAGAACACTGGAAAATATGAAGGTCTCTCCAAACACCATTATATTGGGCGACTTCAACTACCCAAACATAGACTGGGAGCATTACTCTAGCTCCAACACCCTAGCCCAAAGGTTCCTAGAATGTATAAACTCAAATGCTATGGAACAACTTGTTACAACTCCCACAAGAGGGGAAAACATACTGGACCTGATCATCACCAACATGGGGACTCTATGCTCCCGACCAGAAGTGCATCCCTCACTGGTAAGATCAGACCATAAACTAATCTCACTGGATATTCACATCCCGACCCCACCCCCTGCCCAGAAAACCACAGTGAAAAACTTCTCTAAAGCAAATTTCACACTCCTCAAAACTGAGGTGGAATCCTTCAAAGCCCCTGGGCCTGTGGAAAATACATCCCAGACCGCAGAATCCTTTATAAACGCATTTTATCAACACCTTCAGGAATGCATGGATCATGCGATCCCCAAATAAAACCAAGACCCAATCCTCCAAAGGCAGAATTCCTGTCTGGTGGACCCCAGCCATAAACAAACTATACAATAGAAGGAGGAAGCTACTAAATGATAGAGCAAAATCCCAAAAAGGGAAGGCATCACTGATCAGTATTACCAAAAAACTACGGGCACACATAAAATTGTCTAAGGCCAGCTTCGAGAGAAAAATTGCACAGGACACTAAGGATAATCACAAGGCTTTCTTTAGTTATGTTAGGAACCTGGGTGGTAGTTCCCAGATATGCTCAGAATTAGTCCAAAATGACAAAAAATACACCGAACCCACAAACATTGCCAACATCCTAGCTGACAGGTTCAGCGCAAACTCCCCCCCCCCCCCAAAAGGGCAAATATCTATCCCAGCAGAGTGCTGCCCCTCTGACATCTCAGATGCTCAGGTAAGAGCCGCCCTCTCCAAAGCAAAAAACACAGCATCAATGGGACCAGACGGTGTCCCGGGCTGCGTCCTACATGAACTCCAAGAAGAGCTAAACCCAAACATAAAACTACTGTTCAATCTCAGCCTTAGTACAGGATATGTGCCCAAAGAGTGGCGTACAGCAACAGTGGTCCCTCTCCATAAAGGTGGTGCCTCAATGGATCCTGAAAACTATCACCCCATAAGCCTAACTAGCTTGGTCTGCAAAGCTATGGAAAGGATCATCATGGACCTCATAAATAAAGATATTGGGGACCTACAAACACTGGATCCTACCCAGTTCGGCTTTGTTAAGGGCAGATCCTGCCTCTTAAACCTGGTTGATTTTTTTGAAACAGTCACCAAGGCCATTGACGAGGGGAAGGTGGTCCACACAGCCTACCTGGACCTCGCAAAAGCCTTCGATACAGTGCCCACTCGGGCATTATAGATAAGCTCACCAGCTTAAATATAAACCCCTATGTCACTAGATGGATTGCAAACTGGCTCAAGGACAGAACCCACATGGTTAGAATTGCTGGAGCCATGTCAGACTCCAAACCAGTTACAAGTGGTGTCCCACAAGGCTCAGTCCTGGGACCTCTCTTGTTCGTTATATATTTCTCGGAGGTACAGGCCAACACGGAAGGACTGTGGCTGACCAAGTTCGCAGATGACTGCAAACTGGGCGCCATAATCGACTCTCAAGCAGACACAAGCATCCTCCAAAAGGGCCTCATAGAAACAGACAACTGGTGCCAGAGCCATGGCCTCAAGCTAAATGCCAAAAAGTGTATAGTCATCCTCTTTGGCAAAAACAAAGTGCCCACAAATTACCACATAGGTGGTAATCCATTAAGTACAGAAGAAGTAATTAGGGACCTGGGGACCCAAGTTGATAGCAATCTCTCATTTGACAACCACGTGGCCAAAGTGGTTCGAAAAACATTTTATATAGCCCACCTAATCATGAAGGGATTCACATCTAGATCAGGGGACGTCATCGTGCCTCTTTACTCATCCCTCATCAGGCCCATAATTGAGTACAATGCCCCTTTTGGGATGTACCTTACCAGACACCTGCAGCAACTGGAAAGACCCCAAAAGTACCTCACCAAGAGGATCAAAGAGCTCAAACAGATGCCATGTGCTGCCCGGTTAAAGAAACTCCAGCTCTACTCAGTGGCATACCGCCTGTTCAGAGGCGATCTGTGCCTGACGTATAAAGCCATGTCCAATCCGGAATTAATGGACATGCTGCACCTCAGAAAATCCAAATTCCATCGAGCTAAGCACTCGAGAGACTTGAACCTCAGCACTGAAATAAATAGGACATGCTGGAGGGACAGATTCATAACCCAGAGGCTCCCTTCACTCTGGAATAAAATCCCATTCCAGGTTAGGCAGAGTCCCTCATTGACTCTCTTCAAGAGGAATCTTGATGAGTGGATGGGAGATCGTAGGTTTACCCCGGGTATCACTTCTGTGTCACTGTTAGACAGAGGCACAGTATACTAACCTCGAAAAAGGGCATAGCAAAATTAATTTAAAATGGGTGGTGAAATCCAAACACATTCTGGCTAGGCTTATAAATGCCCTAGGGCAGATAGTCTAGTATGAACCTATGAACCTAATGGGGTACTTATCTGAAGCACAAGGTGAGTTCTCTGGTGAGCTATGACCAGAGCTGGCAGTCAGACAGGCAGCAGAAAATTTCGGAGGTAGGTATGTGCTGACATCAGCTTTATACCTGATGTCTTTTTATGGACGATGTACACTGAGTGATGTGTGCCATTGCATGTATCTTGCAATAGCATTTAGACTTTGGTATACTGTCCAGACATACAAATCAGCTGGAGGCGAACTCTCTCATGTTATGAATAATGCAGCATATGAATAGAAGGACATGCACTTGCATGTTCACCTGTGAGAAAAGGAAGGAAAACAGTAATACATTGATTCCTGCAGTACTATGCTGCAATATATTTTAAGTAATTTACACAGCTGCCACTACTACAGACATCCATACCTTAATACCTCTTAGAACAAGGAATGTGGACAAAGGCCCAAAAATAGGTACCATTGTGACATACTGCCCTACAAACCGAGAAAGGTGATAGAATAATAGGTATGGCTTTACTATGACATTTATGATGGGTATGCGGTCTGTATGTGAGATCTCTGTCATTATGTTATGTCTCCAGTCTTTAATGACATGTCAGTAGTTTGCAACTCAATCACTATGATCTTAAATATGGGCCAGAGGTACGAGCTACACATGTAAACATTCTGCAAATATCTGCACAGTTGACAGTTATTCAGACAGTACAGCAATCCATATAGCAGGAATGAGATGACACTTTAGCAGATATGTTGGGATATTTCCACATTAATGACATAAATGCATTCTGCTTACCTATTGCAGGAGCCCTATTTCAGTGGATTCCTGACGGTCCTGTAAAAAGCAAAGGGAGAGATAATGGCAACGGCACCACATATAACAGTATAACAGGGGGTAAAACTTTAATGATCTGTATCTACAGTAACTGCAATACAACAGCACCACATATAACAGTATAACAGGGGGTAAAACGTTAATGATCTGTATCTACAGTAACTGCAATACAACAGCACCACATATAACAGTATAACGGGGTAAAACGTTAATGATCTGTATCTACAGTAACTGCAATACAACAGCACCACATATAACAGTATAACAGGGGGTAAAACGTTAATGATCTGTATCTACAGTAACTGCAATACAACAGCACCACATATAACAGTATAACAGGGGGTAAAATTTTAATGATCTGTATCTATAGTAACTGCAATACAACAGCACCACATATAACAGTATAACAGGGGGTAAAATTTTAATAATCTGTATCTACAGTAACTGCAATACAACAACACCACATATAACAGTATAACAGGGGGTAAAACTTTAATGATCTGTATCTACAGTAACTGCAATACAACAGCACCACATATAACAGTATAACAGGGGGTAAAACGTTAATGATCTGTATCTACAGTAACTGCAATACAACAGCACCACATATAACAGTATAACGGGGTAAAACGTTAATGATCTGTATCTACAGTAACTGCAATACAACAGCACCACATATAACAGTTTAACAGGGGGTAAAACTTTAATGATCTGTATCTACAGTAACTGCAATACAACAGCACCACATATAACAGTATAACAGGGGGTAAAACTTTAATGATCTGTATCTACAGTAACTGCAATACAACAGCACCACATATAACAGTATAACAGGGGGTAAAACTTTAATGATCTGTATCTACAGTAACTGCAATACAACAGCACCACATATAACAGTATAACAGGGGGTAAAACTTTAATGATCTGTATCTACAGTAACTGCAATATTAACAAGAATGTGGCTGGCAACTTCTAAATGACCTTAAAACTGCAGCTATCTTATATACCCTCACCAAAAAGCAACCGGACACACATTAAAACTATATGCACTATTACAGAATGAATGTAACAGTATTATACTGATGATCTAACAAAGCCTACAGGGAAGCTCCTCCTGAGATGCAGGAGTGGCGACCATGACCAGAGCATACTGGCTGATGGACTGCTGGGAGCTTTCCTGTGTGACACAGTTTGCCAGGAATTCCTCAGTGGCAGTGAGGAGTTGTTCTGCTGCATGTCCACCACCGATGACCTGACGATCACATGCCACTTCAGCAGCACCCCTCCTTGAAGCATGAATCATGTCTGTGGCTCTGTGTCACACCTACTCATAACTGCGGTTTTGACCGCCAGAAGCATTTACATTTTGGACCAATTCATCCCACAGGACAGTACATTGTGCATATTGGCTCACCCCCTGGACATCAGGACCACATGATGTTGCCTTAATGCTTCGATGATGAGGTCATTCTCTGCCTCAGCAAACAGGGGCCTATGCTGAGCGGGCATATTGTTTACTGAAAGACAAAATAATGATAACACATATAAGGATCACATATGTACACATAAACTGTGTACAGATAAGGCAGTACATGATGGCTTTCAGTATTCACCACTTGATTACAATTTAAAGATTCAACAGTGGTCAACACATAACACAGGCACTACAAAACAAGGAGAGTATCATGACGAACACACCCAACACAACAGATTTGTACCATAGCAGGGACTCATCTTCCCCCTAAACAAAAAATATAACAGGCGACAGATGTGATAACCAAATAACAGTTTATATTCAAAAGAGCTCTCAAAGGAACAATCCATGAAACATGTGTGCATAGTTATCACACAGCATTAGACATTCAGCCTGCTCTAAATCCTCTGTACCTCTCAAATGGCTGGAAAACAAGGCCATATCATGAGTACAGTTCTAACAAATGCTTACTGATTTACTTCACATCATTCCTATGTACATTTCAACATATGCATTATTTAGTCAATAAAATGGATACATACCTGATGGAGTGCAATACTCCTCTGTTGAGATATACTTTCCCAAAAATAAATGTGTCACTAAGTTTGAAACAACTGTCATCCACATTGGTTTGTCTAGCTACACGTTTGCCTTTTTATAAGTGTACAAAAGTAATTGATTGCATCTGACCTAGTCTGTGCCTCATAGATACTAATTGCACCATGCACAACTGAACTGCATGCTAATCAACCAATCCCGTGAAGACACTCAACAATATATAAGGCATCAGTGTAGACATCATGCCCTTTCTTATATGTGCAGTGAAAAAATAGTAGTGTACAGATACAATGTAAGCACTGACAGATTCTTAGTACCAGCTACAATTTACATACATTTGCATGTGTTACATGCTGAAGCCGATGCTACTGCCAATAGCCATAGACAGAAAGGGTAGAGACTTTGCAGGCCAACAACACAGAAGAGGAACTGTGGGATCTCTAGCAGCCATGAGTCAGAAAAGGGATCAGAGGAAGGCGGGGGGAAGCAATACTGCAGCATATAGAAGAGAAGGATATCTATGGTCATGGTAAGATTTGACACAACTATTCCTTCTATTCATATGTTGCAGTCTTCATAACATGAGGGAGAATGCCAAAGCTCATGCACAGGAGGAACTTGGAGGAGAAGCAGAAACATTTTCCACAAAGCCATGGAGAATAGCCCTGGCAAACACCGCTCTGGACTTGGAAATAACATCCAATTTGTAGTGCTTGGTGAAGCTATGAACAGAGGACCAGTAGCTACCTCCAGGATAGAAGCTGTATCCAATCCTTTAAAAAAGGCCCCAGAAGAGAACACAGTCCTGGTAGAGTGTGCCCTTACCGGGGAAGACAGATTCTTACCATTTGCTGAGTAGCAGAAAGAAATGGCTTTTGAGATCCAACAAGTAATAAGTTTGCTTGGAACCAGGTTGGTCCAGGGCCCTTGAGTGACAAAAGACAAACAATCTGTCAGACTTAAGGATGGGCTTGGTTTTGCACAAATAGTATCTGAGTTGTCTGTGAACATCCAAAGTGTGGAGAATCCTCTCACTGGAGGATTGGGGAAATGGAAATAAGGGAAGGAGATTGATAGCCTGATGCAGGGATATGTCATTAACCACCTTGGGCATGAAGGATAGATTAGTCCTAAGAGAAACCCTGCACCTATGAAAGACCATGAAGGGAGAAGATGCCATGAGGGCTTGCAGCTCAGAAACCCTTTTGGCAGAGGTAATAGCCACTAGGAGAACCATTCTCCATGTGCAGTGCTGCAGGAAGGATGACATTGCTGGTTTGAAGGGGGCTAGGGTAAGTTTTTCCTGGACAAAACTGAGATCCCAAGGAGGAGGCACTGGTTTTCTTGGTGGTCTAATGTGAAGGATGCCTTTAAGGAACAGTTTAACTTCCAACCTGGAAGCCAAGGGAGGAGACATAAGTAAACATGCTGAAATGGCAGACAGATGTGCCTTGACTAAGGAATATGACAGGTCACTCTTTATTAATTCACACAGGTAAGACAAGATCACTGGCACCTCTACAGACAGTGGCTGCAGGTGTTTTTAAGACACCAGAAGGAAAACCTCTCCCATTTGGAGACATAGGATTTCCCAGTAGTGGGTTTTCTGGATTCCTGCAGAACTTGTAGCACATTCTCAGAGTAAAGTTGTCTAAAGAGAATCAAAGCCATATCAAACAAAGAGTCAAGTTTTGAGTTGACATTTGTGGATGTACCAGAGTTCCCTTGTCCAGTGTGAATAAGTCCATCCTCAGGGGTAACTTGTGGTGATTGCCCTTGGCTAAATGTAGAAGGAGCGAGAACCAATGTTGTCTTGGCCAAAAGGGGGTCACCAGCAAGGTTTTTGGTTGTTCTTGCTGTATTTTCAGCAGAACCTTCTGAATGAGTGGGAAGTGGGAATGCATACAGAAACATCCCCTTCCATGGAAAGGATAGAGCATCCATCTTCTGTGCCACAGGATGAGGAATCCTGGCACAGTATTTTGGGAAGCTGCCTGTCCATGGGGGTGGCAAACAGATCTATCTGAGGGGATACCACATCGATGGCAAGGTCCAGAAACACATCCTTGTTCAACATCCACTCATGGATCTGCTTAGAGAGTCTTCCTTCACATTCTGAGCTGAGGGAATGTAAACAGCTAGGAGGGAAACCAGATTCTGCTGTGCAATCTCCCAGGCATATAATGCCAGTCTGCAAAGAATGTAGGACCCTCCCTGCTTGTTGATGTACAAGAGGACTGTGGTATTATCTGTGAACCACCTTAAGACCCCTGGTGAAATTCTGGACTTGAAGATTTTGAGGGCAAAGATCAAAGCTCTCATTTCCTTATATTGATATGTTCTTTTATCTGAGGAGGGGACCACACATCCTTGACGAGAGTTGACCCACATCTTGTGTCTGAAGTGTCTGTGTGCAGATCCTGGGTGGGTGGAAGTGGTTGAAGGGGTAGGCCTGGATTTCTGGTCACCTGGGAAATCCACCACTTTAACTCCTTTGTCAAACAGGGTAGGAGGTGAACAACAAATTCCAGATGGTGAGAGTGTTGCTTCCAAACTGTTCTCAGGACCCATTGAAATTTCCTCGTGTGTAGCCTGGCAAAGGGAAGCATTGGAATAGTTGAGGCCATGAACCCCAGGAGGTGTAGGAACTCCTTGGCAGTCAGAGATTGAAGTGGTATTAATTCCTGGAAATAAGGCGAGAGACAGGATCTTTTTTGGGATTAAACAAACTATCATTGCACTTGTCAGGATCCTGCACCCCAGGAAGCATTGTCCTGGGAGGGTGTCAGGGAAGACTTTTGGAAGTTAATGGTAAACCCTAGCCCTCTCAGAGGTGCCATTGTGTAAGAAATATTGTACAGGAGAATTTCTGGTGAAAAAGCCTGAAGGAGCAGGTCGTTCAAGTCTGGAAATATCTGTATGCCCTGCAGTCTGCAGTGGGCTATAACAGCGGATAAACATCTTGTGAATACCCTCAATGCCATAGATAGACCACATGGCAAAGCACAAAACTGAAAATGAGAGGAAACCACAGAAAAGTAAAGGAATCTTCTGCACTGTTGGTGAATGGGAATGTGAAGATAGGCATCTTTTATGTCCCATGACACCATGAAAGCCTGGGGGGTGAATCAGAGGAAGTAGAGTAGGTAGTGTCAGTATGCAAAAGGTTGGAACTTTCAGAAAGGTGTTAAATGAGACAGGTCTAGGATGGGCCACCAAGAGCCATCCTTTCTTGGGACCAGAAACATCCTGGAGTAAAATCCTTTTCCCCTTTGATTGGGTGGCATCTCCTGGGTAGTGAGCTGAGAAAGAACAGAGGAGAGGACTAGTAGAAAGAATTCTATTTGGTCCTGTGGAGGTTGTGGGATTCCTTTGAAGGAAGGATGGGTTTCCCATACCATGAAGTAACCCTGGTCAATGATGACGAGGACCCAAGAGTCTTGGGTAATCTGTTTCCAAGCTGGTAGGAAAAAGGAGAGGCAAAGAGAAAGTGGAGTAGATGGGTCTGGGACCTGGTAGTCACAGACTACCAGGTTTGGCCTGAAAAGGCTGTTTCTGAGAGGGTGTGGAGGAAGCGGACTTAGAAGGAGCCTATCTCCTGGCATCCCTTTTACCTTTTGGTGGGAGAGAAATAGTTGCCTTCTAACAAAGGTGGTTATGGCTGGGTAATTTCTTTGGAAGCGCAGGACAGGAGAGACAAATATGTGTTTTAAATCTTGGAGTTCCTTCCCCTTTTCCTAAAGAGTTTTAAATAGCTCTGCAGCTGCAGTGCCAAATAAGGCCTTGTTGCCCAGAGGGGCATCCATGAGCTTGGCTTTGATATCATCTAGTAAGGGTCATAATCTAAGCCATGAATACCTTCTCAGGATAGACCCCGTAGATGCAGCCCTATATGAAGCCTCCACTGCATCATAACTACATTTGATGGAATGCCTAGTAACCTGGGAGCAGGAGTTAAGAATGCTGGAAAGCTTGGCTTTGTTGTGAGAATCTGGAAGCTCTGGCAGGAGTTTCACTGCATCTGCCAAAAGAACCAGGGAATATTTAGCCATGTTTATCTAATAATTCATTGCTCTAAAGGCCAAGTTTGAAGAAGGATGCACTTTTTTCCCCAGCCTCTCCATAACCTTGCTTTCCTTATCAGAGGGATCCAGAGAGATGGACGGTAAAGTTTGGAAGCTTTATCTGCCGCCACTGATATAATAGCTTTGTCAGCTGAGGGTGCCTTAAAAAGGAACTTGGCATCCTCAGGCACCTTTTAAAATCTGTCAGGGCACTTAGGGACTGGAATTTGGCAATCTGGGGTCTTGGAATCTGCAGTGAAGGCATCCAAGAAAGCCGGCAGAACTAGAGGGATGGCTGATGGATTAGCGGATTCCATCTGTAGGAGGTCATAGCACCTCTTTTGAATCTCAGAAACCTGGCAGCAATCTCACTTAAAGAAGTCCTTCCTCTTCAAAATGGTCTCTCCAAAGGAAATATCCTCCTTAGGGGAATCCGTACCATTTGATTCCTCCTCTGGGGAGGCATAACCCAGGGGAGAAGCAATCTGAGTAGAATAGGCAAGAGATTCATCTTCTGATGAATTGTCCTCTTCAGAAGAGATGTCCTTTGCAGTCCTCTTCAAAGGGGTAGAAGGAGAAAGGGCCTGTGCCAGAAAGGAAGCAGCATGAAGGCATTAAAGAGGCCTTGGGTAAAGGCTTGGCGGTTAGGAGTTTGATCAGAAGCCTGTTCCTGAGAAGCAGGGAAACCATGTTTAATTTTTTGTTTTTTTTTCTTTGTAGCCTCAGGAGCTAGGCGATGAAAGGTAGAAGGGCCTAATGTCAGGTGGCATTCCACAACATCTGTAAGAACATCCTCATGAACCACAATCTGTCACACCACACAGGCCTTCAAAAATAACCAGCCGTGCCCCCCCCCCCCCAGTGTCTGAGTCAGACACCTGCAAATCCCTCTGGGACGTGCCTACAGATTCCCTGATGGCTTTCACCGAGGTACCCATCGAAGGCAGCTCTGCAGATTCCAAAGCAGCCTCCGGGCCTTCATCAGCCTTGGGAGGGATGCCTGGAGTAGAGGGAGCAGCTGTAGGATCAGGCCAAGGTTTCTTGGCTTTCTTGAGTTGTGATTCTTCAGAAGGGCCTGACATCAGATCCATGTCTCCAGCTAAGTGCTTAAGGTGCTGATTCTCCAAATATAACCTAAGAGATGCTAGGCAGCTATGGAGGGTTTTAGAAACAAAGGCCTTGCAGATATTCCATGATGTCTGGTTGTGGTATGGGCCTAAGCAAAATAAACAAAGCTCATGGGAGTCTTTATGTGGAATCTGCCTTCCACACTGACACTTGCCCTTCCTAGCAGACATGTACTCACAGGAAGAAAACAACACAGTAGCCAAAAGGAAAGAAAAAAGTATCCATACATAACACAAGCACTCAGGTCACTCCAAGGCAAGTACAAATATGACTTTATAGAGATATATATATATATATATATATATATATATATATATATATATATATATATATATATATATATATATAGATATATATAATTATGAAATTATACATAATAAACACAAAATAAGACATAAAAATGTAATATAATAATCAATAATTTGATTTTATATATAATACAATGATAAAATTAAAAAAATCCATTAATAAACAAAAGAAGAGAAGGGGTGGGGTGAGAGAAAAAAAGAGGAACATTAGTAACCTCACAGATAATATACAATGCTTTCTAAAATTAAGGTATTCTATTCTTTTACATTCTACAGTTAGCAACATGAACTGCTAAGAGCTTTTCTTTATTACTTTGAATACATGTACAGGGATTACACCTGACAGCAGGCCATTCAAGACAAAGGTATAGGAGTATGCCCTTCAAATGCTATAATGGGGTCTATATCAGTTCACTGAAACGGCTGAAGTTCGAACACCAGATGTTCGAACTTCTAACCACGAAGTACAAAAACATTGAAGTCTTAGAACAGTGATTTTTTTCTCAGGGAAAAAAATCACTGTTCCAAGAAAC
Source organism: Protopterus annectens (assembly GCF_019279795.1). Taxonomy (NCBI): domain Eukaryota; kingdom Metazoa; phylum Chordata; order Ceratodontiformes; family Protopteridae; genus Protopterus; species Protopterus annectens. The sequence goes on along the minus strand of NC_056751.1, from coordinate 104,868,738 downwards.
ACACACACAACACAAGCACACCAAAAAAACAGCAATCCACACACAAACACTTAAAATCCTACATTCAACCCTAAACTAAACTGTACATACACTACTATCTATCCACTTATGTTAACCCAAACCCTAACCCTAAGGACCGTCACTATCGCACACTCACCTGACCCGTGCCCTAACCCTACCTCACCTATCCCACCCTAACCCTAAAGTCTGTCACTATCACACACCCACCTCACCCGTGCCCTAACCCTAACTCACCTCACCCGCGCCCTAACCTTAACTCACCTAACCCGCACCCTAACGTCCACACAATCGCATACTTACTTGAACCCAACCCGCAACTTCCCACCACAGTCCTGATAATTGCGAAGCCACAGAAATGGCCCACCGAATTCTTTCCCTGGAAAATAATTCAGTGTTCTGCGGCTTCGCGATAATCAGTGTTCGAACTTCACAATTCGATCATCTGGTGTTCGATAGTCAGCCGTTTCGACAGACTGATATAGACCCCTATAATGATGATTACTTAACAGTACTGTAGTTTTTACTGACAGGCTAAAACAGTATTGTAATCAGCTGAGCTTTACATTTGGGGAGTGTGGTATTAGAACCCACAAGCAGTGACTATTAAAATATTGCACTTTTCCTTTGGTATACAACATAATGCAAGCACACTTTTCTTTTATACTTTACACTTTATGGACTCATGCTAACTGTTATCTGAGAATGTGCAACTGTTGTTTTGTGTTACAGACCATACCTTACCACCTTTTAGAGCAGGATATCTTGACATATTATAAATTAATGTGTGTACAATGACCCATAACTAGAACATATTTCAGATATTGCTCTTACACACATGGATAGTTGCACAGAATTTGTGTTAACATACATTTTGACACTCATTATTTATTGACTTCACTATAAATTACTTGCCAGACAACCATGGATCTTACAATGAACAGACCAAAACAGTGATTCTTAAATCTTGGTATTCAGCAGAAATAAGTACAGTTGAAAGCTATGCTACAGAGTAATGCTTGCATACCTAATTTTACAGTTCAGATATGATTCCCAAGTTCATGCAACTCTATGATATAGGAAATATTTCATCTATAACTGTTAAGGCTGCAATAACAGTACTTTATATTGTTATGCTTACTTACCATGTGTTTGTCATATCCTGGTCAATCGCCTTGCATGGGACTTCACACTTTAGGCCCTCCCTTATGCAGCTGTGGAAAAAGGGAGAAAGAAAAAGTATTATGAATACCAGTTTCTACCATATTCAGCTTGAATAATTACAACAAATACAAAGCATACATAAACATGTCTTGGGTGGACCCTGCCCAACAATCTCTGATCCAGTGATCAAGGGTATCCCTTTTTATGTGCCGCAGGTCATCATTGTGGTGATGACATTGTTTCACAGTGTGGAGGATACCAGTCACACTGCTAATGGCCCTGGCCAAACTATCCCAGGCTTCTGACTTATATTAGGAGCCGGTGTAGTTGTCCTGCAGCAGCTGGGGCCCATGGTCCTTAACCAGCAGTCCAATAAAGACTTTGGACTCCTGGACACCTCAGTGTGGTGCTCTAAAATGCACTCCCTCACCAACGCCTGCCATTACTGCACAAGGTTGAGCTCAAAATGTGTATAGCACAACGCCTGCCTATTCACCTTTAAATAGCATGTTTTCCCGCCAATTGCACTTACTGGGAGTACGACTGTCTACATTTTAATACATTCAAAAAAGCTGCATGCCGCTTACCATCATGCAAACATGGTAAACCAAATGCATTTGTTTGCATGATGCTAAGCAGTGCCCACCATTTTCAAATGTATCCATAAATAACTTACAACCAATGCTATTTCAAGATTATCGTTACATTACCACTTTATTTGTATAAGCTGCAATGTCACAACAGTATAAATAAAGTTTGCACACTCTCAAATAGAACCTAGGGCAATCTGCAGTGCAATCCAACACTCTTCACGTCCCCACAAGATTCATTACATGTAGTCACATACCTTAGTATTCATTGTTAAGTTGATTGTATGTGAGAAGTACAGCCCCCTTATTGGGTTTGCATGATGTCCATCAGTGCCAAGCAATAGCAACTGAAAGCATCCAATTTCTATTTTTGGATGTCTGGGTCATGTCTGACACATGGGTGGTCCAGTTGCGCAAACAAGGTAAGCATTGCCAAACGCTGCAGGGCACCACACAAACATGGTTTAAATTTAAAAAAAAGGAGGAAATATCACACTGTATTAATATAACTAGTTCTGACAGTCTTTCCATGGTTTTGGCTGGTATTTTTCCAGTGTTCCTCACAAAATTTGTGATTTTGCAATAATCATTTGGGATGGATGGCAATGAATACAGATGGATGGTTTTCTGTAGGACTAGGAGGTTAAGAGGCATGGAGGCAGGACACCAGTACTCTACTGTACATGGATTCATTATCTGTGTTGTTCTACAAGGTTTTGCGGCCAACACTACTGGTGCACACCACAAAACCTCACTTAGGCACTCTTTTCAACATTAATATGCAATGCACATTGCCAAGAGCACATAGTGGCTGTGTACATGGATACACTCTATGTAAGCTCTACACAGACCCTACACAGAGTTTATTGAATCCTGCAGATGAAGAATTGCATTAGACAAGGGTACCCTATGAGTAATATTTTATTTGCTTTAGTTATGAATACAATAGTCGGAGACGTTAATTAAAAGCTGAAGAATGCAAAGTTTATAATTCAAATGAAAGTTGAAATTCCAGTTATGATGTCATACGTAGATAATATTATTATAACAACTAAAAGCAGAGAATGGATGAGAGAAGTTATTATTTATTTAGCTGATTGTTTATAGGAACGAGGTATAGTTCTTTATAAATAGAAAGGTAAAGGAATGGATGACATAATAAAAACAGCAGGTATTCAATTTTCCATGAAAGAAATATCTGTGTTAAGAATACATTTTGATAAAAATGCAGTAGAAAGGGATGGGATATAATATTAAAGGAAATAAAGTACATTTGTGTTTTATGGAAAATGTGCAGATTAGCTTATAAGAAAAAAGCAAATTTTATTAATTCAGTATTAGTACATGTTCGCATATTTATTAAGTATTGTTATGATTTCTAGAAAGTATGAAAGACCTTTATTGGCAATATTCTTCTCCTTCATATGGGGATCTAGATTAAATCCTGTTAAAAAGGTGTGTATTATACATGAATAAAGAAGAAGGAGGATTAGGCATGCTATATCCAATAGTATATGTTGCAGCATTAAATTTGTATAAGGTACTGAAATGGTATTTAGTGACAAATGTATACAATTACAAGTATAAGGAATTCTGGAAAAGAATAAGAAGTAAAAAAAGGTCAAAAGAATGTTTAATGAAGAAACAGAGAATTAACAACAAAATATAAAAATGTGGAAATTAAAGACTGATGAAGTGGAAGAGGATAGGAAAAACCTGCTATAGAAATATTATGAGGAAATGTTATCCTTTTCACTGTCTCTATCCTGCAGGGTCATGAAGCCAGGAAACCATAGACATTTCAGCTGCAGCCAACCTCTGTCCCCGTGGCTGCAGGTGTGGCAGGTGAGAGGGCTGCGACTGTCTCACCAGAAGAGTTTCAACCTCTGTCATGGAGGTAGCTTGGCTTAATTGCTGGCTGTGGTCCAGTACCAGAGGGAGGAATGTGACGTAGTTACATCAGTGACAGATCAGACAGTACAACTGACTGGTGGATAGTTGCAGAGCTATTGCTAGGTCATCTGGTCCCAAGGGCAGTTCTCCAGAAAGGTACCCCAGTTCAGGACCAAACTAAAAGATCTTACTTAAGTTGAGGACAGAAAAAAATGTGTACTGCACCTGTATTACACTACTTGCAGCAGCTACTAACACATTGAGCCACTCAGCTCTTAGCTACATCCATGAATTCATTTAAGAAACTCCAGTATCACCTGTAGCTCCTTAAATGAATGCCAGTACCTCACTCATACCACATTGGCAATGGACAATTTCACACCCTAACAGCTTGTGCCCAAGGCAGCTACCCCCTTCTCCTCCTCCTAGTTACAGCTTTGGAGAGCTGTCACTATGCCCTTCCTGGGGAACATAAGTAGACAAACTTGACTAGCAGGCTGCTGTCATCAGGCCATCAGAGCAGTGTGTGGCCCCTGTCACTAGTCACGCTAACCCATCTGAACCATCCTCTGGGTCAAACTGATATCCCTCTGGACTGGATGGCTGCCAGAATACCGTTTCCACCCTTCTTATCCCCATTCAGATGTATTCCCATCATACTGTGTAACAACCCACCCCTTGGGTGTTGTCTACTCCTTCTTATCACCACTTGTCCATCCTCTGTCTTTATCCAGCAAATGTTTCTCCCTACTAGTGTGTGCACATTCACGTCTGTTTGTCTATCTATATATATATATATATATATATATATATATATATATTTATATATATATATATATATATATATATATATATATATATACATATACATATATATATATATATATATATATATGTGTGTGTGTGTGTGTGTTTGTGTATGTATGTATGTGTACTTACTATGATTGATACCCCTGAATGTCAACATGAATAATGTCGACAACTCAAATGTCGACAGGGCACTACACATTCACAATGGAAAATCCTTTCTTCATAAAAACTAAAAGTTTAAAAAAAAGAAAAACATAATTTATTCCAGTGAAACAAGCCTCTCTGCACTCCCCACCTGACTAATTATATGTACTAACTCCAATTCTTTACAATCCCTGGGGAAGGGGTATATTCCCCAACACCAGAGGCTGTCACTCTCATATAACTGTCAATCATCTATTTTGTCAACCAAAGTGTGCCCACAAAACAGATGTTGACATTTGTAAGTTTAAAACAGATGTTGACATTTCAAAATTTCAATCACTTTTGCTGGGCCTATATGTATCTATCTATCTATATATATATATATATATATATATATATATATATATATATATATATATGTAGAAAATAACCCAATTCAAGGTATCAATTCTGTGTAGATAAAAACATTTTTTATTTTATTTACAGATGTTAGCTGTAAATAAAATAAAATAAAATAAAAACCATTTTTATCTACAAAGAATTGACTTGGATTATTCAAGTGAACAACTATAGTTGGTATCTGTTCCTTCCATAACTTTAATTGGGTTATTTTCTACATTTGTTTGACTTGGGACAAAGACTGTTTTCGATATATATATATATATATATATATATATATATATATATAGAGAGAGAGAGAGAGAGAGATAGATATATGGATCCCTATCACATTGCCAAAATTTAAAAACTCCGAAGACCATATGGCCAAGACCATATGTCCGAAGTTTTGAAATTCCCAAAAAAAAAAAAAAAAGGCAAGAAAATAAAACAAAACAACTTACCTGTATGTTTTTATAGGGGGCAAGCCCCCCTGCACTTCCCACAATCCCGGGACTTAAATATACCAACTCCAAGATTGCACTATAGTGAGGAAAACGGCAAATCCTGGGTTCCATGCTATACTACAGTTTTCAGAGTTTCAAAACTTCAGATATATGGTCTTAGCCATATGGTCTTCAGAGTTTTGAAACTTCGACGATGTCATAGGGAACTATATATATATATATATATATATATATATATATATATGTGTGTGTGTGTGTGTGTGTGTGTGTGTGTGTGTGTGTGTATACAGAGAAAGAGAGACAGTGAAAAAGAGAGATGATGGAGCTATAGATATATAAACATATATCTATAAATATATATATATATATTTATATATATATATATATATATATATATATATATATATATATATATATACATATATATATATATATATATATATATATATATGAATACCTATCAGCTGATTAGATTTTCAGAAACTCGAAATTCATATGATCGAGACCATATGATCGAGTTTTTGAAAACTAAAAGCTTTTGAATGGAGATCATAGTACAGCGATGATAGGGAATTTCACCCTTTTTTCACTGTAGTGTGATCTCAGAGTTGGTATATGTAATTTGCAGGGAGTGTGGGGGTCATAAACAATTTGATTTTTGGGTTTTTTTTGATGTTTGAGTTTTCGGAAACTCAATCATATCACATAAATATATATATATATATATATATATATATATATATAGATATATATATATATATATATATATATATATATATATAAAATGGGTACTTATACCCACAAAAATAATGTGCATTGCCTTCCTCCAACCTGCTTTTCCTTTATACTTCCCGTCTTTGTGTACCTCTGCTTTTTTCCTATTTCCTACTATCTTTTACTCAGTCTCCTCCCCCTGCCTTTCCCGCAACCAAAAGTTTCCAAATAAATGGACACCTAACAACAGGTTTTTGCAAAGCACTGTATTTACTTGCATATGGCACTTACCAACAGCCAGCTCCACCATGCTCTGACTTGCACTACCTGCACCCATCAAGTATAGTTAGATCTGAATTATCTAACCAATACCTTGATTCACAGTTTATTGTTTGCCCTTTGGTTATTTTCTGCTTATTCAACCTTGTTTCACTTGTAGCATTTGCACGCACCTTATTGCTCAACCATGCAGTTTGTCACCGTTTGTAAAGTCTTGTGTGCTTTACACCACAGTGTATTGCCACCAAGCAGCTGATGTCTTGCTTAGGCATGCAGAGTAGATGTATGAGTCCTTCCCTTTTTGTTAAGGTCAGTGATTCACTATCCTATACAACTCATTCTACTCTATTGTTCCCTAAGACTCTACCCTTGGACCAATTCTTTTCTACTGGTTTGTCAAAAATGGTCCTTAAGACCTCCACAATATTAACAAGGTTCTCTATGCTGATGACCTTTTCATACTATAATCCTCAGATAATTGTTCATACCTCCAAAACCAACTACAAGATAACTTTAACAAATTCTATACGTGTTTTTTCCTTTATCTTCTCACAGCTTCCTCTTAAAATAAAAACAGGGTATGTTTTAAACACCTCAGAAACTAATTAACCTCCCTTACTTAATACCAACCTACTGTATGTCCCTACAGAACATGCAGCTTCTTTCAAATCTAGGAGAATAATAAATGAAAAAGTCTATAACATGCCAAACATTGGAAAGTACACTAAGAACTGATTAAAAAAATGAAAAAAAAATCAGGTAGTCACATCTTCAAATCTGCAGCTGTTTATTAAATCCAGGATAAGAGCTCTCATCTAACACAATATAATAGACTTCATCAGAACTACTGCATCCTAATCTAATATTCAGTGCACATACTGACTATCTCTCTTTTAGGGTACCCCAGCTATTAAAGTTGTTAAACAGTATTACCCACCTCTTCATTCCAGAAACAAAGTACTGCATCAATAAAATATTCTCATACCCAGACTGTAGCAGTATTGCCATTTGGTCACCATAGGTAACTCGAAGAATGACAATCTAGTTCAGAAAACACTAAAAATCTATATATTCATTAATTTGCACACCACAGAACAGGTTTGTCTAAATAGCAAACTTCAAGCCAGTATCCAGCCTCCCACTTCAGACTATTCAGACTTCCAAAGACATGCATCTGGAGCATTTCTCCCCGGGCCTCCGCTGAAAACAGGCTCTGTGGAACCTAGTCAGACTTTCCTGGTCAACAAATGATAAATAAATAAATAAATAAATAAATAAATAAATAAATAAATAATTATCTAATCTGATGACCTTCAGTAACATTTGCTTATTCATTTGTTTAATTTTTCCTACTTTTTTATTTAAATCAGTTTTGTTGGCTTCCTGTATAAATATAAGTGTGCGTGTGTGTGTGTGTGTGTGTGTGTGTGTGTGTGTGTGTGTGTGTGTGTGTGTGTGTGTGTGTGTGTGTGTGTGTGTGCATAGGTGGGTGGGTGTGTGTGTGCGTGCATGTGTGTGTATAATATGCTTCCTTTTCCTGTATATTACAAATGTCAGAATGCAATAGTGCTATTTCCCCTTCCTGTAAGGTATACATGTCAGGCTGAATGTGAAGTAAGTAGTATGTTTTGCATTTGAATGCACTTCATAGGCTTTTTGCTGATGTCCTATGTCTGAGGGCATTTCTAGAGCTTGAGGGAGTTCATAGTTGCAGAAGGACTATGCAGGTAGTATACACAGCATACTGGAGTGTTGTTTTCTTTGCTAAAAATTTAATTTTTCAAGATTTTTGTATGTTTCCATTTTGCAAGATTTTTTTGTCTAAGTCATATATTGACTCATTGAGCAAGTAAAATAAAAAAAAATCCTTGAGGCACCTTAACACCTACATTTTAATGTTGCAATATCTGTATTCTCATGACCTTGCAACATTTAGGGTAAGCATAAGGTTGAACACCATCCCCTGTAGAGCTTGCTGTGCCAATGGCACATTTTTTTCTGTAGGGGTGCTTTATTTTTTAGAGTAATGAAATATTACTCTAATAAATTAATAAATAAATGGAGAAAAAGTGCCCCAACAAGCACAACACCATAGGCAGTTGCCAAGTTTGCCTATGTATAAGGAAAGCCATGGCCATATACTTTCAGTAGTCTAGAAGAGTAACTGCAGAATGCAAGATATTTTATTTCTGATGTAGCCATTACAGATAGCAGCACTGTACAAATGTTCTATGGTACCTGTTAATACCTTCTGGGCAATATTAATACACTTCATTTCTATGTTTGTGCCACAAACCCAGTCTACCATCCATATTGTAGCAGGTTTAATTACACCAAACAACTGCAGATCATGAGATAAAACTCTTAAAGTTTCCCACAGCCATAGTTGCCTAAGTCGCCTCAGTCTGCTTTCACTTATCTTGACTTACTTTAATAATCTACTCTCTGTAGTCAGTCTGTATCTCAAACTTTGCTCCTTTCCACACATTTCAATGGCAGATTTTGTAAAGAATCTGATTCCATGCAACAAATACCCACAGTACTGACTTGGCTATAAATTATCAAATACAGAATCATCTGACTGGTTGTTCATCCTTGACTATATGTGGGCTTTTATACAGTTACATATTTATTAATACTCTAGGAACTTCAGAGATGTCTGAGGCAAGACATGGCAAATTACTAGTGACACTAGCACTACTCAGTCATGTTTTATGGGTTTGAAGGATTTTATTTATATTTCAAGCACTGGTCTTGAGTGGGGTCCAAGAAACTGATAACCTAAGAAAGTGCAGGAAATAAAATGAGAATAGGTACAGCTGACAGGGCTTTATACACAAGAGCAGTAGACTGCATATCACAGATTGACAGGGTATAGAGCTTAAGGTGTTAGGACCCATCATCATAGGAATCACTTGGGGGATGTTGTTCAGAAACTGCTGATGCTGCATTAGCTACTAGAAAGTTTAGACTGAGCTTAGACAGAAATCTTTTGTTGTGAAATGACATGGGCTATTCAGACTAATGTCTGACATGAGAATTCACTAACTTGAAGATAAAAAATAAATCCAAGAATCACAATGCAGGTGTCTAAGGGTGCTGGATTTAGAAGAAAAGCTAGAACCCCGGCACAAATTAATTTAATGAGACTAGTGAGAAAGTCTTAGAAATGCCAGTAATGAGCACCGATATGATGACATTCTGAGGAAAAAATGAAAATAATGCTCTTAACAAGCATTCTGTTTCCTGCAAGAATGTAAAAAAAATATTTTTATTTATATATATATATATATATATATGCATATATATATATATATATATATATATATATATATATATATATATATGAGAGATGTCTGTATATATATATATATATATATATATATATATATATACATATGTATATACATATATATATATATATATATGGGTTCACTATTAAATCTCAAAATACTGAAATCCCGAATTTCAGTATTTTGAAAATACATAGCCGAAACCTTCAAATCCCGAAAACCCATAATCACGAAACTCAAAATCCCGAACCTACACTGCACACAGAGCACACACATAAACATACACACAACTCCTCCCCACAAGCACACAGACAAACCTAGACCACATATAAGTAGGGGGGCAAGCACCCTTGCACCCCCCACACCCCCCCTACTTATATATACTAACTCCGAGATTGCACAATCAGACACACAAAGGTTACTCACACCCACACATTTCACAGTTCCTCGCACACACACATCACAGTCACAACACACACTGACATACGCTAAAGCCCCTAACCAACACACTTACACATACATACATACATACCCAAACTATTCACCATTCACACACCGCAACACCAGAAGAGCTAATTCAAAATCACCGTACTTCGGGATTTTGAATTTCACGCTTCTGGTGTTTCCGGATTTCAAGGCTTCAGTGTTATAATTTCAAAATACTGAAATTCAGGATTTCAGTATTTCGAAATTATGAATGGAACCCATATATATATATATATATATATATATATATATATATATATATATATATATATAGATATATACATATATACATTTAGTTCTGGAAGATGTGCAAAACAATCCAAGGGCAGAGCCCTTAGACATAAATATTAAATATAATGAGCTCCTCTGGCAAATTAGGCTAAATGCTGGTTTGCCCTCTGGTTTAAATGATATGATATCTATTATAAGAATGTTAAAGTTAACATGCAGCTAAATTTTGAATTTATATGTCTGACAACGAACACTTGTCTGATTTTAACAAGGAATTTGGGATCGATTTTTAATGTCTTTTGTTTGATTACTAATTTATTTGACTATTTCTGTCTGGCATTTGAACTGTCTTTTGGACATGTGATTTTTCACAAATATATACACCAAACTAACTTTTAACTAATTATAGGTGCACCAAACTAACTCTGATGTACTCACTTCTGACGAAGTCCAGTTTAACAGGCAAAAACGTGCAACTATTAAAAATATTCAGAATGTTTTTTTTTATTAGTCATGATGAAGAAGCCTGAGTGATCAAACAAAGCCAGCCATGGGTGAACCTTTCTTAACCACATCCAGATGTGAGATATTGCTTTTATATAACTTAATGACATTATTTAACAAAAAAAAAAAAAAAAAACAATCTCTTGCTTTTCTTAAATGATGTCATTGTATGACAGAGCTGTCATCTTGCTCCATTTCCATCTCTTCCTACATCTGCGTACAGTTTGATGATATACTGCCTGTATTTGTCTACGTATCAATGCTTTGCACAGTGCATCCATTTATTGCACTTGCTCCCATTTTTAAGGGAGTAAAAGTGTTTATAATTATCTGTAGTCAGGAGCTAGTGAATGTAGGTGGACATCTTTTTTTGTTCCCCTTGTAGTCAACATCTTGACCTAAATATAGGTAAATAAGCACTGTGTTTCTAGCCTTGAGTAATAACACCCAAGAATGGTTACTAACTTAAGTTGTCCAGAGTCTAGGAATGCCATGTTGGGCATTTCTGGTTGGGATTAACTCACCTAAACACAGTATTACCCCATCTGTTGTTAACATGTTACTACTCTGTTTGGTAGCAAAAGAGTAACTATTTTTTGCAAAAGAACTTAGTGATTTTCTCCCTCATTAAAGGCTTTTAACACCCAGTCAGTACTCCACTATGCTCAGCTTCATTGCCCTGTTCTACCTTCAATTCCCACCCAGCACCTTACTCCACACATAATACACAGAATACACCCCTACTCTTAGACTGTCCTATAAATCAGTACTTTACAAACCACAACCTATTATCCTTACCTCCATAAAAACACCTTAAAGGTTAAAACCCTAGTTTACATACCTGCTGTCAGCTATATTTCATAAACCACTCCCCAAACTTAACACCTCCATTCAACTGCTATAGTCAAAATCTACCTTTCCTTTCACTTTTCACTCCTCCTGTACATGGTGTTCTTCCTCCATTCAATTTCTTGTCCATTTGTCACTTCATCTGTGTCACCCCTTACTAGCATTAACACTACAAATCTCATCACAATCCATTAGGCTATCCAGATCTTCTGCTATGACCCTTTACCAACTACCCCTCCCTCACCTTTCCAGTTTTTAATTTAAGCTAAATATTTTTTTTATTTCACACTTCCCCTTCCTATTAACCCTGTTCTTTCTCACCACCATGCTCCACCCTATCCTCTTAACTTTTCATCTAGCCCATATCACTGCTTATCACCTCCCTTAAATACACCCCCATTCTCATTCTCCTACTCTGATGCTACATTTAGTACTCAGGCAACTGCCACCTTAACCACCTCCAGGACCTCTGTAATGTAAACTTATTACACTTGTTAAAGCACTCTTCTTGTATAGTCCTTTGACTCCCTCACTCCATCCAAAACAAAAATCAAAATTAATAGCCTGCATTAGATATTCCATACCTCTTACACATAGCCTGTCGAAGTCCACCTATTATTCCCAATGCCACCAATAAGGCCAGTTCCAAATGCAGTTCAAGTCATAATAGTAATAACATTAATCTTGTACTCAAACTTTTAACCTCATCACCAGGAACCTTAATAATAAACTTGCTGAATTTCATAGGAGAGAGACCATCACACACCAGATACCTCTGTATTAATCACATGAAAAACATTCCTATAGTAACCAAATACAGAGCTGAAACCCAGCATTAGTAATGAATACATTCTTTCAGAGGGTTATAGTATCCTCAGATAGTTTTATATCCCAACATCTACAAGTGATAGTCTATCTCAAGGCAGTTCCCACTTTCTCCACTGCTGAAGTTCTGGTTTCACTAGCACAAGTAAACAAACATAAACTAATATGTATCATAGCCCTTGACATTACCACCACCCATAAAAATAACATTCCTATAATTGAGGTCATTCTGTCCTAGACAAATAATAACGTATCCCACAAAACCATTCCATTTGGAGATGTAAACATAACCTTTCTTCTGCAGAAGAGGACCCTGATTCTTCCTGTTGTAATTTTTTTTGCTTCACTCAGCTCAGCAATACCCCAACATGATATCACAAAGCCAGTGGCAAGAAAATTACCCTTGATTGGATATAAAGCTCATATCCTGACAAAACTGCATGAACTGAAATTCTGTTTGACATTGTAAGTAATCAACACTCTATATATCCCTTATGCACACTTTCCAAAAACCCCAAAGCTACCCATTTCAGCTTAATCAAGAACCTTTCTAAGGTCAGCAAAATGCTTTCATATATAAGTGGAGCATAATGCCTCTCTCATTACTCACTTGCTGTCTTCTTAACTATATGAAACAAACAAGTTTCTATAAGAAGGAATACTAGTCAAAATTAATCCTGCCCCACTGAGAATCTTCAACACCAACTTCAAATAAAAACGGGCAAGGCTGAGACCATCTGGCATGCTAAAAAACCTGCCCTTAACTATCAATCTTATTTTACAAAACATAAAAGCACATTTCTACTTGAGTCATGGCTCTGTCATGGTACCTCCTCAACTGGCAAAACTACCTCCATCTCAAAACTGTTTTCTCCTTCAGTTTGTTTGTTGTCAAACTAGACCTTTACTGAGGTCCTATTTTATAACTTGAGTCTACTTGTAATTAATTGTATCATAACATGTAAATAGTCTGTGTTCATTTCTAATTTCTCAGCGTTTGTTATTTTCCTTTCTGCTTACACGTCAAGGTTTATTCTTAGAGTGTGACAAACTTTTTTAAGACCTTCTCTTTCCCTCTCACTCTCTATAAATGCAATATTATAAAATGAGGATAGTTTGTACTCAACATGTTTTCTCAAAACTCAACTGTATTTTATCTGCGCTATGTATATTCTTTGTGTATTGTTCTCACCCTGTACGTACCAGATGTTAATTGTTTTCATGATTCTATTTATAATACACAGCTTGCTAAATGGGTTCTCTGATGGTTTTGCAAGTCATTCTTTTTTAGTACACTGTAGTTTTTGTACAATTGCTTCTGTAGATCTTTTCTGTCTCTAGGACTCTGCTGAAAACTATAAAGAAATGCAAATAAATACATTTATAGATAATTTTGTGTTTAGAGCGATATCATGCGTGTGTGTCTAGATTTTTCATAGGTGCTTGATTTTAATTCTTCACTTTATAGCATGAATAAATTGAAAGCTGTAACTATATATATATATATATATATATATATATATATATTTTTTTTTTTTTTGGAAAAAGACTGTCTCATGGGTAAGGCTCATTTTAGAACAAGCATGTATTTATAGACAACCAAACATTATTCACATTTTTAAATATTTAGATAAAAATGTAGATATGTGTGTGTGTCTAGATTTTTCATAGGTGCTTGATTTTAATTCTTCACTTTATAGCATAAATAAATTGAAAGCTGTAACTATATATATATATAATATATATATATATATATATATATATATATATATATATATATATATATATATATATATATATATATATATATATTTTTTTTTTTTTTTTGGAAAAAGACTGTCTCATGGGTAATGCTCATTTTAGAACAAGCATGTATTTATAGACAACCAAACATTATTCACATTTTTAAATTATTACAAGCACCCATTATAGTACAATTAAGCAATAATCCACAACTGTTTGTGGGTATATCAGGATATACCCACAGTTGGTGCAGTTTGATCATGAGGGTGAAACCAGAGTGATTAAACAAAGCCAACTGTGAGTAAATCCTGATATACCCACAAACATGAGTGGATTATTGCTATTGTACAATGACATTATTTAAGAAAGAAATTGCTTACCTTTCTTAAATAATATCTTTGTACAAGGACACTGTAGTGTTTCTCTGCGATCTTTTTTGTTTACTGATATACTGCACGTAAGTATAGGACTTAAGTTCCCACACTTGCACAGTACATCAGTGCAGTGCAGGAAAAGCCACAGAGAAAAGAGAATCTCCTTTACTGTGGTTTTGTTGTTTTTCTTTTTTTCTGCAGAGAATTTACAAAGGACAGTGCAGAAATACAAGGAAAATCAGGTATCTAATTTTTTACTTTTGCAGAATGTACCTGAATTTCTTATATTTTGCTCTGCCCTCTAAGCATGTGCCAATGGAAAGTCTGGACAGTCAATGGTACTTCAGCGGCCAAACTTTATTTTCTATTGGTATATGAATGATTTACAATGGGCAAGCTGGTTGGGCTGTCCAGTCCACATGCTCATTTTTTGAATAGCAGTGAGATGTTATTGCATAATTATATCTTATGTATAGCAGGTATTAAATGTTCAGACCTTCTTTGGAGGAATGTTCCAATTTTCAGGACTGATTTACTCCTGTACATGACATACCTATTTTTTTTTAAATCTGTCCCTATTTTCTGGCTTGATTTACCCCTTCACACAAGTGTCTGAATCCTACACATCCAATGCAGTTTTTGAAGCTGTCTAGTACATAGTAAACCGTACTACATGACAAATGTTTTAGTGACTGTAATAATCTAAAGAATAAGGACACACATCTTATATCTCCCTTCTTCTGAAGTAAAACTAAATGACCTTGTGTGGTAGAATTTTGCAATACAGTTCATTAAAGTCTGCAGATTTTATACAGTTTTGTTGATAATGTGCTTATATTTTAGTGTCATTTTTGTCACTCCGTTCTTTTCTGAGTAGTATCCCCCATTCCTGCTGGAAGCGAGAAGAGTTATGTGATATTTGGCATTCCAATACTATGCTAATTAGATATCCACATTTTTAGCTGGATGTACTTAATTTTCAAGGGCTTTTGTTCCTGTTTCCAGTAGTCTTCAGGTTGAGAGGTACAACAACATACATTTTTTCTACTAACATGCAGACATGACAGTTGTACTAAATATTATTTCTGACTACAGTACTGAGTGATGTACAAATTATGCAAAGTGCTAACCTTTAGTATGTTATCAAGCACATGAATCTTTCTTCAAAAATCTATACAAAAGACTGTTATCTATGTTGACAGGAGTAAAGCTATAACCAATAAAGTATTAGTCTCTGCATTTTAATCAGTGCTCAAAAGAACTGGAAAGACTCATGCAGCAGAGAAAACAGCAGAAAATACATAGAATATGTAATTCAGACATTAAGGCAATATTATAATAAGCAACTGCTTTCCTTTCAACTGATTCTTCTCTGTAATTCAATGAGTTTTGTAAGTCAGCTTAAGTCATCTAGGATTCCTGTTCACCTGTTACATACCGGCGTGGCCTGTTAACAGTCTCCACAGCAACTGAGCCAAGCCTAAAACTACAAGCAAAACAACTTCTCTAAACTGTCTCCACCCACCCATAACTGCAATGTGAAGTCAAAGCCGGACGGTAAGTTTTACTTTGGTTTACATTATTGAAATTAGTAAGTGCTAAAGCACATTAGAAGTCTGAAATTATGAAACTTTAAGTATCTTTAAGAAAAAAAATTATGCAATGTGCATGTGTGTGTGTGTAGTTTTTCCTTCAAAGAAAATGTAACATTATTGGTTCCTCCTTATTCTTGTAATTAAAAGGTTAATATGCATTTCAGTTTAACAGGTAATTTCCTTAGCAACTGTCCTAGACTTAATAACATGTTTCTTATTAAATGTTGTATGTATGTATATATATATATATATATATATATATATATATATATATATATATATATATATATGTATATGTGTGTGTGTTAATTACAGGAAAAGTTCTACGTTCATAAATTGCTTGTCAATAGGTATAAATGGGAATATAAGATATAATAGACAAGTATTACAAGGATTTACCCATTTTGTTAAGCTGCTAATATAATTTGTTATAATCAAATGATATAGAAGGGTTCAGATATCACTTTTGGATTTTTTGTAACAGAAGTGGAATACAGTACTTTGTGGCAAGGTGGTGACATGCATAGTGATCCAGCTCATATCACCATCTAATACCATGCATACAGATATGGTTGTTGACACATTTCGGCAACAGAGTACAGATGAGCTGGTACAGATGCACAAAAAACATACCAAGCGAGACTACACTGTTTTAGCATATAGCAGATGGGTAAAAATGAAATCAGTGTAGTCATGAACTGGACCTTTAAGTATCTCATGACCGAATGGGCGAGGTACAGTAAAGGAGTTTATTTAGAGGAAAACAGTTTACCTCAGAGGTATCAGCTGCTAAAAATCTGATTCCAGTAATGAATGTGAGTCTCTCAATTTCCACTTGTTAACTGTATGACTTAGAGGAAGTTATTTAACTAGACAGTATTCCTGGGTCTCTCCTAGAAAGGGACACTTGGGTCCAGTGGGCTTACACAATTAACAAATAAGATAGGTAAGCTTAGAAGCTTTGGCGAGTGTAAATGAAATCTTACACATGACCCCACATGAAACAAGAAGTGATGACAATGGCCGCAAGGAACATCAGGCAGATATAGAGCAGACATATGAATAACAGGCTGAAACGTCAGTAAGATGGCAACAGCACTGAAAATTAAGTAAGAAGAAAGCACTTTGGAAGTAATGGTAAAGCGGACTGCACCAGTTTGTTCCCTGAGACAATGGATTATTTGGCTCCCTTTTGAAATCTGTTGTATGTTTTTCCACAGTCACTGCTACAAACAGTACTGGCTCTAAAACTCTGTGATTACTGTGGACCTTACTCTAGAAGATGACCGATGTATGTCTGTTACCTGTGTTATACCAGCCATGTCTGGAGCTTTATGCTGCAGGAGGTGCAGACTAGAAGCTTTGCATCACTGGGGTGTTCTTGCACAGACCCATTTATCCTGTCCTGTTTAACATGAATAATGACTGCAGATGTTCACAGAATTCCAACTAATGTAGCATAACCCACATTTTATTTACTTATTTATTTAGGTTTTGTTGACCAGGTTAATCTCACTAGGCCTATGGCCTGTTTTCTTGGGAAACACATGATCATATTCTTTCTACTTCTCTCTATCTCAGCCAAATTTAGTCTGTTTTTCTCCTCTCTGCAAACTTTCCTGCACTCTGCTTGCTTGCTGTGAAACTCTGTCTGAGGACAACTCAGCTGAAGATCCATAGAATTTTACAGCACTTTACTTCTTCAAAACAGTTCTAATGTAACTGCAGTCTGATGTAGTAGCATATCTATTCTGCTTCCAAAGCATGTGCTAGACTACTGTTCCTATTACATAACATTGATCAACTGAAAGCATAACAGAGGAGATGTATGTGATTTCTTACTTAGGGAAAGCTCTGTAAAGTGTGCATACAAGCACTGACTACTACACTGTCTCTTGGAAGGGGTGAAACACAGAGACAGTAGTCTGTGTAGGTCTCCCAGCCTTTGGTTAAGTATTTTGTGTTAAGGACTGTGACTTCCCTACCCTCCCAACACACACACACACACACACACACACACACATACACAAATCAGTTATTCCTGCAATGTATAGTCTGTTTAAACAAAGCATAGTAGCCCCTTGGTCCAGTATTCATTCTTTCCTTTGCTCTTTTCACACTAGTACAGAACAGTGCATGCTCACTTCCAAAACTAAGCAAGCAATAATGCCTGACAGGGTGTGTGTTAATGTGTAATTAATCCCCACCCAGGGATGTTATGAGGCCCAACGCCACAGGTGGATGGCCTCTACACCCCTGGAAGGGCATTAATTGCACATTAACACATACCCTGGAGGGCATTATTGCACTTAGGCAATGGGCTTCCTGTAAAATTGTTGTTTTACTTGCTTATTTATTTTTTTAAGTACTATATATTTTTATATATATATATATATATATAAATATATATATATATATATATATATATATATATATATATATATATTTTTTTTTTTTTTAATGTAAAATAGTTCTTATCTGCGGTGGTGCTGCGGTAGCGTTGTCGCCTCACAGTAAGACGCTGTCTGGTTCAATTCTCAGCTAGAGTGCCTTTTGCGTGGAGACATGCATGAATGGGCGTACCTTCGTTGAAGGTTGTGCATCAGGGCTGGTAACTCGGCACGTAAAAATCAACTGCCAATCATTAGCGGACCGGAGTTCCGCTGTGGCGACCCCTAACCGGGAAAAGCCAAAAGACACAACAACAAGTTCCTTCGCCTACTATTTCAAACTTGCTGTAGTATATATTAATGGTCTTGGAGGAAGCATTTTACATCAAATATATATAAAAAATAATGTGCTTAAAAAAAATAATAAGCACGTGAAACAACAGTTTTACAGAGAGCCTATTCTCTCTCTCATACATACATACATACACAGTCTCTTCTGCTTTCACACACATGCATATACACACAGTCTCCTCTGCTTTCATACACACATTCACTCACACAAGGTTGGATCTAACCCTCTTTCTCAGTCTGTCACAGTCTCCAGATGCTTTCATGCACACGATCCATCTCACAGGCAATCTCCTCTGCTTACATACATGCAATCACTCACACATCAATCTCCCTTTCTGTCTCACTCTCACACACACACACACACACACACACACACATATACAGTCTCTCTGCTTTCATGCACGCATTCACGTACACGTGCAGGCAGAAACATAAACAGACTCTTCTGTTTCATTCGATCGATCACGCTCTCACTCTCTCTCTTTCTCTCTCTCTCTTACTCACATAAACGCATACACTCTCACACACATGCTGTATTTTATTTATTTATTTTTTTTATTTCATTTTAAATTTGCTAAACAGCAAAAGCACTGCTTAGCAAGTGTAAAACAATGGCTTGCTCACTCTCACTGACATGCAAGCATACACTCACACACAGACAGACATAAACACATACACAAGTACCTTTTTTGTTGTTGTCTTCTTTTTTATATTTTACACTCACTAAACAGCAAAAATGCTGCTTAATGAGTGTAAAATAATGGAGACCATTCCGTTTCCTCAGTCCGAGTTCCACTGTAGTTTTCTACGCTGCCGTGACACAGCAGACTCATTTTTCAGCGGGCATTACTTGTAAAGTAATACCCTGCTGGAGAATGCTCATTCTCCAATCAGGGCATTGATGTACAGTTTGCCCATTGTCTAAGGTCAGTTACTGCACACATTATTGTTTGAATAAGTGCTGCATGCAGTACTTCTGCATCTAAATGATTTACACTTTTTGTTGGACAATGTATAGCTTTGCTGTGTAATAGTTATGCACCATATAAATTTATTCAGGCAGTATTTGTTTATTTAAGAATGTTTTACTTTGATATATTAGGGTATAGCTTGGAAGTATCCACCCTGGAATGTTACTATATCCCTGAATTAATACTTGTTTGTACCAGAAGGCTTTACCCTGTGTTAAGCACTACATAACTTTCCTATAGTAATAGTCCATTACTGTACACACTGACTGAGTGCTAGCACTGTTGATTACTGCAGGTAGTAATCCTTAGAGACTGCATATGATGTATGTGATAATATGCTTATCATAAGAATGTCCTCATAAAGTCACAGCTAAGGAACAGATTCCAAATGTGTATGTACAGATCAAAGAAATGGTTGTAGTAGGATAATGTTTGTCCTGCATTCCGAGTTATTTTGCATTTGTAGGTGATTGGTAGGTGTAGCCTATGTTCTCCTTGTGTAATATTTCTATCTTTTCTGTCACTTTATTTAGTTAGTTAGTTAGTTTGTACAGACTCTACTGAAAGCACTTGAAAGCACTTGAGAAACTATTTACAAGATACCATTTTATATATATATATATATATATATGGATCTATCTGAGTTCATCGACATTTTAAAATACCGAAAACGAATTAACCGACACCAAAACAACGAAACTCATTTAACCGACGCCAGAAGATCGACAGTTCACAAACACGACATCGCATACACCCGACACAACATACCAACAAACAAAACACATCCCCTATCCAACACTCACACACACAACACAAGCACACCAAAATCCTTACAAACAAACACTAACCCATACATACACAACTAACCACAACCCTGACCCAAACCCTTACCCTAAGGTCCGTCACTATCGCACACTCACCCAACCCGCCTAACCCTAACTCACTTATCCCACCCCTACCCCTACAAAACACCAACATTGCACACTTACCTTACTCGCACACTCACCTAACCCGCCTAACCCTAACTCACTTATCCCACCCCTACCCCTACAAAACACCAACATTGCACACTTACCTTACTCGCACACTCACCTAACCCGCCCTAACCCTAACTCACTTATCCCACCCCTACCCCTACTAAACACCAGCATCGCACACTTACCTTACTCGCACCCTTACCCCATCACAGCTTCTCAGCGTCGGTGTCTTCCTCCGTCGGTCTTCTGCCTCGTCGATCTTCTGGCGTCGGTGACGTGACTTTCGACATTCTCGTGTCGGTTAATCCATTGTCGGTATTTTAAAGTGTCGATGAACTCAGATAGACCCATATATATATATATATATATATATATATATATATATATATATATACGCAATGAAGGAAGAGAAGGTAGATATGAAACTCAGAGTCTGGAAAAAGTCCACAGGAAAGGAGAAGAAGTTAAGTGGGAAGGAGTTAGGGGATAGAGGTAGGGAGAGCAGTAGGAACAAGATGAGAAATTGTGGGGGAGCCAGAAGTAAGCAGTTTAAAGGTAGAACTGATTAGAGCAGTAAAGAAGTAAAGAGAGGTCAGAGAGAGTGGGATATGGGGGTGTTGTTAGGAGAAGGAAGTTCAAGCAGGGTTTTTACAGAGACATGTATGTCCAGGTGTTAAGCAGATATTCTTTGAGAGTTTTTTTGAATTCATGTGTATGAATTATTTTTCTGATGGCCAAAGGAAGCTTGTTCCGGGATAGAGCAGGAGTGTAGTTCTATAAGTTTTGGCCTATTGATCTTTTAGGTTTATAAACGTCTAAGTGTTTTTGATCAGAGCTCCTGAGAGTTCTAGCTGGAGTATAAAGACAGATGAGAGAGGGGATGTCAGGGCAGGGGGAGGGCTTATAGAAGATGGAATGAATGATAAGTAGTTGGGAGGATAGTAGTTGATTGGGGAACGATAACCAGTTTATAGCCTCGAGAAAATGACAGTGGTGAGAGTTAGAGGTCTGGTTTGCTGCAAACCTGACTATTTTGTTGTAGGTGGCTTCAAGTTTAGCTAGTAGACAGGTGTGTAAGTTAGGATTTGTGAGTTATAGAGGAGACTGGGGAGAAGACAGGCATAGGCAAGAGAGAGATGAGAGTCCTTTGTAAGGAACTTGTTATTTCTCTAGAGTAAACAAAGTTTTTTGTGGGTTTTCTTTATGCAGTGGTGGACATTGAGGTTGAATTTCAGTTGATCATCTATGATGGCCCCAAGAACCTAAGTGTGAATTTCAACACTAATGACAGGATTGTTAAGTGATGTTATAGAGAAGGTGGGTTTGAGATGGGTGAGTAATTTTGGGAGGAATAAAAGGAGTTTGGTCTTCTTGGGACTGAGAATATGTTGACTATTACAGAGTCAGTTTTCAATAGAATTAAAAGAGTTTTGGGTGAGGGTGACCAAGTCAGAGAGGGTATCAGAGGTGTGGATGATAGTGGAGTGATCAGCATATTGAATGAGGGTTAGAGTGAGGACAGGCTGTGTAGAGGTGGTTAATGAAGATGCTGAACAGTAAGGGACCAAGAACTGAACCTTGAGGATCTCCCATCTTGATGGGGAGGAATGGAGATAGTGAGGAGAGCCATTTAACAGATTGTTGTCTGTTGGAGAGGTAGCTGGTAAACCGGGAGATAGTTGAGGTAGAGAGGTTGAGGTCGGAGAGTTTAGAGAGGACCATGAGGTGAGAGATGGTGTCAAAAGCTTTAGAGAGGTCTAGGAAGAGACAGGAAACAAGTCTGTTGTTCTCTATGGCAAGGCAGATGGAGTGGGTAAAAGAGATGAAGGCGGTTGTGGTACTGTGGTTTGGACAGGAAGCCACGTTGGGTGGGGTTAAGTAGGTTTTCTAAGAGTAAATAGTCATTTGGTTATGTATACATTTTTCTAGTATTTTAGAGAGAGAGAACAATATAGCTATAGGGCGGTAGTTAGATAGTTCAGGGAAATTGCCGTCTTTGTGGATAGGTATAGTAAAGAATTGTCTCCAGAGTGAGAGTACTGTGGATTTGGATACTGAGCAGTTCATGATGATGGAAATGGGGTGTGCTATGGAGTTTGCTGCTAGCTTAAGGAAGAGTGGAGGTAAGTTATCAACAGAAGGAGACCAAGGCTTAAGCTTATGGAGGAGACATTTTATATAGCTAGTGGGAACAGGTTTTGGAGAGAAAGAATTATTTTGATTAGAGGTGCTGATGGGGTCAGTAGAGTTAGTGGAGTTTGAGGGTGGCATTAGTTTACTGATAGAATAAATAAAGTAGGAGTTAATTATGGTGGCTGTATTGTTTGGTTAGGAGTTATGGGGTTGCCTGGGTGGAGGATTTATTGTACCTTCCAGCTAAATACAAGACTTTCCCTCTGAAACATACTACCTCCTGCTAGCAAAATAAAAAAGATGCTTGAATATTGCTCACGTATCCTGAGTTCTTAGCTCGATCACACAGGTACAGTTTAAGCACAGATGTCAAACTGTACTATTGTGATGTTGTTTATGACTGATGGATTATTCACGTAAGGCTAATAATGGACTGCTGTTCTACTTGTTATTGTCCGTTGTCTTATAATAGTGGTGAGACCACAGGGTCCTATCACAGAAACCATGTTTATAACCTTATACACTATTGATTACATGACAGGCTGACCTTTCCCTCCTTCAGGTAATTAAGTATAACTCTTTCTACTGCTCATTCAGCCAAATTTACTTTGCTCCCACCCTCTCTGCAAACTTTCCTGCAGTCAGCTTGTCAAGCTGTAGCTATCTGAGGATAACTTACCCATATATTCATAGTGTTTTGCAGTAATTTACTCCTTCAAAGCAGCTCTACTGTAACTGTGATTTGATAGACTAGAATAACTCTTGTGCTTCCAAATCATGAGTATTGCTCCTATTACATAACATAGTTCCACTGAAAGCATAACAGATAAGGACTCCTCCTGCAAGTGTTGGAGCTATTTCCCACTATGCTGTTCTCCTACCCCCAATGCCCCAGCCAGCCTCATAGCATTACATTTACAGGTTCATAGGTTCATAGAAGGTTACTAGGCTAATGGCCCTAGGGCCTTTACAAACCTAGCCATGCAAAAAACATGTGTACCCAAATTGACCATAGTTAGATGGTCATTGTTAGCAGAGTAATTCTATGATCAGCAGCAACTGCTCCTGTCCATTAGGGGCATAGGTGCCACCTCGGGGTGAAATTACATTCACCCATCCAGTTGACAAGACAGCTCTTAAATAGGGTCATTGAGGAGCTCTGCTTCACATAAAGTGGGTGCTTATTCTAGAGGAGCAGCAATGTCTGGGAGATATATCTGTCTCTCCAGCTTGTTCTGCTAATGTCACAGGCTAGGTTGAGATCGCTGGAACAAGTAACTCTTGTCCCATTTGATTTGCAGATGTGCAGCATTTCTAGTAGGGCAGGGTCAGAGACTGCACTGTAGGCCAGGCACAGGTCACCTCTCAGCAGCCTATAGGATACAGAGTACAGTGACAGGGCTTTCAGTCTTTCCATATAGGTCATGTTTTGGAGGCCCTGGATTTTCTTGGTTAGGAACCTCTGTGGTCTCTCCAGTTTCTGCAGGTGTCTGGTGAGGTACATACAGAAGGCAACATTGTACTCAATTAGTGGTCTGATAAGGGGCAAGTACAGTGGAGTTATAACCTCCTTAGTCTTGGATGCAGTACTCTTACTTATGAGATGCACAGTGTAACAAACATTCCTTACCACTATGGACACATGGTGATCGAAGTTTAGATTTATATCAACCTGTGTTCCCAAGTCTCGCACCACTGGGTTTGAGCTTAGGGGGGTGCTATCTATGTCATATTTAGCAGGGGCTACTTCTTTGCCAAAGGGCATAGTGAGCCATTTTTTTCTGTGTTTAGTTTTAGTCCATGGCTTTGGCACCAAACATTTGTCTGTGGAGGTGGACTCCCAACTTTGGCAGTGTGTGTTCTGTTGGTGAGCCATTTGGCTACCCATCTAGTGATGTATGGGTTAATTCTCAGCTGGGAGAGTTTCTCAATCATCCTTGAGTGGGGGATTGTGTCAAAAGCCTTGGCTAAATCAAGAGAGGTGGTATGTACTGCTTTGCCCCCATCCAGGGCTTTGGTGCATTCTCAAAGAAATCCACCAGGTTTAATAAGCAAGATCTAACCTTAACAAAACCAAACTGGGTTGGGTCAAGAGTTTGAAGGTCATCTATGTCCTTGTTGATAAGGTCCTAAGGTCCATGATAATTCTTTCCATGGCCTTGCAGATAAGGCTGGTTACACTAATGGGTCTATAGTTCCTAGGGTCAGTTGATGGACCCAGTTTGTGCAAGGGGATTACTGTTACTGTTCTCCGCTCTGCTGGAATGAAGCCAGTGCTCAGGCTATGGTTAAAGAGAGTGCCAAGTGGTTCCACTAGGTCTTGTTTTAGATTGTTTAGTAAGCAGCCTGGAATGTTATCTGATCCCATACAGGCTGTGTTTTTGGCCTTGGAGAGCACTGGTATGACCTGTTCTTTGGAGATATTCGGTAGAGGACTGGTGTCAGGAATGCTTTGGGGTATGGTTGGTGGAGACAGAGGTATGACGTTATCATCAAATCTGTCAGCTAGCAGGTTGGCAATTTCCTCAGGTTCAGTGTGAGTGGTAATATCGACTATACATTTGGCACACAGCTGAGCATTCCCTTTTAGGTTTCTGATGCAGCTAAAGAATGCCTTATAGGTTCATAGGTTCATAGGTTCATACTAGGCTATCTGCCCTGGGGCAATTATAAGCCTAGCCCGATTCTGTATGGCTTACGCCACCCCTTGATTTGAGTATACTGTGCCCTTTTTAAGGTTTAGTTTACTGTGCCTCTGTCTAATAGTGACACGGGAGTAATCCCTGGGACAAACCTACGATCCCCCATCCACCTATCGAGATTCTTCTTGAAGAGATTCAGTGAGGTGCTCTGCCTCACATGAACTGTAATTCTATTCCAGAGTGAAGGGAGCCTCTGGGTTATGAACCTGTCCCTCCAGCAAGTTCTATTTATTTCTGTGCTGAGGTTCAAGTCCCTCGAGCATGTGGCTCTAAGGGATTTAGATTTACTGAGGTGGAGCATGTCCATTAATTCTGGATTTGACATAGCTTTTTATGTCAGGCATAGATCGCCTCGAAGTAGGCGGTATGAAACTGAGTAGAGCTGGAGTTTTTTTAACCGAGCAGCATATGGCATCTGTTTGAGACCCTTGATCCTCTTGGTGAGATGCTTTTGGGGTCTTTCTAATTGCTGCAGGTGTCGGGTAAGGTACATCCCAAAAGGGGCATTGTATTCTATGATGGGCCTGATGAGGGATGAATAAAGGCACGATTACCTCTCTTGATCTAGATGTGAAACCCTTCATGATGAGGTGGGCTATGTAGAAGGTCTTTCTAACCACTTTGGCAATGTGGTTTTCAAAGGAGAGATTGCTATCAACTTGGGTCCCCAGGTCCCTAATAAATTTCTCTGTACTTAATGGGTTTCCGCCTATGTGGTAATTTGTGGACACATTGTTTTTGCCAAAGGGTATGACTATACATTTTTTGGCATTTAGCTTTAAACCATGGCGCTGGCACCAGTTATCTGTCTCTGTGAGACCTTTTTGAAGGATGTTTGTGTCAGCTGGAGAGTCAATTATGGCGCCCAGTTTGCAGTCGTATGCGAACTTGGTGAGCCATAGTCCTCCCACGTTTGCATGTACCTCGGAAAAGTATATACCGAACAAGAGTGGTCCCAGGACAGAACCCTGTGGGACACCACTTGTGACCGGTTTCGAGTCTGACATGGCTCCAGCAACTCTCACTCTGTGGGTTCTGTCTTTGAGCCAGTTTGCGACCCATCTTGTGACATAGGGGTTTATATTTAAGCTGGATAGCTTATCTATGATGCCCGAGTGGGGTATTGTGTCAAATGCCTTTGCAAGGTCCAGATAGGCTGTGTGGATTACCTTCCCTTCATCTATGGCTTTGGTGACTGTTTCGAAGAAGTCAACCAGGTTCAAAAGGCAGGATCTGCCCTTGACAAAGCCGAACTGGGTAGGATCTAGTGTCTGTAGGTCCCCAATGTCTTTGTTTATGAGCTCCATGATGATCCTCTCCATAGCCTTGCAGAATAAGCTAGTCAGGCTTATGGGGCAATAGTTTCCAGGGTCTGTAGAGGCTCCACCTTTGTGGAGTGGGACCACTGTTGCTGTACGCCATTCTGTGGGCACATATCCTGTAGTGAGGCTGAGATTGTGTAGCTGTTTTATTTGAGGGATTAGTTCCTCTTGTAGTTCATGTAGGACGCAACCTGGGATGCCATCTGGTCCCATGGAAGCAGTGTTTTTTGCTTTGGAGAGGGCAGCCTTCACCTGAGCATCAGAGATGTTTGGGAGGCAGCCCTCTGCCGGGATAGATACTTGCTCTTTTGGGGGGGGGGGAGAAGTTTGCACTGAACCTGTCTGCCAGGATATTGGCAATGTCTGTGGGTTCAGTGTATTTTTTTCGTTTAGAATCAACTCAGAACAAGTCTGGGAGTTGCATCCCAGGTTCCTAA
Organism: Protopterus annectens; assembly: GCF_019279795.1. Lineage (NCBI taxonomy): Eukaryota > Metazoa > Chordata > Ceratodontiformes > Protopteridae > Protopterus > Protopterus annectens. The sequence goes on along the minus strand of NC_056751.1, from coordinate 104,841,098 downwards.
CATAACTGAAAAAAACCTTATGATTGTCTTTAGCTAGGCATTCTAATTTAGTCTTGTTACTAGCTTTAGAGGACTTTACAAGATATCTGATTTGCTTGTTTAGGCTGTTGAGGGCATTCTTCCCCTGTTGAGCAAGTTACATCTTGTTCTTAGATATCAGTTTATTTCTTTTGTTGTATAACTTATTTATGCTTGCAGTTTTGGTCCTGTCGGGTACAGCTGATTCAATGCATTTGTTTAACTGACTATATAGGGAGTTTGTGTACCCTCTCCAAATGAGTCATTGTTGGCTGTGTTAGCAGGAACTTTGAAACTTTTTATACCATCACTTAGTAGGCTATACTGTGACATGTTCTCCATCCAGAACTCTACCTACATCCCAGCCTTCTTAAAGGCATGCACATAAATATAGACATATACCAGCACAATAGCACCTAAACAGCTAAACTATCAATTTGCATTTAATCACTCCAGTTTTTTTCTCCTCCCTTATATTTACTAACTGACCTCAGTGAGCACAAATGACTCCATCTACCCCGCTCATCTATCTTCTCCTACCCCAGTGTTTTAGCTCCTCTTTCACTGACCTATCTCTCTACAAACCTACATACCATGCTTCTCTTATATTACTGCATCCTTAGTATTCTTGCTTTATCACCTTACAAATTACCATACATCACTCAATCTTGCACACATTTCTCCCACTGTCTGCTTCACCGCTAACCATTAAAATCATCCCATTTCACCACGTGCACACACACACACACACACACACACACACACACATACACACAGACACACCTAGGTGATTCAGTCATGTTGACTAATGTTGCCAAATGGTCATGGGTATTTGCCGGTGATAAGTGGGTTGAGGACCTGGCCTTACTCCGACCTACCCCAGGGATCCATGCTAATGGTGGGGGAGATGTATGTGCCCCTATTGGTCAGTGTATGCCTAACATTAAAAAGCCCAGCATCCCCAGGTCAAGAAGCTACTGGCTGGCCAGTGTCCAGTTGCCCAGCTTGGGTTACCAGCAAAAGCTAGATGTAAAACAAATAAACCTGCCAAACGTGAACTAAGAACTCAGTTTTACTGACAGGATGGAGCTTGGAAGTAGATGATATGATGATAAGGAGGAGGCTGGACATCCTATGTATCCAGGAAACAAGATGGAAGGGCAGTGGAACAAAGTTGGATTGGGATCCAGAATATGCAGCTCAGGAGGAGGGCAAGAGAGAAATGGTGTGGAAATTGTGGTGAGGGAGAGGCTTCAACAGACAGTGAAGGATGTCATCAAAATTAGTGACAGACTCATGGCAATCAGACTCCAGCTTCATGGCAGGGCGGTATTCATAATCTTAGCCTATGCCCCATAGCAAGGTTGTGATAGTGATGAAAAGAGTGCATTCGGACAGTAGTTTCAGGGCCTACAAGATAAAGCAGGACAGCATGAATTGGTGTTGATAATAGATTACCTGAAGGCATGTATCAAGACAGACGGAACAGTATAAGAAGACTGCCTGAGTCCCCATGGATAGGGCAACAGGAACAAAGAAGGCGGCATTCTAGACTTCTATGTGGCAAATCGATTGATAATAGCCAACACATAGTTCATAAAGAGAGACAGTCACAAGGTCACATACAAGAGTGGCCAACATGCAACTCAGGTAGACTTCCTTCTAGTAAGGAAAGGTCACTGAGATAGAATCAATAAATAAACCACTGTTTGTCATAATCAACTGAAATCAATGGTCAGAGAAGTCTCCAAGGTCAACAGAGACCAGGCTGAAAACCTGAAAGTTGACTGGAGAGAAAGCACAATGGTTGAAGGAATTACTCAGGGCTCTAGCACCTCAAAAAGAAGAAGAAATAGATGGACCTGAAGAAGAATGGCAGCACCTCAAAACATCATGTGTGAGGACTAGAGAACAGAAATGCGACCGAGCCAAGTATGGAAATAAAGTACTTAAGAAAAACTGGTGGTGGAGTGCAGAAGTCCAGAAAGTCATCAAAAGAAAGGAGTGCAAAAAAATGTGGGACATAGAAAAGATGAACTAGGCTTGAAAGGAATACTCGTTGGCTAACAAAAAGGCTAAGAAAGGAGTTGCAATAGTAAAGAAGAAGGTATCAGATGCACTCTATCAGCTTCTAGAAAGTGAATCAGTAGATGGCACAAAGAAACTATATCAGGTTGGTAGGCAAAGACAGAAAGTTAAAGAAGATAGACACCTTTCATAAGGGATCCTAGAAACAACCTGCTCACCAGTCCACAGGACATCAAAGGCAGATGGAGGGAGTACTTCCTGCAGCTTTTGAATGAAAAAAAATACACAGAAGTTCTACTGCCCCAGACACAGCCTACGATGAGAGAAGAGGAGGAGCCCACTATAGAAGAAGTAAGAACAGCACTAAGGGAAATGAAGTCAGGGAAAGCAGCAGACTCAGATGAGGTCACAGCAGATATGATAAAGATGTTGGCTGAGATAAGGGAGAAATGGCTCCTGAGAGTGCTCTTAGCAGTGTGGGGAGAAAGGCGTATTCCAGATAACTGGAGAATAAGCATACTAGAGCCAGTGTTCAAGAACAGAAGGGACATTTAGAACTATGGGCAGTACACAAATATCAAACTTCTGCCACATTGCATTAATCTTCTGGAGAGGGTGATTGATAAACAAATATGCATAGTAATAGAACCTAAGGTGGGAGATGAGCAGTTTGGATTCAGGTCAGGATCCAGCACAACTGACCCAATGTTTGGAGTGAGACAGATGCTTGAGAAGAAGTTAAAAATGAAGAAAGAGTCCAAATGGGCATTCTTAGACTTGGAGAAAGCATATGACAAGGTCCAAAAAAAGCTGATTTGGGCAGTCCTATGGTGGTCTGAAGTCCCAGGATCATTGGTAGAATTAGTGCAAGCTATGTACAAGGACCCAAAGACTCAAGTGTGAACAGTGTTTAGTTGCACAGAGGGGTTGCCAGTGGGAATGGATGTACATCACGATTCAATTCTGAGCCCACTGCTATTCATACTGGTGATAGACTACATTAGTAAGCAGGTCAGAGGGGACAGATCAACACACTTGCTGCATGCAGATGATATGACATTATAGGCAGACTCTGAGCAAGAGCATCAGCAAAGGATAAGTGAATGGAATGCAAAATTGAAGGCATACGGGGTGAAACTAAGTATAGATAAGAAAACTGAAATGGCAGCAAATGGGGAGAAATCAGAAGAAGCTGAGAAATGAGATAGAAGGGAAAATAATGGCACAGGTTAATAGCTTCAAGTATCTGGGTGGGGCAGTTGAGAAGAAGGGAAGTCTGAATGAAGAGGTCAAAACTAGAATCAGAGGGGCTTCAGCCAACTGGCACAGAGTGTCAGGTGTAGTATATGACAGAAGAATGTCAAAGAAGCTGAAAAGTAAGGTGTACAAGACAGTGGTCCAACCAGTACTACTGTATGGTGCAGAAATCTGAGCAGTAAAGGCAGAGAAGTTGAGGAAGCTAGCGGTAATGCATATGAAGTGGCTGAGATTGGTGGTAGGATGCACACTGTGGGACAAGAGAAAAAATGAAGATATAAGAGCAGAAGCCAAAGTAGCTCTGATTGCAGAAAAGTGAACAGATTATGGTAGTTTGGGCATATGTGCAGAAAAGCAGAAGACAGTCTGGTGAAGAAGATTTGGGACAAACAAGAAGAAGGCAAGAGGAAATGTCGGCATCCAGCAAAGAGGTGGATCAAGAGTGTGAGAGAAGTCTTGTGACAGGCAGGCATGAGTGTCAAAGTAGGTAGTAGAGTGGCACTGAACAGACAAAGATGACGACAATTGACACAACACCCTGATTACATGCAGAAAATAGGAAAAAGGGGTTAGTGATAATGATGATCCCTGGATTTCAGTCAATAAGCCAGATATTCTTGCATAACTGAAACATGGCTAAAACCCTGTATACTTGACCCTGAAATATCACTCCCTGGTTATAATGTTATCAGGGCTGATAGAACTCAAAAAGGTGGTGGGCTAGCTTTACTATATCCTGACTATCTTGAAATCCTACACTATAAAATAATCTATTCCCAAATTCCATAATGCTGAATTCATCTCCCATCTTAAACTAAATAACCATAAACTATTATATATTATAGCAATGTATATTCCCCAGGCAGTAATGCTACAACCATGGAAAATGTCCTAAACTGGATCTCGTATACAATTTCTAATGAAAAGATAACCCTAGGTGGCATTCATTTCACTTAGCAGATTATCTCCACAAAATACCCATCATCTAGCCTCAACCTATTTTGGTTCACTCAAATGATTACCTTCCCCAGACATTATAACTACCCTAAAAACTGTGATTCAGTAATTGACTGGATATTGGTGTCTGATTCCACTAAGTATGTCTCAGAGGCATCCTCTCTGATTCCTTCAGTGACCACCTTCATGTATATGCAAACAGACTCAGCACCATTCATGTCAAACAAGACTTACATATAACTTCCTGTAACCTCACTAATTATAACCCTGATGCATTTAATAGAATCCTAAGCTCCATTAACTGGTCTATCCAGAAAAATACTCCACTTGACAAAGCTGTACACAAATTTAACACACTTTTCCTGAAAACCCTCAATAGTCTGTCTCCAATTAGAACAGTGATGGCAAACCTATGACACACGTGTCAAAGGTGACATGCCATAACATTTTGGGTGACACACCAGCGTTCACCACAGTGGCACTGCTAGTGGGGCTGAAGGGGGTGATCCACCCCAGGCAGCACTCGATAAGCTATTGTGTTTTTTTTCCTCCTGAGAAGCTGTTGTTTTTTTGTTTTGTTTTTTTGGCCTGGTGGTTAGTCAGGTGGTGCCATGGTGGCTTTCCTTTTGGCTAAGTTACACACCATGATGCGCATACATAGGCAGCAGCAACAGGCCAACAGGAAGCCCTTTAATGGTCATGCAATCACACACCTAGATGTGGAACAGTGCAGGAAAATTGCAGCAGGAGCCACGGGCCAACAAGACAAATATAAAGGACAGGTACTTAAGTAATTGATTTATTTTAATAAACATAGGAGTGCATAGAAATATTTTACTGAAGGGGTCACTTGGGTGAATGTTTCATTTTGGTGCTTGTACACATACTAGGAATGTTAATGAAGGGGTCGCTTGAGCAAATGATTCATTTTGGTGCTTGTGCGTACCTCAACATTTTACTAAAGGGGTCACTTCTGTGAATGTTTAATTTTGGTGCTTGTACACATACTAGGAGTGTTACTGAAGGGGCTGCTTGGGCAAATGATTCATTTTGGTGCTTGTGCATACCTCAGCATTTTACTGAAAGGGACGCTTGGGTGAATCTTTCATTTTGGTGATTCTATACATACTAGTAATGTTAATGAAGGGGTTATTTGGGCAAATGATTAATTTTGGTGCTTGTGCATACCTCAGCATTTTACTGGTGGGGTCGCTTGGGTGAATGTTTCATTTTGGTGCTTGTACACATGCTAGGAATGTTAATGAAGGGGTCACTTGAGGAAATGATTCTTTTTGGTGCTTGTGCGTACCTCAACATTTTACTAAAGGGGTCACTTGGGTGATTGTTTCATTTTGGTGCTTGTACACATATTAGGAATGTTACTAAAGGGGTTGCTTGGGCAGATGTTTAATTCTGGTGCTTGTGCATACTGTATCTGGACACTTTACTGAAGGGGTATCTTTGGGAAATGTTTCATTTTGGTGCTTGTGTGAAACTGGACATACAAATGAAGATGCTGCTTCAGGAAATAATTAATCAGGGAAGTGCTTGTGCATACATGGTCAGACTGCTGAAGTGACAATGGGCAAAATAATTGTGTCATTTTAGTTGTGCACACAAAACAAACTAATGAAGGGGTTACTGGGGAATAATTAATTTGTGTGTCAGGGAAGTGCTTTTGCATAATTGGACAAACAGGTTTGTGGATTGCAACTCCAGTATCAAAGGTGAGGCATCACTTAATGGATGTGAGTACTGTCCTTTTCATTTTTTGTATGACTGTGATGTGTATTGTGTTTTATTTCGTGAGTGGGGAGTGACAAACTCAGTCAGCCTCAGGCGACACAAACTCTAGCTATGCCACTGGTTCACCAACACCCAAATTACCAAAGAAAATGAACAAAAATACAAGAAATATGTGACCCTGCATCCATCTATTAAAACTCAGCACCAAAAAAGTCATAACTTGATGTTAATGAAATAAAATGCAATGTGCTCCATATTTTTTTTTTCAGTTCAATTCAAAATTATTATTAAGAGTAGGGTAATTTTTTGGTGCACTATTTTAAGCCCTGTTATCAGTGCACATATCATTGTCTCTATTGTAAGTCAGTGATCTTTCTTTTAGTTTTGTAATACATAGAAGTACACGACTGGACTATATTGTTTTAAATAAACAAATATGTAAAGAATTGCTTCTCTTTTGTTTGGGGGGCAGGGGTGACATGCCAGCAGAGTCAAGATAGGCATTTTCCACATTTTTGACATGCCGAGCCTAAAAGGTTCGCCATCACTGAACTAGAACAAACTGAGTAAAGAATAACATACTCCTTGATTATCCTCTCAAAGCAGACCCTTATACATGAAAGAGGCGGGGCTTAAAAAGAATAGTTAAAATGTGGATCTCCACAAAGCCTACAACACTTTAAAGAATTATGTCATAGTACTAAAACACAGATTAACACAGACAAGAAAATCTACTGCAATCAGTGTTCCAACCCTAAAAAATGTGTGCCTTCAATTAATAATTTACTTCATCCTGAAACAACCACCATTTCTAATCCTGCCCCCAAAACACTCCCTCTGAAACAGCTGCTCATTTTAAGGCACATTTCATAGAAAGCATTAAAACCCTTACTAAAGATTTTTCACCTAACTTTCCTGACATGACCTATCATCAGACAGCAAGTACCCCCTGTTTCACTCTACAACCTATCCAGACCTCCTACTTCAAATCATTACACCTTAAACTAAAACCCTGTACTGTTTCAGCAGATAATCTCCCAGAAGAATACCTTAAACTGGCTGCCAGTTCCATAGCCTATCCTGTATCTGTTCTAATTAATAGATCTATCAATGAATCATGCATTTCATGTCTGTGGAAAAAAAATCTTCATCATTTCTCTTCATAACAGAGGAATCTCATCTGATATAAAAAATTTCGGACTGTATTCCATATTATCCCCTCAGTCAAAACTTCAAGAGAATTACATTCACAAACAACTACTTGAACACATCCATTAGGGAAAGCTTCTGACCCCCCCCCCCCCACACACACACACATACAGCATAGCTTTAGACCCAGCCATGGCACTATCATGGCCTTATTAACCTTCACAGATACTATTAAAAAAATTAAAAGAGCCAGAGACAAAGACAAACTCATTTCCTCTTTATTCCTTGACCTATCTCTAAAGCATTTGATCTAGTCACTCATCAAAAACTCCTTTGTCAACTGTCATCCCTCGGGTTATCACAACCCACACTGCTATGGTTTGACAACTATTTAACTGATAGATACCAGTCTGTTAAATGGGTCTCCCCCTTTTCTTCTTTTCTTCCTGTCAATATTCACAGGACTCCATTCTTGACCCTCTACTCTTCAATATATTCACTAACAAATGATATAAATCCTCTCACCAAGCTTCCCTCATAAAATACGCTGATAATTCTACCCTTATATGCATTTCTGACAACCCAATACATCTTCAGGGAATTACTCAAGAAGCCTTTAACTCTGTTGAAAGCTGGCTACAGGATAATCATCTGCTGCTAACCCTCGCAAAAATAAATTAATTAATTAATTAATTAATTAATTAATTACTTCTCTTTTTATTCAAAATTCCATTTCCATGAAAGAACAACTTTAAAATCATCTTCCTTCAATAATACCATGATTGACATTACCTCATATATAAAACTATTTGGCATGACAGTTGATGACAACCTTAAATTCAGCTTGCATAATTCACAACATCAAGAAAACCCATCAAAAACTAGGTTTCCTTCATAGATTGAAGAAATTCCTAACAAACTCTGCCAGGGTAACTCTAGCTTCCACTTACCTGTCACTTTTTGTCCTACATGAAGCCTCTATCATAACCAATCTACAGGCTTCACTTAGCTGTAAACTTGAACAATGAACAATACTACAAAAAATTTGCCAGATTCACCTGCAACAAACCTTACCAGGCCCATCACCGTTTAGCACTAAAAAAATGTAACTGACTCAAACTTCCTCACCACTTATCTTATACCCAGATAATTTTAACCCAAAAAATCATCCATATCCTATTTGCCTGCCCAGCAATTAGCCCCATACTCCAGTACTATCTACCAAACAGTCCCTTCAGTCAAATGAAAAAAAAATTCCTTACCATCTGCAAACAACAAAAGGACTGCTGAAGTCAATCCCTATTACAATAATGTAGCGAGAATGTGGAATAACATTCCAGTATCAGTCAGGTCTATCTCACACCTTTATCTTTTCAAACCATTACTAAATGATTTCCTCTCTGCTCTCGGCTTTGTCCCTGCTCCTCATCAGAGACATAGCACTCCTAGTACCCTTTGTCACCTTTCGTATAGCTTCTTTTAATGCATTAAATAGTTTAACCTGCTTATCCCCATATAATACCTCATTTTATTGTAGAACTTAAACTACTATACCTACTTCTAATTAGCACATCCAATTTCCACTTCCATTGATACTTCTCTATTAAATCTAGAACTTTCTCATCCCCTCTAATACTTCACTCTAATGTTTTTCTTAAATTACTCTTACCTACCTTATACATCACTCTTCTATCTGTAAATTCTCAATCCAGTGCTTGTAAATTAACATTTGTGAATATCAATACAAATGTTATTACAATGATCATTATACTAAATGTTTTTACTGAAACTGCATTACAAAAGTTGTTATTGTAAATACTGATTGCATTAAATATGATACCTTGGAGCTTTCCTCCCCAGGCCTTCTCTGAAAAAGGGCACTTGTGTCCAGTCAGACCTTCCCAGTAAACAAATGTCAATAAATAAATAAGTAAAATATTTATCCTGACTAGGAAAATGTCATCAGGGAACCAAGGAAATGTCTTTACTTTTTTCAATATATTCCATGAGGTCTTTTACATCCACCTGAGCTGCCGTCAACTCAGACAGATGGGATCTTGATTTAATGTCTCATTTGAAGACAATGCATCAGGACAGTTATGGGCCATATTACTCAGGTCTAAACTAGATCTTCATTGGTTTCATAAGATGAGAAAACAGAATCAGAAAATAACAATGAATCCCAAGCATGTCTGCTGTGTGTCACATAATATAAAGACATTTTCCAAACATTTACTCTTACTACTGTACATATGTTACTGCATCAACCCACTTTTTCATTCATTCATTTATATATTTTTATTTTATCCAGATAACCTTTACAGCTCAAATCAGACCACATTAACAAAGCTTCAAGACAGGAAGTACAGCAATAAAACATGCACCATAGTATCATTCACAGTATCAGCTTACCATACGCAATAACAACAGACAGTTAAAAGTAAACTCAGAATTCAACGGCCATTTTGATCAAATACCATTATCGACCAACTTCTTTAAATCATATTTTAGAAAAGAATCTTAGCTTCCATTTTTTAAGCAATCATGCAGAGATAAGCTGAGACAATGTAGACCAATAGGGGTATAGCAGACCAGTTGTATCATCTTCAGTCCTAACATTCTTTGTGAAGCCACAGAGTATTTAAAGTCCAACAACGTGAAGGGATACATTCCTTGAAAAACATGGATTAGTTACAGAAAAATGTGCTTTGTCTTAGTTAGTTGCTAGTTTGCTGGAGTGGTGGAAACAAACTAGAGACTTCCAGAAATGTCTGGAATCAAATGACCTGTTTATAGTTACTACTCTAAGGTTTTACATAATTTGCATTTCTTCAAACATATGTGATTGTTTCTATTTGTTTATATTGCCTCAGATTTTACTGGAAGCCATGCACATTCTAGCTAATGGACTTACCAGAGCAGAGAGCAATACAAAATAAATGAACAAATTATTTCACCAATGTACATGTGATGTACGTTTAGTGGCTTTTGTAATAAAACTATATTAGAGTGATCTGAGCTCAGGTTCCAATCAGCCATTTTATTTGAGACTGATGCCAAGGCCACTCCTCTGCCACACTCCGTCTCAGAGTACTGGGTCACTGACATCACTGCAGGCTGCTGTAACTTACCCCTATCGGGGCATCCTCTGAAAAAAAAGCACCCGGATATTTTGATGCCTATTAAGCTGTTGTTAGGGGTCATGGAATGCTGTCAGCAAACATTGGCATAGTTACAAACCCTAAGGTCATTTTGGTCCAATATCTGTTATGATGGTAATTTACTGAATTTAGAATGTTGGCTTCATGGCACAGAGGGATAGAGCCCTGACTATGTTCAAGATACGCAGGGTTTGACTAGTGACCCCCAACAATGGAGGAGTCAGCTAGGTGAGAGAGGAGTAAAGGGGCTGTGCCACTTTCCTCTCATTTAAAATGGGTTGGAGTATATACCTAGGAATACTTATACTACACAATTTCACAAATTCCTTCTTGGAGAGTGGAGAATCTGCAGTGGGGTTTCTTCCTATGGGAGGGGATACCTGTGGGCTTGTGCTACTCATGAAAGTGATTGATGTCTAGTTCTATGCCCTTTGCATAGTCCCCACATAGAAATGCTAGCTGAGCATGTGTGGTGAAACATCAGGCCTTAAGGCAACCCCCCCCCCGAGATCCCCCATGAGGATGATGACACCACTCCTAGTGCAGTCAATACTAGGGGATGAATAGGCCCTAGGGCTATCACTCTTGGAATAACAAAAGGCCTGAAACAACAATCAAGATTGATAATTGACGATTAAAGGAGGATCATAACAATAACAAATATCTGCATTTAGTAATAAAATGATATGATAATAACAGCAACTACAAAGATGAAACAAGAGAGGGTATCTATACTTCAGTACACACTTGTTCAACATTCCAGCTTATTTCTTTAATGCTTATTAGTACAAGTACATGTGAGTCATTACTACAGCAATGTGAAATACAAGACCATCTTAATGACTGTCTGTTTCCCACAAAGTGCCTGTCTTTCTGCTGACACAGAAGTGGAAATGCTTGATTTTATCAAAGCAATAGACAAGGGTGGATCATCTATATTTGATTTGAATCTTGAAGTCCTGATTAATCAGCTCCATACACAGTATGATTTATAGTGTAAATTCAAAGAGACCTTGGTTTACTTGCCATTGAATCCTTGCCTTTTCTGCATGACCTACTAACTTATTTTCTGTATGTTTCTAACACAGTAAGATGGGCAGGGTGTTAGCTTTCCTTTCCACTTACAGTTCAGAGGGTGAGAGAATGCAGGAAAAAGGAAAGTCAAGGAAGATAGTTTCCCAAGAATATCACTACAGGCTCACTTCTCTAAAGGCTGATACAGTTTTTCACTGACAAAGAAGTAGTAATTCTAAAACACAAGACAATGCAATTTTATTTTATATATTTAACTGGGTAAAACCAATGAACACAAATGTCCCTTTTCAAGGATGACCTGAGATTACTGCATGGTTAAGTGACTCAGAGTCACAAAGTAGGCAAATGGAGTTGAAATGAGGCAGATCCTGTACCCTAAGCTACACAAAACAGCTCATTATTTGTTATAACTGCCTGATAGTCAGCAGTCTGGGAATCACTCTCCCAAGTTTTGTGCGTCAGCTCACTGGTACCATGTACTGATTCCTGTGACAGCTCACTCAGTTTAGTAGTACCATATACTGATCACTTAGTCCATTGACAGCTTGTACTGAATTCTAGTTCAGTGGTACCATGCACTGCTTCCTGTGACAGCTCACTCAGTTTAGTAGTACCATATACTGATTACTTAGTCCATTGACAGCTTGTACTGAATTCTAGTTCAGTGGTACCATGCACTGATTCCTGTGACAGCTCACTCAGTTTAGTAGTACCATATACTGATTACTTAGTCCAGTGATAGCGTGTACTGAATTCTAGTTCAGTGGTAGCATGTACTCATTTTTGTGAAGCAGCTAACTCATTTCCAGTAGCAGTATGTACAAGCATGCATTGATTTCTGTGATATAGCTTAATCAGTTCTGATGTTGCGTACCATGATTTCTATGGTATAGCTTAATCAGGTCTGAGGTAAATACCATGATTACTGTGATATAGCTTAATCAATTCTGATGTAATATACCAGGTTTTCTGTGATATAACTTAATCAGTTCAGTGGTAGCATACCATGACTTCTGTGATATAGCTTAATCAGTTCAGTGGTAGAATACAGTGATTTCTGTGATATAGCTTAATCAGTTCAGAGAAAGCATGTACTGATTTTTCTCACATTGCTCACTCAGTTGTTGTGATAACATTTACTGATTTCTGTGGTAGCTTACTTAGTTCAGAAATACCATATACTGATTTCTGTGACACAAACTACTCAGTGGTATATAATAATTTCTGTGACACAGCTTATTGAGCTCTAGTGGGAGCAGGTACTGGTTTCTGTAACATAGCTTACTCAATTCAGTGACAGCATGCAATCTGCCATACCCCTGTATCACATGATCACATGCAGAATACAAGGGTACCTGTTAATTAATCGACCATCCTAAATGTCGAGTATTGGAAGATCGAACAGGGAAGTTCGAAAAATAGAAATGTCGAAGCCGCAGAAATTCAAATTCTTTCCCAGGGATAGAATTCGATTGGCTGTTTCCGCGGCTTCAACATTTTCTGTACTGTGGTGCGAAAGTTACGGATCGGGTTAAGGTAAGTGTGTGAGTCTGACGGACGTTGGGGTTAGGGTGTGGGTAAGGTAAGTGTGCGAAAGTGACGGACATTAGGGTTAGGGCATGGGTAAGGTAAGTGTGCGATAGTGACGGACTTTAGGGTTAGGGTGCGGGTAAGGAAAGTGTGCGATAGTGATGGACCTTAGGGTTATAGCTTGGGTTAAGGTTAGTGCATAGATAGTTGTGCATGTAAGGCAAGTGTGCGATAGTGATGGACTTTAGGGTTAGGGCGCGGGTAAGGTAAATGTGCGATAGTGACCGACTTTAGGGTTAGGATGCGGGTAAGGTAAGTGTGCGATAGTGACGGACTTTAGGGTTAGGGCACGGGTAAGGTAAGTTGCGATAGTGACGGACTTTAGGGTTAGGGCACGGGTAAGGTAAGTCTGCGATAGTGACGGACCTTAGGGTTAGGGCTTGGGTTAAGGTTAGTGAAGAGATAGTTGTGTATGTAAGGTGTAGTGTAGGTTTATTAGGTTTTTGGTGTGCTTGTGTTGTGTGTGTGCTTTTTGGAACAGCAAATTTTTTCCCTGGGAAAAAATTTGCTGTTCTGAGGTTTCGTTGTTGTCATATTTTGAACTTCCAAATTTAAACATATGGTGTTCGAAGTTTTGGAAGTTTCATTATATGACATAGACCCAAATACAAAGGGCAAGATTTAGGTATTAATAATAATTGTAATGTAGTCTACCCTAATGTAAAATTTTACATGATAAACAGAAAGATAGAGAGATATAGATATAAATATATATCTATGTTATACAACTACCCAAAACATTGCATAAAATAGTATCACATACCAGGTGCACAAAAAGATATATTATATTGACAAACCAGCACTCTGGTTTGATAAATAACTTATATAGATGTATGTATATATATATATATATATATATATATATATATATATATATATATATACACGTGGGTCTAATTCTAAATTTCAGAATTTCAAACCTTCGAATTTCTTCTGGTCGAGACCATAAGATCGAAGTTTTGAAACTTTGAAATTTTAAAAAAATCTTTTTTATGTTTTTGCAGGGGGGCAAGTCCCCACTGCACCCCCCACACCCCCTGTTAACTAAATATACCAACTCCAAGATCGTACTACAGCGAGGAAAACTGTAAATATACCATTCCATGCTGTACAGCGATCTCCATTTAAACAGTTCGAAGTTTCAAATCTTCGATCTTATGGCCTCGACCATAAGAAATTCGAAGTTTTGAAACTTCGAAATTTAGAAGTAGACCAGTACACACACACACACACACACATATATATATATATATATATATATATATATATATATATATATATATATATATATTAGATTGTCTCATGAATGAGGGAAAAGTCAAATCAGCAAATACAAAAAGAGCAGATCGAAAAACAAAAACAAAAAAAAGCAATATTTTTGCAGAGGTTAGCCTTCATGCACCCCCACTCTCCCTGCACATACTATATACCAGTTCTGACATTGCACAATGCAGAGTAAGGGCAAATTTCCAGATCCCACTGCACCACAATCTCACATACAAAACAACCAAAAGGCAGACACACGAACCTGTAAGAGTGTTTCTTCTTACAAACTGGAATACCCTCCAATACCTTGTAACTTCCTCTTTTATTAATTATTCCCCTTTTCTTCTGGTGTAGTCTCCTAGAATACCTTAAAATTTCTTCTACTTTAAAAAGACTAACGTATCCAATATGAAAAGGCAATAAACATTTGATCAGTTTACATTTTCACGAGATGGTAAATCAAGCCAGCATATGTTTTTGATACTACTTCCTGTGATGCTATGGGCAATGCCAAGTTAAAGGAAACTGTATTTTTTTTTATTTTTATTTTCTCTCTTGATCATCTGTAATTACTGTGTTTACTCTCATGGCTTAGGAATTGTGACTTTTCCTTAATGAAGAAAACAAGGAATGTCTTTTGAAGTGTGTTGTATCTCCAGACTTGCATTCTTCTCTTGTGAATGTAACAAAAAAGATGAAAGGCCAGGAACTTTCATTTTATTTTTGAGATGTCATTTCTACACTCTTTAATGGTAATAGGCTTAATAGCTCATATATCACTAAGCCACACTAGGGTGGTGTAAAAGGAAAAGAAGCAGACTAGGATACAAACTAGAAAATTAGTTTCTGTGGGACTTATATGATTAGGTTTCTTCATAAGAAATGTTCTAAGACAATTAAAAACTGGCCTCAAATACTTCTTTCCTGAGGCCAGCAACAGGGAGATAATATCATGTGATGAACATTAGGTACTGGTGAAAATATTATATATACCTCAGTGCTGTGTTAAGCCATGGGAAGACACTATGCTTTCTTGTTTGTGATGGATGCATCTCTGAGTACTAGTTATTAATGTATCTAACTTATCACAGTTAGGGACAGTCTTTCAGCAGTAAGAGATAGTCATGGAACTTAAGATATCTGGGGCTCAATTTTTTTTTCCTGTGTGAATCCTGTCTATTTTATTGCCTTTCATTTTATATCTCTTTGTGTGCTAACCTGCATAGATTTTAATCTGTATCTGCACTGTTTTCTTTATTATTTAAAGTGTCTTGTCACACTTTCCCTAGCAAATGTAAATAACCAACCATTAGTAATGGGCATGATCTCATTATATACATACAATATCAAATTTCACAGTGTTTCATGCAAAATAAGAAGTTATGTACCTACCATAACGTTCCATGTTAGTTGTCTTCTCTCGCCTTCTTTCTTGCTTGATGGGTTCGAGCCGATCCTCGGCTCGGCACTTGCTTTAGCTCGAGAACTCCTTTTACCAGCTCGAGGCAGCCCCATATCCCATGATGCAAGGCAGGAAGTACCCAGAT
The DNA here is from genome assembly GCF_019279795.1 of Protopterus annectens. Classification (NCBI taxonomy): domain Eukaryota; kingdom Metazoa; phylum Chordata; order Ceratodontiformes; family Protopteridae; genus Protopterus; species Protopterus annectens. The sequence continues at coordinate 104,825,344 of NC_056751.1, read as the reverse complement.
CTCGTTTGTTGACAAAAGGGCAATAACACCAAGCATAAACAATACTTCCCAAAGGAAGAAGAAACTTACAGATGGAAAAAGGACCAGGTCTAAATGGTCTTTAGCATTATAGTTTCTTATACAAGGTCTGTCCTGGCCAGGGGAAGGAGGGTGAAAGAAGGCGAGAAGACAACTAACATGGAACGCTATGGGGGGTACATAAACTTAATGTTAAGTTGTCAATCTACTTCATTCTTGCTTGATGGGACCGGTCCTAGCACCTCTATCCTGGGTGGCTCAATGGAACAAACTCTTGAGGACTGTAGAGCCAAAACTGGCTCTGTCCCTGGAGGCCAAGTCCAATTTGTAATGGGAAACAAAAGTGTGAGGAGTGGCCCAAGTGGCCGCTGCACAAATAGTGTCTAAAGGTAGTCTAGCTTGAAAGGCTGTAGAAGTAGCTAAACTCCTAGTTGAATGTGCTTTAGGTTTTGAGCACAGCTGTTTTCCCCTGATCGTATAAATTTCAGTGATGACCGAAGAAAGCCATCTGGACAAAGTCACTTTAGAAACAGGAAGGCCTTTTTTATTATCCGCATAGGAAACAAAAAGTTGATCAGATTTCTGTCCAAATAATATCTAAGCTGACGGTGGACATCAAGATAATGTAGCTTTTGTTCAGCTCTATCTGAATAGTTAGGAAAAATACAGGAGATCAATGGATTGATTCAGATTGTTTTTTGAAGCGACCTTAGGTAAAAATGATGGATTAGGTCTCAAAGATACTCTGTCTTTGTGAAAAATCAAATAGGGGTCGAAAAGAGCATGAAGTTCAGACACCCTCCTGGCAGATGTAATAGCCACTAGGAATAAAGTTTTCCAAGAAAGATATTTCAGGGAACAAGAAACAGCTGGCTCAAAGGGGGGAAGAATCAAGGATGTCAGCACTAAATTTAAATCCCACTGAGGAGGAGGATTCCTGATTGGAGGCTTTAGTAGGAAAATCCCTTTCAAAAAGGCCCTGCAGAGTCTATGGGACATAATATTATGATCTGCTATCCCGACATGAAAATTAGAAATAGCAGCCAACTGAACTCTGACTGTGGAAGAAGAGGAGCCTGCATGGAAAATCTCTGCTAAGAAGTCCAGAACTGCCTGAACAGGGGCAGTAAAGGATCAATATTTTGGGCCTTAGCCCAATAAGAGAAACGTTCCATTTGCTTGTGTAAATCCTCCTGGTAGAGGATTTTAGTGAAACTACTATAATATCTCTAACTGGGTTAGAGATCAAAGGAAGCCTGGCTAAGGAAGGAAGTGGAGCAACCATGCTGTGAGGTTGAGAGAAGGGATTGACCGGTGCAGCTGACCGGATTGGTGAATCAGTAGATCTGGCACTGGGTCCAGATGCTGCACCAAAAGGTGACGATGGAGGAACGGAACCAAACTTGTCGAGGCCAGTAAGGGCAATGAGAATCAATTTGGCTCTCAAACGGTAGCTTTCTGGATCACCTGAGGGATCAGAGGAAATGGAGGAAGGCATAAAGAAGTCCCTGGGGCCAATCCTGGGTCAGAGCGTCTCTGGGGATGGCCTGATAGAGGGAAGAGGCTGAAGAAGTCTGGACATTTGCTGTTTTGGGGAGTAGCAAAAAGATCGACCCCATTCCAGAAAAATCTCTTCCGCTATGGATTGCTTGAGAGACCACGTGAGGCATGAGAATAGCTCTGCTCAATCTGTCCGCTATAATGTTGGTTTTCCTAGGGATATGCGTTGCTACCAGAAACCGATGAGAGGAGATCGCCCATTGCCATAGTCTGAGCACAAGGGGTAGGACTTGGTTCCGCCCTGTTTGTTGATATACCAAACTACAGACATGTTGTCTGTGTGGACTGCAATTGTCCCCACGGGAAGAAAGTCGTTGAGGGCTTGCAACGTTAAAAGCACTGCTCTCATCTCCAGGACATTTATGTGCAGATGGTACTCGAACGGTTGCCACGTCCCATGAACCATCCTGCCCTGATAATGACTCTCCCACCCGATCAGGGAGGCATCCGTGGTGACAGTGGCTATCGGGGACGGAGGTACAAAGCACCTGCCTTGGTGAACCTGAGACGATGTGATCCACCAAGCAAGATGTTCTTTGCATGTTTGTGTCACCAGAATCTGGTGACGATTGGGAGTTGCTGGTATGACCACTGTGTGAACAGCATCCACTGAAGGAGGCATGTAGAATCAGGAGCAGGGGAAGAAGAGTGATGGCCGCAGCCATAAGACCTAATACCTTTAGAACCATTCTGGCCTGTACCTTTTGCTGGCCAGAATGATCCTGACATGAGTCTGAATGTCTGAAACTCTTTGTTCTGTAAGGGTAGCTGACATCCGAACAGTGTTTAAGTTTGCGCCTATGAAGGTAATAGACTGGCAGGGCGATAAGGATGACTTTTCGTAGTTGACTGAGATGCCCAAATGAGAACAAAGGTCTATTGTGTAATCCCTGGCTTGTATAAGCTGATGCCTGGTGGTGGCTGACAGGAGCCAGTCGTCGAGATACGGAAACACCTGGAATCCTTGGCGTCTCAGGTGAGCCGTGACCACTGCCATGCATTTGGTGAACACTCTGGGGCTTCTAGTGAGACCAAAGGGCAGCGCTCTGAACTGGAAATGACTGGACCCCAGCCGAAGCGGAGAAATCTCCTTGTGAATTTTGATGTGATAGTATCCTGAAGATCTATGATTATCCAGTTGTCCTTCTGTAAGAAGGACAGAATTGACTGAAGAGTGACCATTCGAATCTTGTCTTCCTGACAGACTTGTTGAGTCTGCTGAGATCCAATATTGGTCTCCAGTCTCCCGTCTTTTGGGGACCAAAAAGAACCTTGAGTAGATTCCGGCTCTGAATGGTCTATTGTGACTGGCTGAATGGCTCTTATTTGCAGTAGTTTTGCGATCTCTAACTCTGCAATGTCCCTTAGACCGGGTGGTACATCTGGAAGGGAACTTGAGGGGAAGGGACTTTCCTCGAAAGGAATTATGTAACCCTTGGATATGATCGACTGTACCCATCTGTCTTGAGTGAGGGAATGCCAGGCTTCTGGGTACAGTGATAATCTTCCGACTGCCTCAAGGAGGGACAGCCGGGCAACACCTCAGGGATGCTGAAAAGGCTTTTCAGGAAGAGACTCCCTGTTGCCCTGGTTCTTGGACCCCTCTGCCTCTCTGTTGTTGTTACCCCCTCTGCCTCTAGGGGTAAACTGACCACGTGAATCGGCGTGACTCCTTGGGATTTTGACCACATCTTCCCACCCTTCTGTCCTTTGGGATAAGGCCTAGAAGGGGTGGAAAGGACTCCAACAGCAGAAAGAGTCTTGCCGTCCTGCTCACACCTGGTCAAGGTTTCCTTCACCTGAGGGCCAAACAAAGCTGACCCATCAAAGGGAGAATTTGTGAAGGACGCCTTAAAGGGATCCATAAAATCACATAGCCGCATCCAGGCTTGGCTAAGAGCCACACCTGTGCCCATCAGCAGCATAAGATATTAGCCGCATGGAGGAGTTAGCAATGGAATTGAGGGTTCCTAGCTAATCTTTTCTTGGGCCCCTGCAGCTGTAGGATCCTGAACTACTTCTCCCAGCTCCTTCAGGATATCTCTGGAGTCTGGTGAAGTGACAAAGATAATTCAGCTTGAGCATAGCAAAGGTCGCTGAGGAAAACATCCGTACCTATCCATGGTCCTAGAGTCCTTATTAGGAGGATGGACGGCACGGAAGGATCTGCAAGTTCCTTTTGGTGGCCGCAGCCACCACCATGGCATCAGCGGGACACCCTTTGTAAGGAATTGTTTGTCACTAGGGGCAGTTATAAATTTAGAAGGCCTCCTAGGGACTGGCTCTACAGAGTCAGTATAACCTGCATAAGGAGACACCCAGGAGGTGGAGGGCCGAGATCCAAACGCCTCTAGGTATACTGACTCATCCTCAGAGGGATTGTTGGAGGGCCAGTTTCCTCTGTTTCAGAAGTTCTAGGATGTCTGAGAAGGAGACATCCTCAGAGGGGATCTAGGGATCCCTCTGACTCATCAAAGTCAGTATCAGTGACAGACTCAGGGAGTCTACATGCTTCCTCTTACAAGTCCTCTTCCTAGGAGGATCTCCCGAAACATCAGGAGAATCCTCGGAAGAGGAAATTCCCAATGGGGAAACCTGAGGCGGAGGATCTCTGGGTCCTGTAGCAAGAGAAGTGGCAGAGATGTCAACAGGTACAATAGAGGGAGGAGCTACGGAAGAGACTGCTGACTGATACCAGTGGCCAGTACACTCTTCATCACCTCGAATGCTCCCTCCCAGGCAGGTCCGAGACCCGGCCCCAAGAGCTAGGAACTCCAGGGGCCACCGAAGGGAAGTCTCCGAGGCAGATGTCGGAGCCGAGCTCCCAAGGGCGAGGGCCAAGGGGAAGAGCGGTTGGGACAAGGGTCCGATGCCACTCACCCTCGGAGGAGACCATGGAAGCCACGAATCCCTCTAAGGAAGAGGAGATAAGAGTAGGGCTGAAGGAACAGAAGGGGTATCCGTCCTCCAGCCGTAGCAGTAACCCTGCCCGAAGACTCCAACTCCAAACTCTGGGGTAGAGTTGAAGGAGGAACTGGACCAACAGTCGCCTGCTGAGACGGACTGTGTAGCATTTGGGCCAGTACCTGTGACTTGAGCAATCTACTGACCACTCTCTAGGTCATGGTCTGACAACCTGGATGACCTTGAAGATCGGCTCCGATGGCTCCAAGGAAGGAGACCTCGACCTCTTCCTGGAATGGGTCATCGGAGCCGATATTATTGATCCTGTCGGCACCGATTTCGAGCCGCGCAGAACTTCGATGTAACCGACCCCACAGTGGTCAGCAGATTCGGCACCGATAGCCATCGGGCGCAAGGCTTAGTAGATTCAGAATCGGCTCCAGCGGCCGATCTCGATACAGTCGGAGCCGAGGCCACAGGCTTAGAAACAGAAGCCTGGGTCTTGGCAGATTTTGTTGATTTTGAAGACCCCTCAGAATCAACTTATTCCTTCCTGCAGGACTCTCTGGCTGAAGGAGTGACAAATAGCACAGGAGTCCTGCAGGTGAAGAGGGCCTAACAGTACAGGCAAGAAGTGTGACCGTCTGTCAGAGACATCTTCTGACAGCACGAGTCACACTAAAACCTGAAACCCTCTTTAGACATGGTGCCCAAAACACACACACACCAGTCCAATTAAATTAAATTAATCCCAAAAGGGGATATAGTAAATTAAACCAACACACACACCCTAACAGGGGGGGGGATGGGAAAGGGAAATTAACTGACTAAAAAAAAATTTAAAAGAGACAGGGATTTCTGTCAGAAAAATTAAGTTTAAAGTTAAACTATCAAATATAAAAAGTTTTAAGTAAAAGGGGCTTAAATGTCACAAAGTGAATTACTTACCAGGAGCTGGTAAAGAGAAGACCTCCAAAGCGCAAACGAGATCTGGGTACTTCCTGCCTTGCATCATGGGATATGGGGCTGCCTCGAGCTGGTAAAGGAGTCCTCGAAAAAAGTAAGTTAAAGTCGGAGCCGAGGGATCGGCTCCGAACCCATCAAGCAAGAATGAAGGCGAGATTGACAACTTAACATTGTGTTTTTTCCTGCTATTAATTTTGTTGATATGCACAACACCCCTTGAAACTTACCTTGAAGCTAAAAACAGGAAACGTTGACATCATGAAAGACTGAACCACAATGCCTCACTACCTGTATTAGTGAATAACCTACTATTTTCTATGCTAAGTACAGCAACAGAGGAGTTTTATATCCTACTAAGTAAAGTTGTTAGATATTTCTCACAGATGGAACATCCTACATTGAATATTAGTGATGATCTAGTAGTAAAACTCCAATGTAAGTATGTAGCCATTCCTCTGGGAAATATGGCATTCTTGATTACCCAGAATACTTTTCTGGTGTATGTAAATCATTACTGATACTTAAGCTTATATACTTTTGTGGTTGTGGTCATAAGTAAGGAAAAAGTGAGTCGACAATGAAACTAAAACATCAAAACCATGTAATAATCTTTGTTTTGTTTTCAAATCACTTGTTTTGACATCAGTACTATAATCACAAATGAAATTAACTGCAAAATGTAGCTGTACAAGAAGTATAACAATGCATTTTAAGTAAAGTTAATTTGTTAACATTTAAGCCCTTGTGGCTGGCATCTATTATTTATATGTATGTATTGTTTATCTGAGAAGACAGTAATAATTATTTACACTATTGGTTAACAAGCTCCATGGTACATCTCCCCATTTAGATTGCTTAGGCCTGCTACCATTAAAAGGGATTAATATGTACATATAATTTCATATTTGGCTTAATTAATAGGAATAGCTAATAACTGCATCTCTAGCCCTAATGCAGAGTTATGGCAATACTGCCATGCCAGGAAGAATGATGCAGGGAAATGAAGAACATTAGCATATCATGAATATCACAGTTTTCTCCTAAGGCATTTGATATTGTCTGTGCTGTTTGTCATGCTATATGATACTGTTGAGACAACGATGGCTTGAACTAATCTGGTGTTCATGTGGACAGACACATTTCTATATTTAAACACCTTTTGGAGAAAGGCATTATGATTGGTATGGTAAGTAGCTAATGTAAGAGGGGAAGACCTATGATACATTGGCTTGACATAGTGACAGCACATGTGAACATGTCACTGTCAACCATTACTGAGCTCAGTGAAGACCAGAAACTATTTAGAAAAAGAAATGTCTATCAAATCACCATGAGTAGAAGTCAACTCAACAACAGCTAACAACAAAAACATGAAGGACTCGGGTTAATCCAAAAGCTTGGGTACTCGTAAAACATATGCTGTTCCAATAAAAGGTATTAAATCAAATTTGTGTTCCAGTGTCTTTATTTGTTTTCTTAGTCAACCAGCTCTGCATTTGTCCTGTAAATCTGTATCCATCCATCCACAACCCCTTTTTCCACATGGAGTCAGGGTGTCATTTCAACAGTAACAATCATCTAGAGCCAAGGTTTACACCACCGGGTGGCTAGCCTTCCTAGTAGTTATTCTACACCTCACACTCATATGCACACTCATACCTATGGCAAATTTAGTGTCCAATCCACCTACATTGTATGTCTTTAAAATGTTGGAGGAAACTGGAGGAAACCCATGCAAACACAGGGAAGACATGCAGACTCCACACAGAAGGTACCCCAGCCAAGAGTCGAACCAGGGCACCTCTTGATCTGAGACAACAACACTATCTGCTGTGCCACTGTGTTGTCTATGTGAAATTGTCAACTAACTCATTGACACACCCCAGTCTATTAGAGTTAATGGCGTACTATCCACCAAGAGAATAGTCACAAGTGGTGTATACCAGGGCTATGTCTTGGGACCATTTTATTTGGTATCTACTTCTCTGATGTCAAATCTGACATAAAAGGCCTTTGGCTGACCAGGTCCATAGATGACTACAAGCTTGAAGCCATTATAAGCTCTACTGAAGACTCTTGAATTATCCAATAGGGCCTAATTTAGATAAATTTGTGATGTTAAGAGCATAGTTTGAAGGTGAACATCAAAAATGTAGTATCATACAGTCTGGGAAGCTATGATACTTCCATAATGCTCACCACCTTCTACATTTCCTATGGATCTCGTTGAATCCTGCAGCCTTGCCTCAGTGTAACTGTTTGATTGTTGTAATGATATATTGTAAGTAAATGGATAGAATCTCATCAGCTGCTTTTGACACTGTTGCCTCTAAAGATGGCATAACTAACTGATTTAGGAGTTCATCAAAGTGTTCAGCTTTTCAGCTATATCCCCAGTCAGGAGTAGGACGCTTTGTTGAGAAAATCCTACATAATGTCTCATACCCATCATATTAGTCACCAGATAATTCAGCAGAACTTGTTTGAGCCATTCAAAAGTCATTTTCCATTGCCTCTCCAAATTAAGCCCACATTTGGGCCCTTCAATTTGCAGCTCACTCAGCTGCAGTATTCCTTACTTATCAATACCAACCAGTCAAATGCAGTGACTCCTCTGCTAGCTTTGCATAATAGGCCTCTTTTTTAACGTGATGGCTTCCCTTCCCTCACCACAGTTGTCTGTGAATAAATCTTAGTGTTATGATCTTTACAAGCTTTGAGCACCCTTTGTCCCCCACCTCCTTGCCAGTGCCACACTTACTGAGATCTTGACCTGGACACATTCAGACCCCACATCCCTCACCTCCCCAAGGATATGGGAGAAGCTCTTCAGGAGGTGGAAGTTGAACTTATCCTACACAGCAACATTGGCTAAGCATTAATGATGCAATTTTGCTATGAGTTTGAGTTTTCAAGATCTAGCTAGCCATTGCAAATGGCTATTCAGACCTTACTCTTTACCACATCTTGATGAGTTGACAACTCCTTACCTTTCCTGGCCTGAGAGATCAGTGCATACTGCCTTGGAGCTGATAATATAAACAACAGTCTTCCTTTCTGCAACTCACAATCACCACTGAGGTGACCCGCTCATTTATTAGCACAAATTATAACTGTACAGCAACTAGATTATGAGTATACCCATGTCTGTCCAGGGCCTTTCTTCCAGAGAAGGAGAGAAGCCCCCATCACTCAAGAAGTCTTATATCAGAACCTATTTTGTATGTGTGTAAACTCCCACACAAGCTCCAGGTCATGAGGTTTTGTTGATTAATGTTGCCAAATGGGTACCGGTATTTGCCAGTGATACATGAGTTGAAGACCCAACCTACTCTGACCTATGCCAGGGATCCGTACTTAAGGTGGAAGGAGTTTATTTGCCCTTATTGACCAGTGTGTGCCTGCCATAAAGCCCAGCAGCCCTCAGCCAATAACCCTTATAGTGTCCATTCACCTAGTACATCCTGCAACTGTTTTCTGAATGCAGTCTTTTCCTCACTATCACAACCTTGCTGTGGGTCATAGGCTGAGATTATGAATACTGTCCTATCATTACACTGAAGCCTGATTGCCGTGAGTCCATCACTAATTCTGATGGCATCCCTCACTGTCTTTTAAGGCCACACTCTCACCACAATTCTCTCAGCATTTCTAAACTGTCCTCCTCCTGCATAGTAGACTCTGGATAACAATCCAAGTAGCTTTGCTTCACTGCCCTTCCATCTTGTGTCCTGGATACAAAGAATGCACAGCCTCCTCCTTACCATCATGTCATCCACTTCCAAGCTGTGTCCTGTCAGTGAACTTACTCTGAATGTAATAATTCTTAGTTCATGTTAGGCAGGTTGATTGGTTTTATATCCAGTTTTCACCAATTGAGCCATCCCAAGTGATAAACCTACAGGATGCCTCCTTATACCTTTTTGGGCTGAACCTGGTTGGGTTACTTGAGTTACCTGGCCAACAGGCATTCGCAGCAACCATCAGCACCAGACCTAGGTTGGTCTCAGTGTTCATGTTCTGGATGGCTTTCTCTGTTTGTTTGTTTTTTTTTAAATTGAGCCATCATGGGTACATTTCGGGACATTGTTTGCCTTTCCCCTCTCTCAAACCAATTTGTCAAGGTTGACCTACCAAGAACATAAAGCTCTGAACAACAGAGATCAAATAAACACAGGGACAGACAGATCCCATCACAAATGAGGTCATGATCCATGGAGTGAATAAAAATTCACTCAATAATGATAATGCATAGTAAATATTTTCTGGCCACTTCCCCGACAATTTTTTCCAATACTTCATCCACATATCCTGAGCTTGTGCTACATGTTTTTGCATCATTCCAAATTTTAACTGACTTATTTTAATTACTTCTACAACTTAAAGCTGTTAATTTTTTCTGTACCTTTTTATGGTTATTTTTTTTTTAATTTTAGCATACCCCCTGAAAAGCACATCCAAGCACACAAGCATGTATGTATGTGTGTATGTAAAAGCATTCACATACACAAACACAGAATCACATAAACACATGGGGTTGGGAGTTGGTTTAATGGCTGAGGTGTCTACCTCACTGACACTAGGTACAGGGTTTGATTGTCACATTTGAAAGGGAAATTGGATAGACTTGAAATATCCTATAAGGGCAGCCAGCCTGGTCTTTGCTTATGAAAACTTACAAAACTATAATTATGAAACACACACACACACACGCACAGTTTCAAGTGACAGAAAGTTGTTGTTGTTGGGTCTTTCGGCTTTTCCCGGTTAGGGATCGCCACAGCGGAACTCCAGTCCACTAAGGATTGGCAGTAGATTTTTACATGCCGAGTTGCCGGCCCTGGCGCACAACCTTCAACGAAGGTACGCCCATTCACGCATGTCTCCACACAGAAGACGCTCTAGTTGAGAATCGAACAAGACAACGTCTTACTGTGAGGCGACAACGCTAAGTATATTTTCAAAAATCTTTCTGGTATATTTCTGCTGTGTCCACCCTCTTTCTACATTTTAGCTATCACATCTCTAACAAATGTTTTAACATTGCAATACTAAAGCACAGTAATCACCAGCCTTGTTTCTTGTGAATTAGTTATAAGACTTAAATGTCAGGCCTGCGTCTAAAATTAGCATTATTCTTTCAGAAACCTAACAATTGTAGATATATTGCAAGCCACATTTTCTGAATAGCACTTTATCGGTAACTTCAATGTATGATGTTAATTAGCCATTTTAATACTCATGATATAAAACCAGATGTTCTTAGAGGATGTCGCATCATTCACAGATTAAAAATCATCACTATGCCTGAGTGTCTGGGACTGCTGAACAATATGGTTTCCAGTCTTGTTCGTACAATTATACCGGTATGATGCGCCCTGCCTTGGCTATTTTGTACACAGTTAAACATGTCTGTACCTCTGGCTACTGTACTATTTTTTTCTTTGCTTTTTCATTACTAGTCCCTATCCTTGTTTTTGTCTTTCTCTTCCACACAGCAGGAGGAAGCAAAGCCGCTGACTGAACTGCCGTATGCTGTCTGCTAAAATTACATTCCTGCTTGTCCTGTCACATTAGTCTGCCAAGTCTGAAATGAAATTAATTAAATTACTTCTGTAGTTTTTTTAACAGAATCCATTACCATCATGTATTTTTTTTACTTATAGTAAAAGTAATTTGTTATTTCTATTAAATCTTTTTATATGGTATGGATGGCATAAAGCAGTGGTACAGAATGATGAAATGTGAGAGTCAGACTTATCAAAACGAAGCAGCATAAATGACTACAACAGTATTTTTAATTTCAGTATACATCAGCCTTGCCCTTGTGATATGCATTAACACTTTTATACAGTACCACTGGAATATTTTCTAACTTTGAATACAACATACATATAATATATAACCTTGATATAATGAAAATAAGTGGAAATTCACAGTTAGGAAACTTCTGTTTACTTGTAACAACATACATGTAATATTTGACCCTGATATAAACAAACAGCTAGAAATTTACTGTTAGGAAACTTTCCTTTACTTCTAACAATCATTGTGTCTCAAGAGGAGCGGCTCTTATGCTCATAGTACCTTTAATTATCTAGTTCAGTTTTAGTTGTTCACATTTGCTTGTTATAAAATGAAGGAACACTTTTTGAGAGCATTCCTTGCAGCACTTAAGACTATAAATGATGTCTAGCTATTGTAACATATTATAACATGACAGCTATAGCATGCTTGTGTCTGTAAGTGTATCTTGTCCTGTTCTCAGCTCTTGAGCAAACACACTGTGTAATCCATTTACAAGTACATGCCTTTATGCTATCATGATGTTTCTAAATTCATATAATTGATAGACAACAGTAACAAATGCACCCTTTTGTTGTTGAAAAAACATTGAAATTAGGTGTTTATTAATATTTTAGACATTCTGTTTGGAAATGGGGGTTTACGCAAGTACTTTCCACAACAGCGGAGGACAGATACTCCTAGAATCCACTGATCCTTCTCAGTCAAACTGGATTACTGCCCATGCCAAAGTCTGCAAAAGTAAGAATATATTAATGTCTTATGGGAAGCAAAACTGTCATATATATATATATATATATAGAGAGAGAGAGAGAGAGAGAGAGTGTCATATATATATATATATATAGAGAGAGAGAGAGAGAGAGTGTTTAGGTTTAATACATTTAATTTGCAGTGCACTTTGCAGCTGTATGTTGTTGTTGTTTGTCTTTCGGCTTTTTCCCGGTAAGGGGTCGCACAGCGGAACTCCGGTCCGCTACTTGAAAGTAGAAAGTATCACATGTCCTGCAGTCCTGTCTGTGAATGCTAAACTAGGATGTGTTAATTCCATAAGCATTGAGAGAATATGAAGATCATTTGGGACAAATCCTTCTACACCAAAGACAACCTCATATTATGCTGGCCTACAAAAGTAGCTTTCTTTGAGGGATGTGGGAGCCTGGCAGCACACAGGATGAAAGCTATGCTAACAAGCTGCTTCCTGTAGTCCAAGGTCTGATTCTCATGGCCTCTGTTTGCATAATCTGTGACTTACAACAGCAAGTCAGTTAAAGTGCTCATTGGTCACCCCAGAATCCAGTGGGTTTACCTGTTAAATAAAAAAATGGCAGGTTGGTAAGACTCTTACCTTTGGTAAGAGTCTCCCACTAGCCTGTTGGTAGTAGGCACAGAAAAGCCAGCAAAAGAGCTTTACTCCACTAGTAGGCTGCTAAGCACATGTAGAGCTAGAAGCTGGTCTACTGTCCCTAAAAGTGCATTTGTTCTAAACCTCATGGCTCACACTTCAGCATGAAACCCATTACCTTAAGAGCTTGAAACCCTAAGCATATGTATTCAGAATGTGCAAAATATGTAAATAGTAAACATTAAACATAATTGTTTTTCAGGTAGACAATCCCCCATGTACCCTTACAGATAGAGAACATACTTGTCAATTGTTCTGCATTTGGAGGAGCATTCTAATTTTAGAACTGGTTTAAAGTTGTGTTCTGATGCTCAAATTTGTCCTTGGCTCCGATTTGCACTCTTTCCTTGGCTCAGTTGTAGAGTCATTGACAGAGGAGCTCATCAAAATAAAAACATTGTCAGTAGGCTCACAACTGGGTTCCAGCAACACTGTGCTATTGGTCTGTTAGACAGTCCACTAGCACAGTATGCACAGAAAAATGGACTACTAGTACAGTGGACTTCATACCTCTCAGTCTGCAGACATTGAAAATCTTTTTCATTTATTTTAATTTCCTAGCATAATAGACTGTACTTAGAATACTTCTGGATTTACTGATTCTCACATTTAATTGCCATTTATTTTATTTTTTATTTTTTTATTATTGCATCACTGGTGTCTCCTCATGCTTTATTGTATCCAATGTAGTCTACTGTCAATTTGTATCTCTATATACATTTTTTAAATGAAATGTATACTACCCTTTTATTTGATGTTATCAAATTTACAGGCCTCTGCTGTAAATGGGTATTTATTACCCAGTCAGACTATCCTCATAACCAAATGTCAATAAATAAATAAATAAATAAATAAATAAATAAATCAGAACAAAGACACTTGAAAAGTAGTTACATCAGGGGAAGACAATCTGGTCAGTTAATTATCATGAAATCTTCATACAGCCTCTCCCACTTCCATTTGAACTGTGGGAGTACTATTCAGAATCCCAGCTTTATAAAATGAGAGTGACAAAGTGATAGAAAAATAAAAGTATGTTCTGTATCTTTATTCATTGCGTGATGACAATACTACAGAAAAAAGCTTGGCAACTCTAAAGCAAGTAGTGGTAACTACTGAATATCAAGTAATAGCATTAACACTGCAGATTGCTACTTTTCTCCACTAACAGCAAAGCCACAAAACTTTAACTACATTGACACACCTGCAATGCTAAGTATACCCCTGCTATAGAAAACACCAACTACAAAACAAAACATCAAATGGGAAATGTATGATATACTTCCTGTACTGTTTAAAATAAAATAAAGGCAACAACCGATAAGCAGCTACTTAAACTTCCAAGATCTACAAACACTCTTTCATAAGCACGTTATAAATTAGTGCCAGCAGCAGAAGTGGAGCACAGAGGAAAGCAGAATTAAAAAAAGGAGGGAAAATGTCCTGGAAAACAAAGTTACAGGACATTTATCTTTAATTCTTAACACAGACATTTATTAATATAATACAAAATTAAAGTTTGCATTGTGGTAATAACTCGAGTCTGGATTAGGAAAGGTTACTGAAAGGCGCACACCTGGTATGTACTTCATGGAAACCATTACCAGTTCAAAGACAGCACAAAGACATGGTAGGCTGTCTCTCTGGCCTACTGCAAATGCTAATGAGCCATTATGGAGTGTAGCCTGTGCTAATTAACCATATGCTCTCAAGCTCTCAACCCAGAAATGCTTGTAGTAAGGCATTTACACAGCATCACTCGGGAACATAACTTACATTGGTTGCCCTTGTTAATGAACTCAGCAAAAAGCTTGTGTTCTCTCAAATGTGTTAGAGGTAAGTGCTGTGGAGTTTAGCAGATAAGTAGTGCTCTGTGTGTGTGTGTGTGTGTGTGTGTGTGTGTGTGTGTGTGTGTGTGTGTGTGTGTGTGTGTGTGTGCACAAATGTGCAAATGTGTGCATGGGGGTGTCTGTCATATCTCCATACTCTCTTAGGCTAATAAGCAAGACATGGAGAAGGGGGTACATTAGAGACCTGGGATAACTTTTTATATCATGCCTTAAAGGCATTTTAAAGGTTTCAAAATCTATATCCTCACAATTCCCACAGAGTGTAGTAGTCTTCTCAAATCTATTTCACTTTGTTAATTTTTTAAATTGTCGAAATTCATATGGTTGTGTCCAAATGATCGACAATTTAAAATATCGAGAAACAACTACAGAAACAAACAGCGTTTTAGAGGTAGGGTAAGCCCCCCCTGCACCCCTACAGCCTCTGCTAATTAAATATACTAACCCTGAGATCATACTACAGTAGGGAAAAGGACACATTCTCCGATCCCTATTGTACAATGATCTCCGTGCAACGTTGTTTGTTGCACAATAATGTCATTAAACAATACACTTTAAACAAATGAATAACTGAAATACTAGACTTTGTCAAACTGCCAAGACTAAGCAGGTATCTATATTTTAAAAACAAACAGTAAAAAGGTCACACACATAACCAACTGGTTAAAAAACACAAAAAGAAAAATCTAGCAAACTAGACTTCTAACTGCGTAAACCTCTTGTATCAGAGGCCTCATGGGATATATGCAAATCATCCTTTAAAAACACATACTGTACATAATTTGTGTTGACTATCACAGTGTTGACTACACAACTGTACATGTTGTCATTTCTAAGTTATTCATCCTTGAATATAATGCCTGCTGCTTTAGTCACTGAAAATAATGGTGCTCATTCTCTTGAAACTGAAGATTTTGACATGATGCTGATTATTTCTGATGTCACAGTTATGATGATGCATTTTATTTATTACCAGAGTAAGTCAGATATCATTTTTTACCTAGAGAATGAGTAATGCTCGATTTTTATCATAGCAGCAACATTTACACCTAAGGACAAAGCCTGAGGGGATTGAATGTTGTAGAAATGAGTAAATCAAACAGTTTTACTTTATCTTAACTTTTGGTTTTAATGAGTTGATTTAATTCATTTTTGTTGAAAACTGAAATACTGTACTGAAATGCACTAAATAATGATATGACAGATGACTGACATCCCCTTTTTCTTGTAGTACTTCATTTGTGTTAGATTTGTGACACTGCATAATTTAAAACATTTTATTAAATGCACTACAGGTGTCCTGTATGAGTGATTAAGTGCTACTACTATTACATAAAGTTAAATGGAAGCTAGTTCCTTCCCATTTAGCTAGATGACTAATCAGTCCTTAATAGCAACTTTATAGGAGCATTTTGATAAAACCACATCCATGTTCACAGCAGTTGATGTACATCTACTCGTTTTTATACAAAATTATAAGTAAAATGAAAGGCTCCTGTTAGAAATTTCTCAAGCGTTATTTGCCTGAAGAAAAAAACACAGGGAAATATAACCTCAGACTCTGCTTTCCATAGGAAATCATTGCCTGTGTGATTTCTAAGTGTGTGCCAGCAATGATTTACTTTTTTTTTTGAGATTTCCAAATTAGTGCAACCACAGAGTTGATATATATATATATATATATATATATATATATATATATATATAAAATATATATATATATATATGTATTTGGGTGGAGGGCATGTTCAACACATTGGGGAGTAACATTTAATTTGTTCACCCTCCTGTAGTTTGGGCATTATTTTTTGCCATTGTTGAGTTTCAAAAGAAACAGTTTTACAAAAGGAAACTATAAAAGAATAAAGAAAGTTGAAAGGAGGATAGTCCTGCTGGCAGGCTCATTGTTATGACAAGTACTCATAACATCTATATCTGATTTCATATGGCTCAGACTGCAGGACTAAGAGTGGCAAAGCATTCTAATAAAAACAGAACTATCTTGGTCTTAGGTGACTTAGTGATTCTAAGTGAACACACAATGTAAAGTAAAGGGAGAGAGAGAGAGAGAGAGAGAGAGAGAGAGAGACGCTGTTACATGTATGCTGGGGAATAAAATTAGAGATAAAATAGGGCTCAAAGGGATTTATGAGTGGTAATTGAGGAGTGACATTGTTATTGCCCATGTTGGGTAAACAATCTTAACTGCTCTCCCCCTGGAAAATGCTTCAAGACATGGTGATGCTCTAAATGTTTTTCACCACAACAGGAATGATCTACTGTATGTAGTAAGTGAGATTCCACATTCACGAAGTATAGCACCAAAATTTAGACACAAAATATTGGACTATAAAAGGAAACATTATGCTATATGTAGGGGATTCAGTGTCTGCCTGTTTGATAATAGATGTATGGTTGTTCAGCATGCATTGCTTTTGATAGGCTGTACCTCTACCTTCAGGGAATGAGGGCTCTGATTAAGACATTTTGCTCCCCACTGTCTTTTTGAATTAACACAAGTGACATTACTGTCATGTAAGTCAAACATTTAAACTAGAATGGTTATCATGGCACTCATCAGTACTTATATTCTAAACAAGAAAATGAGTCGTCTGAAGACTTCCCTCTTCTTGGATCTTGGCACAGTGACTGAAACAGGCTTCGAAGGCACCATAAGCATTCCTCTGCTTAAGAGATAGCATTTCTCATTGCTATAGATGGAAAGAGAGAGATAGTGGGAACTTATATACCAAGGGGTAATTATATATTATAACGTCTCTTATACTAAGGTAAAGAAATAAATCATAAGCATTGATTTATCCCTCAGGAATCTTAATTAATAAATACTAGGTCATTCCCTCACCATTTTTTAGGCATCTTAAAAACATGAAGATTTTTTAGACAAAATGCTCATCTTAGCATCAATAGCTACACAGTTATTAGAGGAGGATTCAATTACCGTGATATCAGCTGAAATAATTAGCAACATATACTATTAATAATCCAATCACTTCATTAATAGAAACATATTTGAAGAACTGGTCAAGAATCCAGCCAGGAAAACAATATCTTCAATATCACAGAAATCAGCATGGGACTATTTTGTACCACATCAGCTATCAATCCTTCCTTTATGCATCATAGCATAATACTTTGAAATTCACTTTTATAACAGACTAACTACATTAAAAATAATAACAGACTAACTACATTAAAAACAAAAGCAGAGTCCTAAATGGTAGCTATCTGCATTGCTTTGTATGATATCCATGTTTATGTATACTGACCAACTCCTGGCAGCGAATGTAAAAACCCATCATAGTATATTTTAGAAAAGCAGACAATCTCATACAATGGTACCATGGAATGAAATCTCCTAAATGTTGATCACTCTGTATCCCTGACTCGTCTAACATTGCATCATATTATCTGAGTCACAAGAACTCTTAAATGACTTATAATACCATTCTTATAATGTTTTCACTTAATCTCATCACATTACAAACTAATCTGACATACTGTCTGCAGCCCATGTGACAAACTTTGACCCCATACCCATCGTTATAATTTTTCACTTCAAGGTTGCTGCACATGCAGGAATGAGCAGTCGCCGAAAGGTAATGCAACACCTGCATAAGCTCTCTGTAAAATACGCCACCGTAAAAACCACTAAAACTGTGATTACACATGAGTAATGCAATCTCACTCCAATATGAAGTCAGTATTGTAGCATGAGCAATTACCACCTCAACCTACTATACTCAAGCATCTGTGACTCAAGCTTGGGTGACCAGATCAAGTGTCTTTAAGCCACTAAAAGCAGACCACACTGTTAGAAATCTCCATAACGTTGCACTGATTATCATGAGTGGAACTGTAGGCTGGGGTGAAAGGGGGCAGCTGCCCCAGGTGCAAGCTGTCAGGAAGTGCAATCACACTGTCATCATTGCTAAACTAGAATATCAGCATTTCATTCTTTATTGCAATGATGCCCTAGATTACAAAATGTTGTATTGCAGTGATGAGGTGCCACTGTTCATTCAGTCAACACTCTCACATACGCTTGTTGCTTGGGTAATTGGGTATTTAAATGGCTTGAATGAAGTTTTTTTTTTCTTTTGCTCCTCAACTTTATTCTGACGGGTGAAAGTCTGGAGGGACTGCCCAGCAACAACAATTAACCTAGCTACTGCTCTAGTCAGGAGAGCCTCTGGAGTGGGAAACATATTACTGTAAGTTTTACATATTACTATTACATATTACTCACAAACACTCTAATTTCAAATCTGTCCTCTGTTCTTGCCTTACCTCAAACTGGGACCGTTCCTGATCCCTTCCCACCTAAATTACACTGTTGTCTCTTTCAAGCCTTCCTTCAAGCTCATCTACTATCACCTCTGATCACTCACATTATTGTTAGAACAAACACTAAACGTATAAACACTTTATGACTTGTACTTTTAATTATATTCTCTGTATTACTTTTGACTTTATCTATATGTTAACATTTGTGTTTTAAATGTATACTCCCTGATTTTGTATTTTAAAATATATATTTATGCTTTTGTATACTGTATATTCCATACTTTACTTATGTTGTATCCTGTTAACTGCTTTTGGAGCTTTTCTCCCTGTGCCTCCACTGAAAATGGGCTCTGCTTGGCCCAGTGGACTTCCCTGGTCATCAAAATAGAAATATATAAATAAAATAAATAAATAATATAAATGTATATCAGGCCATAACACCTATTTTTCTCCAGTGTTGTTGAATACAGTGCCCCATTCTGTAGCTTCCTAATATGACATGTTATTCATCTTCAAAAGGTAAAAAGGTTTCTTTGAAAAGCATTCAGGAGTTTAATAATGCGGACCACTCTAACAGATTAAGAAAGCTCTTCTTATTCATTGTTTCACATAGATTATTTAGGGAATTGCACTGTCTGGTCTTCATGGCCTTAAGAGATTCAAGTATCTTTGAAAATATGTGGCTTGACTGCACAGTTGGAGGTGGGAGACAAACACATGTGCACATAGTAAGAGACGCACACATAATTATATGGTAAAAATAAACCGTAATACTAGAAAGAGAGACAGGTATATTACTCAAAAATTCTCACATCAGTGAAGTAAACTGACATGAAAGGAACACATAGGCAATTGGAAATCCTTTGTGGTATAACTGCAGCCAAGCTTTGCAATGACCAGTACTTTGTTAGCTTATCCTAGACTTATGATCTAATCCTGTGAACTATAAGTTGCAAGGCAGAATCCTCAATTATCTCTTCTTGGGGAGAGGTTTTGTGGAAATAAGCCAGAAGTCATTATGGCTCCAAAAGAAATCCTGGCTCTTTAGATCCCTTTTAGATTATTTTATGAAATATGTAGGGAGGACCAGGTAAAAATATTCAAATATATCCAAGGAAATATTACAAAAGAAGATAATGGAGACAGTAACTGCCTTGGGCACATGCATCTTTGGGCAACCCTGAAGAGTGTTGTCATATTTCTGATAACAAAAGATGATAATATAAGCCACTTGAAGAGACACTCTGTGATTCAGAAAGATGCTCACCATTTGCAGAAATTGTTTATTGCAGGTAGGTCAATTTCCACAATGGTGAGAAAATGTGATTCAGAGATAGCTACGGCTATAATGAGAGAGGCCTCATTGTTGGCTCATTAGCATGTCTGAATCACACTTTAATTAACACTAGCACTGTCAGACCTGATGGTGGTAGTGTTCTCCCTAGCAGCAAATGCATCCTGCTGGCAAAGGCAACCCCTATATTCACACACACGAGCACATCTACACACATACACACACACACACACACACACACACACACACACACACACACACACACACACACACACACAATGCAGACATTCATGCAGCTTAATTCATGCCCTTGGAGATAGACACATACACACACCAACAAACTCCCTACCCTCACATCTTAACTGAATGTACCTGCACTACATCTGTTTCCACAGGAGTGAATGGGTGAGTACTGTCTCTTTTGATGGTATTCACCTTTTCCTTCAGAAGTGAAATTTAATGCTGCCAGTCAGTTCCCTGACTCAACTAGCAGTGTAAATCAGGAGCCACTGGTATGTTCAGGGAACAGTACATGGCTAATTAACATTAGCTGCCCCCAAAGATGGCTACATTAACATCCATCTCTAACAGCAACACCTCCCTCCTCACTGAAGTTCTCACTCTCTAGCAGGAAACCACAGTGGTAGGGCAGTCTCAGAATTGGACAGGCTTAAATCAGGGGGGGAAATGCCTATGCTAAAGCTTCCTGCTCATGGTAACCCTTTCTGAATCTTAGCCACTGTTTTGGTGCCTTTTCGCCATTAATACGTTGTATAGGAAATGAAAGATTGGTCATTCTTCCTAAACCCTTTAGCCCAAAATACATAATACTTCAATTATCTATAAATATCTGTGATATGAATAATCTGTTCCCAATGTTAGAGTCCCATTGGGAAAAAAGACAGGAAAGTGTATGCATTAATGTTGGACTCATTGGCTACTTTCAGCATAAATGAAGAGTGAGTGCACAAGAACCTTAGTATTCTTATGAAAGATCATATACAGAGCAGAGACTGATATGGCCCATAATTTCAAAATCTTCCTTGCCAGAGTGACTGCCACTAAAAGTGGGCATCTTCCTGGACAAGTAGTTAAAGTCCACAGAAGAAGCTAGCCTAAAGCTGGGTAATTAGAGCTTCTCTAGCAAGGAATGTACTTCCCAAAGAACTGCAGTGTCTCTAGGTGGTCTAAGGAATGCACTCCTCAAAAACACTTTAGATGTGTTCAGTAATGCTTAAGAGGCAGAATCCTGACAAACATGAAAGACAGAGATGACATTTAAATTAATGTCAATGGACTAATGATAAAGGTTTGTGCTGAAAAGTTCAAGTGAATAGCAAACAACTTACAAAATATAAGTGAAAAGATCGGTCTAACTTTAGGAAGTCCAAACAAAAAAGACATTCACTTATGCCTGTCTTTTGAACAGATGCACTTTGGGAAGCCTTCAAGACAGTGCCTAATAGCTTATCAATCCAAAGAATGAGCTGTGCTACAACAGGAACTGAAGCAACAATGATATTATCTTCAGTGCATGGAGGTCAGGATGCAACTTGTTTGAGAAATAAGTCTGTAGGCTGTAAACCCAGCTTCTTTATTTCCGTAATTCCTGTAGCTAAAGATTTCAATATTCCCAAGTATATGCAAGACAAACTAATTGTTCCCATAAAGGAACATGAGCAAGACTAAAGAAAGGGGGTGTGAGCTAGAGCTACCAGTTGCCAGATTCTCTCTCTCTCTCTCTCCATCTGATAGATCTAGAGTTATGGTACAAACCTATAATATTAGTATCTAACTACAGAAAGCAGAAATGAAAGGAGTTGGCAAGAAGAATGACTCTGTATCACAGGGAATCATATCTGCCTGGATTAGGTAGGAGCAATTAACATCATTCTGGCTTTGAGACATTTGACTTTCAGTAAAATCTTGGGCATCAGAAGAAAGGGAAAGGGAAATGTACAGAATCCCTTGCAGCTTCTGTAGTGCTAGAACATCATCAGAGCAGCATTGGGCAGCGCCGGTTAATCAAGTTTAAACTATTTCTGGCTCCGTAAAGTCTGCTCTTCAATTTTTCCCTTAGAACTGTTCTACTTGCAATCTAAACAGCCTATACTCTATCTGAAAAGCTCAGCACTTGCTCCTAAAGCATTTTTTATACAGGTAAAGCACTCTTAAACAAAAGAAAGTACTTCATTCACCTAAATTCCCTTGAGTACCCATTTCCCTATAGGTCCTTTTCTGACTCAGTTACACAGCAATCTTTTTCACTATTTCTAGCATGTCGAAGGGTCAGTTGCTGGCGTCCTCTCCTGTTCAGCTGGTGAATCTAAGAATCTTGAGGCAATGTTACAATTGCCTCATGTACACAGACAACCCTCTCCTCCTCCCAACAAATACAAATATATGCGAGAGATGCAACTATATAGCCAAACTGGAGGCTGAGCTCTCTCAATTCAGTAATGGCAAGACCAGTCAGGAGGAGAAGGTAACCACGCACACCACAAACCCAGTCTCACATAGAACTATCACAACTGCAAACCAAACACATAAACACACAAAAACATACTCGGAGGCGCTGATTAAAAATCTACCAAAACAACAGAGGCCTCCAAAGCAGACACCCAAGCAACCGCCACCTCAAGACATAGCACAGGCAACACATAGTTCACAAAGTCAATGTGCTAAACAGTCACAGCCCTTAAGGCCAAACAACATGCCAGACACACTTGTAATAGGTGACTCCATAGTCAGACACACTGACGTCCCGCTCACCAGACTGAACAAGGAAAAGGTCACAGTAAGCTGCCTGTCGGGAGCTAGAATCCGCCACATAACACAAGCACTCAGGTCACTCCACAGCAAGTACAAATATGACTCAGTCATTGTACATGCCGGTGTGAACGACCTGAGATGTACCTCCCTGGACTACATGAAAAGAGACATAGAGGAGCTCTCTGATTATGTAGCCCAGGCCGGTATGACCCTGACCCTGAGCAGCATCTTACCCTCACCAAGAATGATGCCACAGTACAAAGACAAAATGATCAGTTTTAACAATTGGCTTAATTACTGGTGTCATTCTAGGGGATCTAATGTCTGTCTGCTTGGGATGACATGCTTGACAAGCCACGCTGCTTCGCAAGGGACGGCTTGCACCTGTCACCCTGGGCTTCGGATATTGGCCAAGGCTCTTGCCACCCCATAGTGCCTTTTTAGGCAAGGCTCAAATGACAAACCTACCTCCTAGAAAACACAAGTGGAAAAAACTAAGGGTAATGCTGCTCAATGCCAGAAGTCTAAACCTCAAGATGCACGCCCTCGAAGCCCTCCTCAGTATGGAGAACATCGATGTCTGTGCAGTGACTGAAACCTGGTTCAGGGCTCCTGAGAGCACCCCAGCACTATCAGGTTTTACCTCATATCATGCTTTCCGGCCCCAAAACTTGGACCGAACCACAAAAGGAGGGAGTATCCATATTCATCAAAGATACCCACACCTCCAGGTTAGTGGCAACGCATGAAGCATCGGAGACCATCCAGGTGCAACTAACCATAGGCAAAACTGCCTTACAGTTTGTAGCATGCTACAGACCACCCTCTCAAACTCAGGAACCCCACACAGCCTTCCTGAAGACACTGGAGAGTATGAATGTCTCTCCAAATACCATCATATTGGGAGACTTCAACTACCCAAACATAGACTGGGAACATTACTCAAGCCCCAACACCCTAGCCCAAAGGTTCCTAGAATTCATAAACTCAAATGCAATGGAACAACTAGTCACCATTCCCACAAGAGGAGACAATATACTAGACCTGATCATCACAAACATGGGGACAAAATGCTCCACACCGAAGTATATCCCTCTTTGGTAAGATCAGACCATAAATTAATCTCACTGGAAATCTACATCCCGCCCCCACCCCCTGCACAAAAGACCACAGTGAAGAACTTCTCAAAAGCCAACTTCACACTTCTTAAGACTGAAGTGGTATCCTTCAAGGCCCCTGGGCCAGTGGAAACCACAACCCACACTGCTGAATCCTTTGCAAATGCCTTCTATGGACACCTTCAAAAATGCATGGATCATGCAATCCCAAATAAAACCAAGACCCATTCCCCCAAGGCAGGCGCCCGGTCTGGTGGACCCCAGCCATAAACAAACTTTACAACAGGAGGAGGAAGCTACTACATGACAGAGCAAAATCCCTAAAAGGGAAGGCATCTCTGGTCAGTACTAGCAAAAAACTACGATCACTCATAAAATCATCCAAGGCCAACTTTGAGAGAAAAATCAAAAGACACAAAGACAATCACAAGGCCTTCTTTAGCTATGTTAGAAACCTGGGTAGAAACTCCCAGATATGCTCAGAGTTAGTCCAAAATGACACAAAATACACTGAACCCACTGACATTGCCAACATTCTGGCAGACAGGTTCAGTGCAAATTTCTCCTCCCCCTCCCCCCTAAAAGGAGAAATAACTATCCCAGCAGAGTGTAGCCTCCCTAACATCTCAGATGCCCAGGTGAGAGCCGCCCTCTCTAAAGCTAAAAACACAGCATCAATGGGACTGGACAGTGTCCCGGGCTGTGTGCTACATGAACTCCAAGAGGAACTAAACCCACACATAAGGCTGCTGTTTAATCTTAGCCTTACTACAGGATACGCCCAAAGAGTGGCGTATGGCAACAGTGGTCCCACTTCACAAAGGTGGTGCTTCTACGGACCCTGGAAATTACCGCCCCATAAGCTTGACGAGCCTGGTCTGCAAAGCTATGGAGAGGATCATTATGGAACTCATAAACAAAGACATTGGGGACCTACAGACATTGGATCCTACCCAATTTGGCTTTGTCAAGGGCAGATCCTGCCTTTTGAACTTGGTCGACTTTTTTGAAACAATCACTAAGGCCATTGATGAGGGTAAGGCAGTTCACACAGCCTACCTTGACCTTGCAAAAGCCTTTGACACAATACCCCACTCGGGCATCATAGACAAACTCACCAGCTTAAATGTAAACCCATATGTCACAAGATGGGTTGCAAACTGGCTCAAGGACAGAACACACAGGGTCAGAGTTGCTGGAGCTATGTCAGACTCTAAGCCAGTCACAAGCGGTGTCCCACAGGGCTCAGTCCTGGGACCCCTCTTGTTCGGCATTTATTTTTCCGAGGTACAGGCAAACATAGGAAGATTGTGGCTGACAAAGTTCGCAGATGACTGCAAACTGGGTGCCATAATTGATACTCCAGTGGACACAAACATCCTTCAGAGAGGCCTCATAGAAACGGATAATTGGTGCCAGAGCCATGGCCTTAAGCTGAACGCCAAAAAATGTATAGTCATACCCTTTGGGAAAAACAAGGTACCCACAAATTACCATATAGGTGGTAATCCATTAAGTACGGAAGAGGTAATCAGGGACCTAGGGACCCAGGTTGACAGTAACCTCTCATTTGACACTCACATTGCCAATGTGGTTAGGAAGACCTTCTATATTGCCCACCTTATCATGAAGGGTTTCACATCTAGATCAAGAGAGGTCATTGTGCCCCTGTACTCTTCTCTTATCAGGCCAATGATTGAGTACAATGCCCCATTTGGGATGTATCTTACCCGACACCTGCAGCAGTTGGAAAGACCCCAAAAGTTCCTCACCAAGAGGATAAAGGGTCTTAAACATATGTCATATGCTGCCCGACTGAAAAAACTCCAGCTCTATTCAGTCGCATACCGCCTACTCAGAGGTGATCTGTGCCTGACATACAAGGCCATGTCCAATCCGGAATTAATGGACATGCTCCACCTCAGAAAATCCAAATCCATCAGAGCCACGAGAGCAAGAGACTTAAACCTCAACACAGAAATAAATAGGACGTGCTGGAGGGACAGATTCATAACCCAGAGGCTCCCTACACTCTGGAACAGAATCCCAATCCATGTTAGGCAGAGCCCCTCACTAACTCTTTTCAAGAGAAATCTTGACGAGTGGATGGGAGATCGTAGGTTTACCCCGGGGGTCATCTCTGTGTCACTACTAGACAGAGGCACAGTAAACTAAACCCTAAAATGGCGTAGTATTCTCATCCTAAGGGGTGGTGAAAGCCACACACACTCTGGCTAGGCTTATAAATGCCCTAGGGCAGATAGCCTAGTACGAACCTATGAACCTATGAACATCTTTTAGATAGCGTTTCAGGGGAGGGGGGGATACATCAACAACAATTCTAACATTTGACACTGGACAGGGAAACAGAAGGTACCACAATTGCCCTATTTCCTGAATATGGTCTTGGCTATGAACTGACTCAGGAAACCACAAATGGGGAAAATAGAGATGATCCCTGGTAGCTGTAGTCCTCTAGAATGTGGACTACCAGAGATATGTTGGTTTGAATAGCCCATTTCTAAAGTCTCATGTCTTCTCTGCACATTGCAAATGAATATATACCCCCTTGTTTATTGATGTGCCAAACAACAGAAATATAGTGCAACAGTTTTGCTAATGTGCCCCTGAGAATTCAAGAATCTCGTCTGAAAAGGTAAAAGTAGCTGTGTCATCTTCATTACTGCTATATTGATTTGACCGCAGTTTGGATCAGAAACTTCAGCCAGTCCGGCAAAATAAATCTATGATGAGGATGAACTCTGGAAGGGGATTGTTAAGGGGTCTGTCCAATGATAGACTGAGATGTTGCATCCACAAAAAGAAGTAAACAAAGCTAGAACTGGACATTCTGATAGCATGTAAAGAGTTCTGGTCTTGAAGTCATAGACATTTGCCTTTCAATTAAGACAAAACTCGCATGTGAAGCTTTTCTTAAGGAACTTAGGAGGTACAAACAAGCAGTGACCACACTTCTCTGAGATATCTCAGGAAGAGTAAACAGTGAGCAAAATATCCTCCTCTCTACATAATGGTAAACAAAGTCTTATAAGTCCTGTTACCTCAGAAGTAACCTATAAAAGTCAAGGGATGCAGCAGTGTATTATGCATACTTATTGCATAATTTCTATTAAAAATAGCTCGTATTCTCCAACTCAGTATAATTTCTTCCCTGGCCACAGTAAACAACCCATATTAATAACCTTACTGAATATAGTAAATCAGTAAAGAAACCAAGGCCAAGTAGTTTATTTCATAATGGACTTGTCTACAGCTTTTAACCCAGTCTTGCATCGTCTTATATTAAGACTAGCTGACCTAGACAAGCAATCAGGCAATAGGTTCGTTGAGGAGCTGCCTCAGTAATGAATATCAGTGATTAATGGCTCAAGGGGTCTCAGAAGAAGTACCTCAAGGATCCATTTTAGCTATTCTTTCCAGTATATTCAGCAATAAAATGTATAAAACAATAACAAATACTTCACTAGTACAGTATGTTGATGTCTCAACTCTGATATGCTCAGCCAAAACCTTGTATCAACTTAAATCACACAAAAATCAATTAATGCTATTGAACCATGAGTAACAGAATCCCAGTTTCTGCTAACTGCAATGAAAAAAATGTTCCTTTTCTGCCCAGACGCCAGCCAAAAAATCCAGAATTCCGTATGCATCTCTAAAAACATTACAATAGAACAATTACATCAGGCTAAATGGTTAGGTGTAATCATTGTTAGTAATCTGAATTTTGACCAACATATTCCCCGGGATTCATAAAGCTCGGCGCAAGGCCGGCGTTAGGCTTGCGTCGACCGTGTGGCGTGAAGATGGAGCAGTAGCGCCAAATGCATATTAATGAAGGCGCGCTGCCGCCACAGCCACGTGCATAGGAAAGGAGCGCGAGTGCATAGGGTGTGTCAAAGTGCCACATGGAGGCATGGAAATGTCAGCTGTCATCATGCAACCTAAAATGCTTGCATATAACAATTTGCAAGCAATAGTAATCACATCTGTCAGTGTCCGTGGATACTGAAACATATGCAAAGCATGCAAGACAGTTCCTGCGAACACAAAATGAAGAAGCAAACATAAATGCACGGTAGGGAATAACGGGTCCCTATCCCTCGAACAAATGACATTGAAAACCGTGTGCCCATAGTCCAACGCAGTGTAGATAGTTATACCAAGTGGAAGTGAAACGCATCATGTTAGTGCGCCGCCAATAGGTACGTCCAGCCCAATGGTCAGGGTCACCAGCTGACCCATATTGTGAGGGAGAGTACACAGCTGGGCAGATGTGTCCATAACAAAAAACACGATAAAATAAATATCTAGTGACCGTATGACAGAATTATATCCCACAACGCATGTAATAGTCACATACAATAGGTATGTCCATATTTAACATACCATATGTGACAGGAAATAGAATAAGCATGAAAACGAAACGGAAGGAGCATATAAATTGCTACAACAATAAGGCAACATGTAGGCTTAAAGGAACAGTATTATCCGTAGCGTTGACTGTGAGTACGTGTTGTCCAGTACAATCGGATATGTGTCTGGATTATATCCTATCCTGGACATAGGAAAAGGTGGCATCCTACCAATGATCAGAACAGTCGGACAAACTTCGCACATCTGCGGTCCAAGCCATACTTGTCAGGATGTGTCACAGTTGAACGGGTATTACCCGGGTGTACTAACCATGTCATGAAAGTTAAGTATGGGCATGTACCTATGTGCGTGAGGTATAGCATGTGGAAGGTGAAACATGCCAGGGTAGTCCACACAACCATACAGGTACCTGACATATGTAGGGTATGCAATGTGTTACCTTGACCGTGTCATGGGCCATCAACTAGAGCAGTGATGGATGGAGTGTCAGGAATATGTGTGTGGGGGGATGGGTAATGGTATAATCCTCAAAGGCAAGACTGTGTCGTATGCAGAATAGGTGAACTGGAGGTGTATAAGGGAGCAGCGGGTGAAGCAGAAAGACACACAAAGAACATGTATACACATCTGCAATACAACCAGACAGGCCATACTGTAGAACACAATCCCACAAACATATGAATATTAAAATGTGCGATACAAATGTACAGAAATGTCACTGGCACACACCCACAGATTGGTCCTGATGGAACTGGCCAAATCAAATGCAACACACCTGGATGCATAATGGACTACCCAGCATCCCCTCCACAGCACACAACCCGCCCCCATACCTGAACGTCCACCAAATCCAGCCATACTTGGCCTACTAGTTTGGCGCAGCCACATCTACACATAGTGACCACTACGCATATGTAGTAGGTAGTGTCACCCTAGGGAGTTTCAGGATTGCAAACTATGTATCCCTTGCATGTAAAACCCTCAGCACATTTTCGTAACGCCAGAAGAATGGTCAGTATCGGTCTTGTTAAATTTTTGGATATCCCTCATAGGATAAGTAACCTGTGTAAACATTAGAATGGGTATCAAGACACGATGTCCAGTCCTGTAGACATCTGGACACAAGTTGGAATGTGCAGTAGTGGTGCACGAGACTGTCCAGCCCTAGATGGTCATGCAGAACCTACTATCCAGGATCAAACACCTGCCCATGACGCACGTGTCCCAACACGAATAATCGAGAGAATATATTGCACACATTCACATAGTGGCACATGGAAAAAGGGTGATGAAGGCACTGACGTAAACAGGATACCCCCTGATCCACTGTGTGAGGGACAGTTACTGTGTGGGTAGGTGTGACCTGACCAACAATGATACAATGCCAAATGTCCTGTGATTGTAGGAAATAACTATGTACCATACTGCATGTAACAGTTGCCTAAAGTGGTCATGTCAGGATAGAAAAAACTTAATTCGTACAAGAAACAGGCTAATAACTAAAGTGCTAAAGGTATAGGCTCACAGCTAGGAAACTAATGAATGTTCTAAACCTGCACTGACCATGGGTATGTGTTGGCCTAAACAATCTGGTGTCCCCAGAATATATCCCAACCTGTACATATGACAATGTCAACCCTACCAATGGTCAGAGCATTCGCACAATAACTAGCCAGCCTCTTAATCACTCACAAAGCCAGTGACCTTTGGAGGAAAGGTGTTGAATGAGAATGACTACTTACAACAATGAAGAGTAATAGACGCATTTAACTCCAGAAAATTAGTAGTAATACGAATCTGTCAACACGTTCCAAGTTAATAGTGCTAATATGGTAGAAGTGTCCGTGATTGTCCCTGAGTTGTCATAGCCTTGTCCCTGTCACTGTAGAAACTAGTCCCCGAGTATCACAGAGGTCCGTACACATATGTACACCAAACAACTGTCACAATTGTTGACAGGACTATTGCATACCTGTAGTGAATTTATAACTGATGTCCAGAATAATATTCATTGTATCTATAAATGAATGAAATAGTCAAATGTGAAGGGAAACACGTGGAAAATGCCCCCACCCTTTATTATGTAGTGGAACCACTCCCTGCCCTAAATTATGTAGTGCTGACCTAATAATGTGGTCAGAGGTGCCCAAACACCTGCGTCTGTAAACACAGGTAGAATGTTAAAATCTGGATTAACTTTGTCCATGTGCTACGTCTGATATTTGAACAGCACCAGGACAGTTCTGGTCACCAGTTGGACGAGCCTAAACCCAGACCAGCACAAGAACACCCTAACAATCAAACACAATCGTATGTGCGAGGACTATGGCGTAGGAGTTCTGAATATCCTTGGAGTGAGTAGACATGCAGCATGGGTCCAGAGCAGTAGGAAACAGGGAATGTCGGAAGTGTAGTACTGCGATTTTCCCAGCAGGAGAATGGATGCCTGCTGTGTAAGGGAAGCGGTGAGGCGTATGTCAGAGTAGCTATGAACCATGGGTATACATATAAATGAGGCAGAACAATAGTGTAGTGGTTAGAGCATCCACCTAACGTAAAGGCATTCCCGGTTCAAGTACGACTATAGCACATATTAATTGTGTAATGAATGCCTGTGTGCTGTAAAGCCAACATTTATACATGTAAAGGTGACCGCGTGTCTCGCATGGGGCCATTAACCGGATTCCATCAATCAGAGTGGTACTTTCATAAGGAATAAGGCACATGTAATCCCAAAGAAGTGCCAGTAAACATATGTAACTCAGAATAAGTAGATGCAAGTGCACCTGCGCGGGTGTACGCAGCTTGTAGCATACCAAATGTATGTTGTCTTGTACAGCTGTAACTTTTATATAGATATATAGATAGATAGATAGATGTGTGTATAGATAAATATCCACAGACATAACAGAAATATGCAATTATATATCTATATATACATATATATCTATAGATATGTAAGGAATGCTGAAAGACTAAAGCAAACATAAAGGTTGTGAAGGGAATCTAGAGCAAGTAAGGAATTATAAAGTGCTCACAGTGTATGTCAGATAAAGCTGCACAAGTGTGAGTAGAGCACCACTATTCACACCAGAGGCAGGGTTATCCCAGTGGCCATAACATCGTTGAAGTGCTACGTCAACATTGTAAACAGACGGAATGTAGTACATGTTGTGACCACCTACACTTGTAACCCGCAAATCGTTCGTAATCCATAACACCAGTAAAGGCACGTATGTGCAAATATGAATGGATGGTGAGCCTGTGAATACACGAGGTGGTACAAAATGTGTGTAGGGCCCCAACGCTCTGGAGAGGGCAATGTGTAAAGGTGTGTCATGGCTGCAATAACAGGTGTATAATGGCTGGTATGCGTGGAAACTCAACACTGGTGTGCTGGAGAAACTATGGATATGCGATTATGGACACAGGAGTGCTAGGGTATGTTGCGCCAGTTGCAATGGAGTGGCCCGTGGAGGTCAGCTAGTATGTAGATGCAATTCCCAGATAGAGCGTTGTGAATGGGCGTATCATTGTCGGACGTTGTGCGTCAGGGCTGGCAGCCCCGCACGTAAAACCTAAACGCCACCCATGAGGGGAACGGAGTTCTGCTGTGACAACCCCAAACCGGGAAAAGCAGAAAGACACAACTACATGCAGACATCAATATGTTGATGTACAATCTCAGTAACACAATCACTCATGCTAGTAACATTAATAATATGAATGTGCACAGAAACAAACACAGTAGCAGGAATAACAGGCTGCGCATACGAGTAATAGGTCGAATGACACTATCACATCACACTTATCAGCGGCACCCCAGACATGAAAAACGTGCGACATCTGTCCGCTGTATAATGTGCAGTATACTGATCACAAGTTCACCGGAGTGAAGTGTCGGTGTCATAATGACTAAGGCAATAGTATGCTGTTGAAGCAGAGATAAAACCCAATACATGTGTAAGTGTCTATGTCCGGGAAATGTATAGGTTAACAGACACTCAGATGTATATATAGATAAAAACGTATATATATATATATATATATATATATATATATATATATTTATATACGCATATACATTTATACAGATATATATGTATATCTATCTATCTATATATATATATATATATATATATATATATATATATATATACACACACACACACACAAAGATATACTAAAGATATATATAGATATATATACACAAACAACAGGTATTGATATATACATATACACACAAAACAAATATGTCAGTGTAGATATATACATGTACATAACTAGGTTACTTTACAGCAATTAGGGGTAACATGTATACAGCCCAGGCATATGTGACTGGGAGGTCCAATAAATAAACGTTGTACCCCCCACACCGCCCAGCTAGACTGGTCAGACATACAGACAGGCAATAAAGATGACTACACTGCTGCTGTCCAAAACACTGGCAAGAAAGTAGCAGTGGGAGAGATCTGCAAGGTCTACACTTTAAACATGGATAACGGTGTCCCTTGCAGGACCCCAAAAAGTGAGTGTATGTGTCAACCTGTTGTCATCGATGCGAGCAGGATGTAGGTGTACATGGAACAGTAGGTTGTGCAAGTGTGATAATACATGGGTTAACAAAACGTACGACATGTGTCCTGAGATGGGGAGAGTGGGCAATGTGTAGGGGTGTGCTCATACCCCAGCTGCGCTCACAGTAAGTATATGTCATGAGTGTTGTAGAGGGGTGCCAGGTAGGTGGACCATGGGTATGCAATAATGGGCTTAAGTATGCAGGTGCTGGTTGGCAGAGATGTAGTAGGCCTGCCCAGTGGAAGTCATTAATATTCCTATGTGGGCATAGCAGATGCCTATACATCCCAAACCTGAAGAGCACATCTACCGGATATTCTGTAAAACCATTGGGGGAATGCATAGAGACCAAATCAGTGCCATGTACCCGATTAGCATGGACATCCATAGTTATGAATCAGAATGTAACAAAGTCCAAATAAACACTTCCAGAACTAGTGTTAGTAGGTGGACAGGTGGCGGAATACAGGTAATGACAGATGACATATATGAGTCATAAACGGCATGTACCTCTACAAACGTGAATGAATACATATGCTCTGTGACTGTCAATGTGTCTGGTTAATAGAACCAATCATCTAAATGTGTCCCACAGGGTGTTATGCAGTGTTCCTGATACAGTGTTCATTCTCCCCCATTGGTATGTGAGGTCTGCTAGTGATGGAATGTGCATAATTTGAT
This sequence comes from Protopterus annectens, assembly GCF_019279795.1. NCBI lineage: Eukaryota > Metazoa > Chordata > Ceratodontiformes > Protopteridae > Protopterus > Protopterus annectens. The sequence continues at coordinate 104,791,690 of NC_056751.1, read as the reverse complement.
GACCACCTCAGGTAGATGATAGCATAATAGATGAGGTTTCACACCCGTATGCCTTTGAATGACACACCGTCTGGGCAGTTGTGTCCTGCAAAATGAATGTTATGGCACATGGCCTGTGAGTTCGGGAAAGGAGGCCATATATTGTGTGTAGTGGTGTCAGAAATTAATTTGTTGTATCAGAAACAGCTACATGTAATAGGAAACAGTATTAGCAATTATAATGCTACAAGAATAACCTTAACGTATGCAAACCGTGGAAGTAGTCAATTTACAACTGGCTGTGGATATGTGTTGCCTTGACATATGTGATAGCTCTACATATAGGATCTATAGGGCCGCCACCATTCTGAATGGCCAAAGTGGGACCTTCTCTGTAGAAATGTCAGACGTACCAGGGCAGAACATACCTACAGCCATGCATAGTACAGCAATATACATATCAGCACAAATCAAAGCGTAGTCTAGCAGCTGTAAAGTTGCTTATGCTACTACATATAACACATCGACGTGTCAGGTATACAAGACATGTAACAAGCAACCACTACAGACACGTAGAATATGAGAATGTCCCCTAATCAAGACAGTTGCAATGGCTGGAGTATCGTCACATGACATATGCCTAATGAGGGACTGTCCCATGCAAAGTGGGAAAGGTGTTATTCCTACAGTCTCCCATCGTGCAATCTGAAAGGTGGAAAACGTACAGTAGGTATGCGGTAGCATGACTCGACGGACAGCTGCGTTAACAAAATCATATTCACATGTCAACATTGCAGAGTATCGGTTCCCATGTATCAGGCAGATGGGAGCAGATCATATGAGGAACACGCATATAATATGATTACGTCACTGGACAAGCCGCAGAGTCCGTACAGTCGAACGCCTGTCGTCGCCAAATGGTTAGACATACCCGATACTGTAGTCATGTAGTCTGATGTAATACGCATCACAAGGGATCACACACACCCAGCATGAGTGACAAATGTAAGAAGAAATGTTGGTGAGCAAGCGGCTGTAAGCGTGTTTGTCTACCAGTATGCCAGTAGTGCACTGTCAAAGAAATGTGGAGTCTAAACGGGTAAAAGGTGCTGTAACCAGAGATCAGCAGTGCTTAACACTGTGCAAACCCACGCACAACTGCTCCCACCTGCTGGAATGTGCTTTACCCAGTCCGTATCCAAAGGCATCGGTCTGTCCACAAACAAAGAACCACCCTATTCACGTGTTGGTAGCAGTACCCTGCGCACAGCACATAGCTCATGTGAATTAACAATAGACCATGGCATATGTACAGACAATAGACCACACACACACCATGCAGCACAGTCATCCAACAGTATAGCAATGTACTGGCAGATATGTCCGGACCACTGGTGTATGCATGCCTGGTCATCCTGTGTGTCAGTGTGTGAGCATGCCCAGTATGGCTATTACACAAGTTGTCGACCGACATTACCGTCATACCGTCATATGTGTGAGCATGCCAAGTATGGACACCTGTATCGCATGTGTCACATGTCCAGATAGTCAGTACTGTGTTGCCGACCCCTCCGTTCTACACAGACAGGTGTCATGCTGTATCTGCAGGGTAGCTAATGGTCATGTGGCATTGGCAGTTGCTACATGTCTGCATAGCATGGGGGGACATCCAACCGCATCCACAGTCCTACACAGCACCGTGGGTGGTGCACATGACTCTCACATGTGTAGGTTGGACGGGGGCACAGCTGACAGTTGTACACATCTGCCGCTACTGTACTGGTATGCCAGGTACTCCATGTCAGTGTGTGGACCTACCTAAATTGCCAGTTGGAGGGATACCAGTGTATGTCAGATCCCAGCGTTAAATACCAGCACAGTGGTGTTGGATGTCCTAGCTATCACAACCTACATCAAACCGACTGGTCTGCTGTAGTCTGTATGTATCTTTGGGGGTTGGGGTCATTCATTGGGCATATCCATAGGCCATTGTATATCATTTGTCTGTATTGGACCACACCTGTCCAGCTGCATGGAACGTGTGTGGGCTGTATGGAAATACATGATGTTCATCCCATAATCTGCAGTGGGTTAGGACACCCTGTGTACTACTGGCTACCATTGTGACCCCCGTATGTGCTACAGATGTCATGGTGCCACTATGGACATGTACTGTCTGCTGCCCTAACAGTCGGCCACCAAAGTCTCTTGTACGCTCACATACATACCATAGCAATGGGTGAATACACATTCTAATACAACTGCCAATTTTTAGGTCGATAGACGTACCCTGGGGGTGTTCTGGACCTGAGGACAGTGCTGGAGGGCTACCTATGTCGGATGCACACAGTGCACCTCCTATACATGGCTGAGCACAGGTAGTGTCATGTTTGGCATCCATTGTACTGAGTGCAGGTCAGAGAGGGGACATCCGTGGGTACCTACTGTGTCAGTGCATATGCCTTGTGTTGCCTCTTTGCCAAGGGCAGGTCATACTGTGCACGGCCTTTCGCCGACTGGGCCCTGCTCAGGTAGTTCCTTCGCCAAGTCACACTGTGCCTGTACAGGTCTTGGCAGTGGTGTTGGGCCGTGTGGCCCTGCCCCATGCTGTTCCTGCAGCAACTGTTACTGCAGGATCAGAATGTGTAGCATAGCAAATACCATAACAAATTGTGTGCATGTAGCTAGTGAATACTGCAGGGCTCCACCGGATGTGTCCGGATACCAGAACCATGAACTGAGCATCCCAAATACATGCTCAATTACATGTCCTGCCTGTGCATCCACCTCATTATGGTGTGTGTGTTCCAGTGTGTGTGCATTGCTGCATCAGCCATGACACCAGTGGTTACCCAGCATCCCCCACTAGGACACTGTAGGAGATGTCCATATTGGCAAAGGTGTGTTACAGCTGTGTCAGAAGTCATATATCGGAATCATCATAGCTTCCAGGGAAGACAGCACACACATTCAATCTAATGCCCTGGTCATCACATATGGCCTAGCTGTTGGAGGGTATGCCCCTGCAGTGACTGTAGGCCCTACCCTGCTCACCGGGTGGTGCTTTGATGTATATGTGTGTGCAGGCTATAGCACCAAGTACCCCAGGGTAGTCATCCATGTGGTTGAAGAGATGCATATTGCTGGTCTACTAATCATGTGTGTTGAGGACATATATGTGCTCACTAGCATGTGTTGACATGGCGTCTGTGAACTGGCACAATACTCTGGATGCAGATGCCTGTGAGATCCCCATGATATCCCCAGTTGTGCTGTGTGAGGTACCTGTGGCTAGTATACCCAGGCCAACACATACCGTGGTATCCACTTTGATGGGTTTCCCTCGGCCTGTTTGATGTGTCAGGTGTGGCAGGCACAGGTCAACAAGCCGCTGTAGGAGGTCTCTACCCACCCCATAGTGCTCCAGCATCCCCAGCTCATGTAGCCCTTGGTAAGTCACCCTGGGTCTATAAAGTCTTATGTCACCCCAGTAAGGGATGTTCGGCAGCATACACATCCTCACTGCCCTCAGCCTCCTGCACATGTTGGTCTATGTTGCCTGCTGCAGCCCTTCTCATTTAGTTGGACTGTGTCATTAAATGTCCCCGCAGGTATACACCGGTGGTGTAGAGTGCAGAAGAAACCTGTGTGTATGATGCTTGCTCACATTACTACTGTTCAGGTGCGGGCTGGCCATGTCATCTGCTGATTGTGCTGTTCATCACCTGTTTGTGCAGCCTGTACACCCTGACAACCCCACCACTGCTGTTGTCCCTCCCAATGTCACCAGGCAAGTATAGACACACCCCTAGCTTAGGCGTGCTAAGGCAGGAGCACTCCCGAGGCACAGTTCTGCAATGTACGTACAGTATGCCTGACCCCCCCTCCCATGCTGTCAGCTATATTCGAGCCCTGCACCCGGCTAACTACACACATACACTCCAGGTATCTGCATCACGCCCTGGGGATAAATGGGATACACTATTGTCAACCTCATCTGCATAGTGTAGTCTTCTAATGGATAGTTATATGACCCATACCGAACCTCCAAATTAATAACCACTGCTTAGTGTCGCTCAGATCCATACACAACTGGTAACAGGTGCCTTACTATCACCATATTCGATGTCCCATGGTCTTCCCAGCAACAAAATAACCGGTGTCTACACGACTACAACCCAGGACCCTGCACACAACAGACGATGTGCATTACCACTACGCCATGGCAGATATACATACATCCTAGGTTATCACGTACAGATCATCCGGCACAAACATTCAATAGTGCTGATGTCCCCAGACATATATGTTTATATCTATGTCTATCTCTCTATATCTACATATATCATATATATTATTTGTATACATATATACATAGATATACATACACACATATACATGTACACACATATGTAGATATTGCAATTATATCACAACAGCAGACCACATGACAGCAAAGCATTATTCAGGCATGAAAAGGAAACTACAATTGCCACCTGCATCATGTAGTGTTGTTACTATCAAGGCATGTGTGTTCTGTTGCGTCACACGGGTCAGACTGTATTAAGGGTAAGAGTAGGGCTGCTGACATTTACTCACCAGACCTGTTGGCGAATGTATGTGTTGACAACCCAGCATCTTGGCAGAATATGCGGGCTGTGGACACTATATAGGTCAGCAACAAAACACACTGAACACATCCCGCAGCTAGCCACCCACAGATATCACATAGGGTATACCTGCCAAACACACACACCTGCGATGCCATGGAATCGAGCACCTACCTGTCTAGTCTATCACACTACAGCATTACGCAGTAACAGAACGCGCTACCGAGTTTCAGCATCACTGCACTCCCAGAGGCATACTTCTAGGTAGTGACATCATCAGCAAAGGCAAAGACGCCGATAGGGAATGTATGGAGAGGGAACCGTCTAAAAGCATTACTCTGTCCCCAGGCAGCTGGAGACACACACACACTTGGCAGGGCCGGGTGATGAACATACACCTAACTACCTTATCACACTACAGCATTACGCAGTTACAGAACGCGCTACTGAGATTACTAGAACACAGCACTCCCAGAGGCAAACTTCTAGGTGGATGACATCATCAGCAAAGGCAAAGATGCCAATAGGGAATGTATGGAGAGGGAGCTGTCTAAAAGCATTACTCTGTTCCCAGGCAGCTGGAAACACACACACACACTTGGCAGTGCCGGGAGTCGAACATACACCTAACTACCTTATCACACTACAGCATTACACAGTTACAGAACACGCTACCGAGATTACTGGAACGCAACACTCCCAGAGGCATACTTCTAGGTGGATGACATCATCAGCAAAGGCAAAGACGCCGATAGGGAATGTATGGAGATGGAGCCGTCTAAAAGCATTACTCTGTCCCCAGGCAGCTGGAAAAACACACACACACACACACACACACACACACACACACACACACACACTTGGCAGAGCCAGGAGTCGAACATACACCTAACTACCTTATCACGCTACAGCATTACGCAGTTACAGAACGCGCTACCGAGATTACTGAAACACAACACTCCCAGAGGCATACTTCTAGGTGGATGACATCATCAGCAAAGGCAAAGACGCTGATAGGGAATGTATGGAGAGTGAGCCATCTAAAAGCATTACTCTGTCCCCAGGCAGCTGGAAACACACACACACACACACACACACACACTTGGCAGGGCCGGGAGTCAAACATACACCTAACTACCTTATTACACTACAGCATTACGCTGTTACAGAACGCGCTACTGAGATTACTGGAACACAGCACTCCCAGAGGCATACTTCTAGGTGGATAACATCATCAGCAAAGGCAAAGACGCCGATAGGGAATGTATGGAGAGTGAGCCGTCTAAAAGCATTACTCTGTCCCCAGGCAGCTGGAAACACAAACACACATTCGGCAGGGCCGGGAGTCAAACATACCCCTAACTACTTTATCACACTACAGCATTACGCAGTTACAGAAAGTGCTACCAAGATTACTGGAACACAGGACTCCCAGAGGCATACTTCTAGGTGGATGACATCATCAGCAAAGGCAAAGACGCCGATAGGGAATGTATGGAGAGGGAGCAGTCTAAAAGCATATTACTGTCCCAAGGTAGACGTAGACAAACACACGGCAGTGGTGTGAGCGAGACAACTGCCTATTTACGGAGCACTATTAGAACATCACATGGATACGAGATGTGCCACAGACAGTACACCCTTCAAGACAGTCCCAGTGTGTTCAGTGTAGGAATCCATCCTGACATGGGGTATGGGCATCTGTTGCCTGGATGACCACTATCGCTATACAGGATTTCAATGGTCATGCCCATACACAGAGGCACATAACCGACACAAGGTGTCACTGGGCATGCTCACACACTTAGTAGCACACGTCCGTTTGGAATGTACTGTGTGTCCATCTACACAATGGCATACTGGGCATGCTCACACACTTAGTAGTAGCGAAGGGCTGTCTTGTATGCACATGGATTCTAAACACGGAAGGGCACAGTGTGTCGATAGTAAACATTGTTAGCACGAACGCTGCACTACACACATCTGACACCGGTCATCAGTGCTAGCTGTGTAGCATTCATGATCACAGCTGACAATCCAGATCCAACAATGGGGAATACGGACATCTCTGCAGTGAGGAACACCTGGCATATGGCACAGTTGTGCACAATAGCACTACCACCGTATACCTCAGATACAGACATGTGAGCCATAAGACCATGACGGACCGCTCCAGGTGTTACTGTCCCCATGTACATGAAGGCCACTCACATGTACTGACCAGTACACACTCAAGAGCCATCACAGATGTCTCAGGTGCAGATCACAGTAGTAAATGCCGCAGTCTATTATGTAGCCCTAGGACATCACCATGTCCTTGGACCAGCAACACACATCCATACATTACTACACCACCATGTTACTCATGACCAGTGGACTGTACATGGGTCTACAACAACTGTGCAGACTACACATGTACTGACAGGGTTCCATCATGTGGTATGCAATGCAATGATACCACAGTTCATAACCAGGTCAGCTCTACACATAACCGGGGCCCTGGGTCTTACACAGCTGTAACAGATGACTGTCGCTGTACACCAGAAAACACTCATGTTTGGATATGACATACATGTAATTGCAGTGGATATGTACATGGCCCACACACACACAACGCATATGTACATAGCAAAGCATTTGCTGTCCTCTGTGCAGACAAGTGGCTACAGCAATCACACACATGCACATGGAAGGTAGGTCCATGGCTGTTGAATGCTAACAGTACATAAGGTAGCAATGTTGACTGAGGTAACATTCCCTCTGTACTAGTTACCCATGGCAAACAACATATCATACAACAGTCCATGTGTCATGTATGTCATCACACATGTCCACCAATTGCAATGCATACAAACATGGCTATATGACAGGAATGTAGGACCAACACACATGTACATGTAGTGGTGTGCATGCAGCTACCATGCATGTGCAGTAGCTGATGTATGTCGTTCATCTGTGTCTAACTACAACATGCAATTGCAATGCAGCCCCATCATTGACACCTGTATATGGTGAAATGCTGACAGTACGGTAGGATGTACATCAGGTATGGATGGATGTGTGTACATAAAGCGGTGGTCCACCTTTGCAGATGGATGTTTGCTGAAGATAGCTCACAGGTGTGTCACAAGCCATCCTACCATTACTTGTGCAAACAGTATGCTATGTTACTGTTACTTGAAGGTGAAGACATACAACCTACACAGTGGTCAAGGTGTTACTGACTGTACATCACTTGAGACCTGTAACACTTACGTCTTCCCATGTGCATATAGCAGCACAATTGCCAAAGGTAGCGTTGGTACACATAATGCGGCCAATACAGCTGCATGTCTGTCAGACGTATCATCATATAGCAGGTGTATGATTCACAGTACTGCCATGTGTGTTTGCTTGTGTGACCATATATGCCATGTATGGTGGAGAATACATCCCAATTGTTACACACCCCTGTACACTGTTGTAGAGATCTGTACATACTGCAGTGTAGAAAGCAAAACATAGGCAGGGGTGGTGTGTGTATCACACGCATTCTATAACTATGTCAAGAATCTAAATGGCAATGCTCAGATCTGCTCTGAGCTAAAACAGAATGGCATTAAATATACTGATCCCAAGGATATTGCCAATATCCTGGCAGATCGATTCAGTGCCAACTTCACCCCCCCTCTCACCCCCTAAATGGCCCATCTCAATACCGGAAGATTGCCAAATTCCGGTAATAATGGCCACACAGGTAAAAAACGCACTCTCCAAAGCTAAGAATGCAGCATCCATGGGACCAGATGACATCCCGGGCTGTGTACTACATGAACTACAATATGAACTGGCACCTCCCCTAAGTGTCATGTTTAATCATAGACTCACCTCAGGTTTCATGCCCACTGAGTGGCGCACAGCTACAGTTATCCCACTCCACAAGGGAGGATCCACCTTGGATCCCGGAAACTACCGTCCCATCAGTCTGACAAGCCTTATCTGCAAGGCCATGGAGCGTATTATCATGGAACTTATAAACAAAGACATTGGAAACCTTCAAACACTGGACCCCACCCAGTTTGGGTTCGTGAAGGGCCGATCTTGTCTCCTGAATCTGATTGACTTCTTCAAATCAGTCTCCAGAGCCATGGACAAGGGTAAGGTGGTTCACACAGCCTATCTAGACCTTGCCAAGGCCTTTGGCACCATCCCCCACTCTGGAATCATAGATAAACTTACTAAGCTGGGCATCAATCCCTACATCACCCAATGGGTTGCTAACTGGCTTACTGATAGAACCCACACTGTAAAAGTAGCAGACTCCAAATCGAGCTCCAGACAAGTGACAAGTGGAGTACCTCAGGGTTCAGTCCTGGGACCACTCTTGTTTGGCATCTACTTTTCTGAAGTACAAGCCAACACTAAGGGACTCTGGATAACAAAGTTTGCAGATGACTGCAAACTGGGAGCCATTATTGAATCCCCAAATGATGTGGATACTCTACAAAAGGGCCTTACAGAAACAGATGCTTGGTGCCAGAGCCATGGGCTCAAGCTCAATGCCAAGAAATGTATAGTTATCCCCTTTGGGAAAAAACATGTATCCGTGAATTACCATATAGGTGGCAGTACACTAAACTCTGAAAGTTTGATAAGAGACTTAGGGACACAGTGGACAGCGGTCTCACCTTCGATAACCACATCACCACAACAGTCAGGAAATCCTTCTATGTGGCACACCTCATCACTAAGGGCTTTTCATCCAGAAAAAAGGAGGTCATTGTCCCACTGTACTCATCCTCATTAGACCCATTATAGAATACAATGCCCCATTTGGTATGTACCTCTCAAGACATCTGCAACAACTGGAAAGGCCACAGAAATACCTCACTAAAAGAATCACAGGCCTAAAGCAGATGCCCTACGCTGACCACCTTAAAAAACTCCAGCTATACTCTGTCGCATATCGTCTACTCAGAGGCAATCTTTGCTTAACATACAAGGCCATGTCAAACCCAGAGCTGTTGGACATGCTACACTTAAAAAAATCCCAATCCCTGAGAGCCACACACTCCAGGGATCTAAACCTTGTCATCACAATAAACAAAACATGCTGGAGGGATAGGTTCCTAACCCAGAGACTCCCCAGACTCTGGAATAGATTGCCCATACATGTCAAGCAGAGTGCCTCTTTGGCCCTCTTCGAAAGGAACCTTGACGATTGGATGGGAGAAAGGAAATTCACCCCGGGGATCATGTCAGTCGCCCTGCTAGACAGGGGTCCAGGGAAGTAAATAGTGTGGGAAGAAATAGCCAGGGAATTGTTATGGCTAGGCTTGTATAGGCCCTAGGGCTGATAGCCTAGTACCAACCTATGAACCTATGAACCGATCTGTATGCGAATGTCATTTGTGGACTCCACAGTGTGTGTGTGTGTGTGTGTGTGTGTGTGTGTGTGTGTGTGTGTGTGTGTGTGTGTGTGTGTGTGTGTGTGTGTGTGTGTGTGTGTGTGTGTGTGTGTGTGTGTGTGTGTATATATGCATGTATGGCTGTCTGGTGCATGGAGTGAGGGTGTATGCTACCATACAGAACAGACAGGATCCTTAACCCCTCATGGTGATGCAGTCTACTACCCTGTTGATGCCATCAGTCTCAGCCTTACTGGCTACCTGTACATGTTCATTCTCTGTGTCACGTCATGTGGGTGCACAGTACTGTGAAGGTGATTACCACATAGGCAGGGGTCCTCACCTCAACACTATCAAGTGTGTGTTATAGTGTTGTTGACCCCGTGAGTGTGGTCATGTTACTGTGTGTTTCTGTGTATGTCTGTGTGTGTTCTCATCCTGTAATGTGACAGTGTATTACTGCTACACAGTGAGGCCTCATGCTATCAACTGGCCTCTAACATTGACATCAGCCAGACCGCTGTGTAAACCCCCCGCACCATGTCACCATACCCGTGATGTGACCCGGTATGGATGTCACGTCTCTAGCCACTGTAGCCTATTGAACAGCTCACATGCTTCTGGATCAGTAGATGTGTGGACATCTGTGGAATGGTAGCCTGTCTAATAGTGAAGTTGAGGCTACGTATAGCATGCTGGTATTGCCATACATGCCTGTGAGTACTCCACATTTACACATGGGAAACTGCAAACACTGCTACTTATTGGCACATGCAAATAGACCTTAAGGAGGGAAGCAGGGCATCATTACCAACATGCTGTTACTGTTGTTACCAAGACACAGACTGTGAACATACAACAATGCACTCTAACTGCAAATACTGTAACGTAATGGCACATGCAATTAGACCTTAAGGAGGGAAGCAGGGCATCATTACCAACATGCTGTTACTGTTGTTACCATGACACATACTGTGAACATATAACAATGCATTCTAAACCTGTACTACATGGTATATCTGGTGCGTGTCAACAGTACACAACAAATGTAATATACACTACTCACTATTCTGTTCACCCTGTGCATCTGTCCCTGCACCGATGGTGTGGATGACAGGGATGTGGCACAGGCATCATCGTATGCACAGGGTGATAATGTTTGCCAGGGGCATAGGCTGCACCAGTGGATGACATCATGTGTGTGGGTTAGGGCCGGTGATCTGATTGGACATGTGTGGTCATTATGCATGTGGGTGTTGCGGTGCCCTACAGATGTTTCTGCTGTGTGTCTGTGTGTGTGTGTGTGTGTGTGTGTGTGTGTGTGTGTGTGTGTGTGTGTGTGTGTGTGTGTGCACACAGTTCTGCCATGTGTCCAGCCTACACAGGGGTATTATTGACATCTCCAGATTGTACAGACCAGGATGTACAGCTCACTGTGTCCGGCCACGGCCATGTGACCTGTGCCTGCCAGGGGTTGCACGGGCACTACCAGGCAGAGGTACAGATTGGCTACTGTCCGATGACACATGTCCACTGGAACCATGTCCCTGCTGGGAACGTCCAGGGCCAAGTCCACGTGGCCTGCTGTGTCCTGGTGTGGACAGTGCAGCACCAGCTGCACTGCTACAGCTACCGGCACTATGGGAGCGGGCATGTGAAGTGGCTCGTTCATGTTGACCTGCACCAGATGGTGTAGCTGGCCTACATCCACGTGGCCTACACCTCACTCCTACCAGATGTTCCAGCACAGACAGCTCACTCTCGCGGATTGCCATGCCATGGTCAAGGATTCCAACCATGTCACCCAATCGCCTATCCAGAACATCAGCGATCTGCTGTTGAGCATTTGCCAATGCCTGGATGTTGTTGTTTAAAGAATGGATAGCAGCCCTCTGAAGCCTCTGCCCTTCTGTGTTCTGCCGTTCAGCATGTGCCTGTGCCGCCATTACAGTCTGGAACATGTGTCTGGTGACACCAGCTGCTGTGCTCTGTCCTGCAGGTGCCATGTGGCACATCTGCAGTCATTACACTGACACCATGGTGTGGAGACACACCTTCTGTAGCCACCACACATTCCTGTTCCAAGCTAACACATGCTGACTGTCCTTCCTCTATGGCCACTGGTGATGGGGTATGTGTTGGCATGAGTACTGTGTGCGGGGAAGAGGGGGACATAGCTGGGATGGCAACCATTGGCACAGATTCAGCCCCTGACAACCCTGCCTGTACCTCATGCATATGTTCATCACTGCTAGTATCTGTGGGGACACTAACATCAGATGGACCGAAGGAGGGTAACGCACCTACATCACCTGTGAATGCAAAGAAAGACTCTACATTACAATAGACACTCACTGACACTCACTGACTCACCATGCATGTGATTTGAGAGACAGCATGCAGCATGCATGTGATACAGCAGACGGCATGCAGCTCAGACATTAATAGTGGTAGTTAGCATACCTCCCTGGGTTGCACACAACAGCAAGCAGGTGTCATATCAGAAGCCATGCAGTTCACACAATCATGGTAGTAAGCATGCATCCCTGTGATACACCATGTGGACCAGCACAGGTTAACAGTACACATGGCTGATGTGACCTTGACATGTAGTATGACATGTAATCTGTGGACGTGTGCATTGACATGCATACATGTCTGACACAATGGTGTCCTGACACATGTACAGCGGTGTAATGGGTATCACATTGCAGTGTTGTCTGTATGCCCTACAGATAGAAAGCACTTTTAGCAGATGTGCATGAGCATTGAAGGGTAGCATGTGGCATCTACATTGCTATACAGTGTGAAGTACATACACTGTGCCATTGCATGGCATCATGAGGTGCCTATATTGCTATATAGTGTGTAATACACCCACAGTGCATAGCCATGACTGCGTGCAAACACATGACATAACTACTGTGGATTGTGACCCACGTTGCTGAGGTGTAGACACACTAAACCATGCTGTGTCATGTGACAGGTCACTGGAAGACCTACGGATGACATCCCTGCACAACTACTAACATGTCTTAGCTGAGGTGCATGGCTGACAGTGATGTCCAACAGCAGCAAGGGAAATGTACGGTATCTGTGGCATGATGTGGTGTCTATGTCTGTGGAAGCTATACAGGTGACTACTGTCATGCTATGACACAGTCATGATGTTCAACACATCTTATATGGTCGAATTAAGTGACACCTCCACAAGCTGTGCACAGGCTTTTATGATGTCCAGTGTTCCAGATCAACTATATAACCATTCAACAAAGGCTATAGTTGGACCATGTGTGGACAATGTGCAACAGGGTGTATACACATCACATCTACTGTGTGGCTACATGTCTCTGGCCATCCTCCATGGCCATGTGTGAACATGTGTTGGCCAAATTTTTGTGATGGCCGTCTATCTCACATGTCTGTGTTGTCCCATATGACATACACCCATAGATGTCAGATACGTCACTGTCCACAGGGTTATGCAGACAAAGGGTTGTATGTTTGGTATGTGGGGTATGTATTATGGGATAGTGAGACAATACTGCAGCCGGAACACTACATGTCTGGGACTTGTCAGATGGCACATCACAATGTGTGCACCCATTGCAGGGGCATATCACACAATGGTGAATCCTGTGGGCTGCCTACATCCCAGCTCACTGTGTGGTACTGTATGCATACCACACATGTGTTTTTCCAATGTATGGTACATATGCCTACATTGAACAACACCTCCACCATTGTATGCACAGCTGTCCACACATCTAGCAATGACAGATACTGTGGTTTCATGTCGGTGTTTCATTTAGTCTGTATATATTGCACATGGGTAGCCAGTGTGCTTGATGACAGATGCGACCTGTATATCGTGACTGGACCATACATTATGTGTACATGTCTTAACTGGCCACATGGCGAATAGATATATGCATTAACATGCCTGATACTGATAACTGTCTCACCTGCAACGTACTGATGTCTGTGCGGCATGCCAGAGGTACCTGTATAGGGGTGACACAGTGGTTTGAACATTATCCATGACTGTATGACAGCTACAGGGTGCACTGTGCATGTTAACACATTTGCCTGTACAATAGCATATAGTATGCACATGTGTGCATACACAGGGTAGCAAACTATGGTATGTGGCATGTGTGTAAACATACCTTGCATATGATGTTACATTACATATTGTACAGTGACACTTGCAACTAAATGGGATATAATAGTCATATGTGCATTAGTGACTTACCAGGCAACTCCAGGCTCAGTGGTTGGGAGACACCCACCTCCACGATGGCAGCTACTGTTTGTGGATGCTGTTCTGAGGGTGTCCCCAGGCTGGCCAGTAGCTCCTCGGTGTGTGTGAGTGGGGGCTGGGTTGGTGGCCCACCACCTGTTCCACCTTGTTCCCTGGCGATTGCATTGGCACGCTGTTTTGCATGTTGTATCAGGTCCATGCAGTGTCTGCGCACCTGCTGGTAGGTGCAGTTATGGCCACCCACATCATTAACCCTCCTGTGTAGTTCCTGCCACAGGTCATCACGCTGCTGGGCATGCTGTGGCACATGGCTGAACAACACCTCATAGTTATCATGGAGGTACGGGATGAGGGCATCATCCTCCTGGTGGCTATACGCTGGCAGGCGTGAATGAGGCATTATCTGGAAGACATAATGATGGAGACAGGTCACAGTATCACAGAGATGTACAGAGATACAGCTGCACATACATTTGTATTAAATCTAGTACATATGAACAGTTATCTTTGCAAATCGTCATGACACTGACACGACTGACATGTTTGTGTCACACACATGTAACACCCATTGTTCATTGGATATCATCACCATATATGTGTGTCACCTCATTACATTGCTCATAATCGATGTGAATGCTGTCTTGATGTGGGCATGTCTGTTTGCCTGTACTGGTGTTCTTACCTATCAACACATGCCTGGATGTGTCCACAGTAATGCTGTTGACCTTGATGCTGTGTATATGTCACATATCAACACATACACTGCCTTAACGGACATGAGCAGTGACAATGCACACATGCAAATGGAAACCATTACATGCATGTGTTTTGCCATATACATCTACACGGCACTGTACAGCAGTTCAACATCCTGCCACGTATCGCCTGTGTTGCACATGTGATACACATGGGACAATGGCTAGCCGGACATTATTTGCAGGGATGGTTATCAACCATGGCATGTACAGGCAAGGCTTTCTAGCTGTATCCAACAGCCATTTTGCCACCGCCAGGTGCATCAGTGCCACATTACTGATCCAGACAGTTAATGACACATCTACCATTGCACCATGTTTGACAGAGATGACATGTGCAGCTTTGATCGACAGGGTTGCATGGTATAGCAGGAGTATGTAACATGTATGGCACACGGATCTGTCCAGCATGTGGTGATCATTGTAGTAGGACGGTGGCTGTCCATGACATATGTCTTTCAGATCAGGATATGTACGTTTAGCATGTCCAACATCACAGTGTAGCACATGTCTTTATGCAAGGTAGCCAGCATGCTGCATAGTGGAGGTGAGGATTGTGAAGGCTGGTATCACCCATCCACGCATGGCCAATACCCCTGAAAGGTGATATGTGATCCGATATTGGTCACCCGAGTGCTGAGTATGCCTGTCTAATGATCTCCATGCTCATGGATGGCACCCTGTCATGACATGGGTGCCTCGTATGACTACCTAATAGGCCTGGAGACGTCACCAAACTGCATAGTACCATCCCTTACACACAGTGTCCATAATGTTGACCGCTGCCTAGGTGGTAGTTAATGGGTACAGGGTTATTCACCTAGCGGTGACAATGCTATTATCAGCTGTCAGATTGTGCACATATGTCACGCACCTCACCCACAAAGCCCATTCTGTATGTTGTCCACAACACTGAGACAGCTATTGCTTCTAGGTCATGGCCATTCACATCCTTACATACGCAGATGCCTCCCATTTGTCTGTGTGGTATGGGCTACAATGAGGGGGGAGTACAAAACATTAACCCTGTTTTACTGTAGCTGCCACTGGTGTGATATGCACATGTCACTCAGACACCTTTTGTAGTATTGCTTCTGTCAACAGGCCACTGGTAGACTACTCCTGTGTCATACAAAGGTACATCTAGTATACTTAGTGTAGCTGGAACACAGTATGGGTGATGTCCTATGACCTGTCACAGGTATGCTATGCAGTGTGAAATCATCCGTACTGTCATCTACATTTCTACTGCTAACATCTACATTGATAAAGGTTCATAGATTTGCAGACCATACTCAGCAGGGTAATAGTGCAGTGCCTCCAATTATGACTGGCATCTCCGCTTGTGGGTTGCAGTGAGTTTATATTATCCAACACCCTATCTGTATTGCATATTCATGCTCAGTACTTGTTCAGAACATGTAAGCACTTCATGAGGTACTAATTACTATAGCACACATTCCAACTCATTTCTTACAGGTACACTGTCTGTCCTTACATTTCCAGCTTGCTTACAGTACAACAGCTGTTGTACACACGTAACTCACATATCTTGTGAGACATGGTTGAATATACAGGCATGTCCAAGTGTCACTTACCAGTGTTATTGCCTGTCTATATGATGAATATGGCAAACATGAGGCAAAAGAACAATTGTCTCATGTACACAGTCAATGCTCACCTCCCAACATACGACACTACAGCCTGTGGGAGATGCACATATGTAGCCATGCTGGGGGTAATGCTCTCACCAACCCAGACTGAACCTGACATTCATGTGGGGACGTTTAACATTTACAACACACCCCACTCATCACATAGTCTCACTAGATCTGCAACACCACAGGCCGCACATAGTATGACTACAACATTTGCAGAACCTCTCCATACTCTCTGTGTAGGTAACAGAGGCAGCCCTCTGTGTAGGCAACAGAGGCAGCCCCCATCACCAAACACAACACCAATTACTTATAGCTCACAGACTCATGTGTGCACATCAACTACAGCCAATAGGGTGTCATAACCTACCCAACACACCGGTCATAGGTGACTCTGTAGGCGGTCACACTGATGTCCCACTCAGCAGGCTACACAAGGCGATAGTCGCTTACATCTGGCTGTCGGGTTACAGGATCCGCAACATAACCTATGCACCCATGCCACACCTCACCAGGTACAATTTGACTGCCATTCTTCATGTTAGTGTGACTGCCCTGAGATGTAACTTCCTGGACTACATGTACAGGGACATGCAATAGCTCTCCGGTCTTGTAGCCCAGAAGGTATCGCCCAAGCCCTGAGAAGCATTCTGCATTCATCCAGACTGATACCACTGTACAACGACTGAATGTTTCACTTCAACAGTTGCCTATGCTTCTGCTGTCATTCCACAGGCATCCAGTATCTGTCTGCTTTGAATGACATGGTCAACAAAACACAATGCTTTGGCACAGATGACCTGCACCTGTCAGCCCTGGGAGTACAGATAACATGTAAGTCTCTTGCTGCTCCTATACTGCCTGTGTTGGACAGTTTCCAATAACATTCACCACCAGAACAGGAACAGGCAAGCAAAGCCTGGGGTACTGTTACTCAATGCTTGACATCTTCATCTCTAATGCACTCAGGCGAGGCATTCCTTATAATGGACCACTTCGATATCTCTGCAGTGACTGGGACCTGCCTCTAGGCTCCAGAGAGCACACCTGCACTGACAGGTGACACGCAGACCACACCTTTCAGTCATGTAACCAGGACTGGAACACCCACGGCGGAGGTGTGTCCATATTTCACAAGGATGTACACACCTCCAGGCTGGTTCCTTAGCACAATGCATCAGAGGTGATCCACGTGCAACTTACTGTGGCCAGAACTGCTATACACATTGTAACTTGCTATGGATTCAACAACATACCCCATGGTTACTGGCCCTCATCTCTTGGTGTACTGGACAGTAGGGTTCAGACAGGTACTACTGATGTGAGACTGACACTACCCCACACTTAACTGGGATGCCTACTCATGTACCGACACATTAGGCCAACGCTTTCTGGGATTCATAACTTCCACTCAGCTGGATCAACCCATACACACCACCACCAAGACCAACAATATCCTAGACATGGATATTACCAACATGTGACTGGTGTTACACACCTGGGGTTATCCCCTCATTGGTAGTTTCCGAACATATGCTAATCACCCTTGTTATCCACATCCCGGCACCACACCCTTCATGGAATACACAGTAGAAGATTTCTACAACACCTACTTCAGACGTCTTATGACAGTGGTAGTAAATGTCATGACACCCGTGCAGATGGACAATGCACTTACAAATGCTGAAACATACACCAGTGCACTTCATTAGCACTTACACGACTGCATGGATCATGTTATCCCAAACAGAGACATGATGGTACTCACCAGATAATGGACGCCACTCTGGGGGTCCAGTTCCATGCACATAATTTACAACAGAAGGTGGTGGCTGTTGCAAAGTGGAGTACAATCCCATGGGTGTGGTAGCTCACTGGTCAGCCTCAGTAGGAATCCGAGATCCCTTATCACATCCTCCAAACCTAGCTACGTAAACATTACTGCAACACATTCCAAGGACTACCACAAAGCATTATGGAGGTATGTCAGTACTCACTGGCAATACCCACATCTGCTCTGACATACGACGGTTACACAGGAACATTACAAACTGGCTGCTATTGGCAACATCCTGGCAGATAGGTTCAATGCTAACATTACACCCTCTCACTCCCTACAGGGCCAAAATCCATACAGGAACAATGCAGAGTCCCTGCGGTCACAACTATGCAGTTCCAACCTGCACTCGCTAAGGCCTGGAACACAGACTCCATGTGACCGTCCAACATCCCAGGCTGTGATTTACACAAACCTCAGAATGACATTGCTCCCCACTTGGCCACCAGATTCAGTAATAGCCTTGTATCAGACATTGTGGCCCCTGAATGGTGCACAGCAACAGTCATCACACTCCACACAGGTGGCACCACAATGAACCACAGGGACTATTGCCCTATATGCCTGACTGGACTCTTCTGCAAGGCTATCGGGCACATCATCGTGGAAGTCATTCACAGAGACATTGGTGGCCTCCAGACCTTTGATGCCACCTGGGTTGGATTTGTTAGGGCCAGACCATGGCTCCTACACCTGGTGGACTCCTTTGATACAGTTACCAGGGTAGTTGATGATGGTAAGGGGGTCCACACAGCCTACATTGTCCTCTCACTGGCTTTCAGCATCGTTCTCCATTCTGGTATTGACAACATACACATCCACCTGCACATCGACCCCTACGCCTCGGGGTGTTATGCAAAGTGGCTCATGGACAGAACCCACACAATGAGGGTAGCATACCGTGGTACCTACAGTAATTCAGTTACACTTGGCGTACCACAGTCCTCGGTCATAGGGCCCCTCATGTTCGGTATATACTTCCCGGAGGTACAGGCTAGCACAGAGGGACTTTCCCTGAATAGGTTTCCAGACAACTGCAAACAAGGAGCCATGATTGATCCAACAGCTGATACAGACACCCTCTATATGGGTGTCACTGTGACGGATACCTGATGTCAATAACATGGCCTCAAGCTGCATAACACAAGGTGCATAGACATCCCCTTTGGATTACACCAATCACCCACTGACTGTCACATAGGTGGTAGTCCCCTACATACATGTGACATTATACGGGATCTTAGTACACACGTATATAGCACCCACTACTTTGATAACCATATTGCCAATGTGGTGTGGATATCCTTCTATGTGGCCACCCTTATCTGTAATGGGTTTGTAGCTGGAACAAAGGCACCCATTGTACCTCTATACTCCTGACGTATGACACACATTCAGGAGTATAACACCCCTTTTGGGGTGTACCTTACAGAACAGCAATGGCTTTACATACCACAACATTAACACACCATGAGGATTATTGACCTCCGAAGGATGACGTATGCGGCACAACTACGGACACCACGACTGTACACATTTGCATACTGCATACTCAGGGGTGACCTCTGCTGAACATACAGGGCCCATGTCCACAACAATATTTATGGATATACTCCACATAAGCAACATAAGCAAAGGCCACTGAGAGCAACATGCTCATGGATATGTGCACAAACGCAATGATGAGTGGGACGTGCTTGAGGGATACATTCCTGAACCAGACACTCACCATGCTTTGGAACATGATTCCTATGTACATCAAGCAGGGACACTCACTAGCACTCTTCATGAGATACCTCGATGGGTGGATGGGAGACACACATGTACGCCAGGGATCACTGCAGTGGCTGTACTGTACACAGATGCAGGTAACACATGGCTCTGCTGTTCACAGACAGGACCCTACCCTAGGGAGGTGCCACCGGTGAAAACACTGTCGTTGGGCTTACACGTGGACTTGGCCAGACAGCATAGTACCTCACTATGAACCTATTACATGTCCTTTGTGCATGGATAATTGAGTAGCTCTTCCATTTCAGTTAGCTATCATGCTGTTACAGTGTCCCATGACTACAAGCCATATGTATCCTGTTATTGTGTATTCTACATGCCAATAGACGATACCCTTTGTTTGCATGATATAACAGTTATGCTGTGTAAAATATCTGGCATATCTACCTACAATACTGTACATTACACATATTTTAAACATTATCCCATAATGCTAAGCATACTTGCACAGCAGGACCACCCTAGGCATGTTATTCTCATTATATGCCCTTACACATGCCTACTGTGACAGTATATCAACATATACTATCCCCTGCTATGGCATGTACTTGTTGGACAAACCCTACCACTGATGGCAGGTGGTGTGGAATTGTTGTGTTTAAAGCCCTCATGTAGCATCCCTTGCGGTGTATGAGATGTTTACCTTGTGGCCCACAGCAGGACACACAATTTCTACAAGCATTACTATGCTCAACAAGACATCACTACATAATACCTTTTCCCACTTTATGCATTGCGTACACTTTAATTACTACAAAACAGGCTCTACATACAGTGACATACTGAGTGTTCTACATACCTTGTTTCGGAGTCTTCGTAAAATATCTCTCTTACACCTTTACTGTTTAAACGGTTCTATGGTATGAGCTTACGGTTTGAATGTATGGCAAGGCATCCCTATATATGTCGATACCTGTAACATGTGGTATCCTGCTGCCAATTGGTGTTCCAGAGTAAATTATTACATGCACATCAGCTGTGCTGCTACTCCATTCACCAATTACGCGGCAACAGTGGGGTATAACTGAATTCTCCACTTGGGAGTTGCCCTTTTGCCCTACCTTCGGGGAGACGGCCTATATGTGTTTTGTTGTGAGGAATTGCAACTGCTATTTGGAGAGACACGGATATTTTGAATTCATGTCCCCTGTGGATTGTGTGTGACGGCTAGAGTATGTGGTTCTACATGTGAGTGTACCTGTCATCTTAACCATCTGATAAGGGACTACTGCAAACAAAACCTGTAACATCACCGTCTGTTCCATTATACAACAGCTATGATTTCACATGGCACCATTACAAATGTGTCTCTCACAAGGTATGTTAATGGTTCTGGAGATGTAATTGAGTGAGTGGATGTTTGTGATGTTATTACAGTCTGTATTGCAATTGTTTTGGATGTGGGGAAGATGTAGGTGGGTGTACATAGCATATACAGGTTTGTGGGGACTGCATTTCTACATATTCCATATATGTGTGTAGGCTCCTTCTCTAATTGAAGAACTATCATTTAGTAGACTAAGAAGCTATGGTTGTTGCGGGCTTATATATTGAGCCATTGTTAATTGGTTTCTATATAGCATGCAGGTGAGGTTGATACTTCAATACCTTCAGAAATACATTGATATGTAAGGGAATGTTACTAAATTACAGCTGTCTTGTGTATTTCTGTCACAGATACTTGCACTCATTGCAGTTGTGTTGGTGACTGAACCTCTTTGGCATGGGTTGCCACCTTTTCAAATGGCCATAGTGGGAGATTTGCAGGACACACATCAGTGTTTCCAAGCCGACACATACCCATGGTCAGTACACAGGATAGAACATACTTTTATCCTGAATACATACTTATTCTTGAAGCACTTTAGCTACTTATCATGTTTCATGTAACATTTACGTATTTTAGATACAGGCATAACTATTTAATGCAACTATTACATAATATATGGGACATAATTATGTCCTACAATCTCAGACATTTGTCATTTTTAATATTTTTTGTCAGGACACAACTGCCCAGGGAGGGGCTGTCCCTCTTAAAGTGGGACAGGTGGTAACTGTATGCCTACGGCCAGCTATGACCACACCTACCATAATGATCTACCTCCGAGTTAGCACTAACAGACACACGATGCAAACACACACACACACATTACAGTCCCACAGAAACACACACGGCACCCTCAACACACACATACACAGACTACAGCAATCACAAACACAGTTGAACAGAGTACCTACCTGGACCGCAGCACCGGCAGCGATAACTAAATGTCCCTTAACATTGTGATAATATTACTCTCGGTTCTAGTGTTCCGGTACTGTGGTCTTTCGGTCTTTCAGCCTCGTGATTACACGTGTCGGTATGTGACACATTCGATAGTTGGCAGTATCCCATTTATTTGTACCTCCATGGTTGTGTACATGTCTTTGACCTATCTATATATTTGCAGATATAGGTGAATACATATATATCAACTTATATCTCTCTATCACCCTTTATATATATATATATATATATATATATATATATATATATATATATATATATATATATATATATATATACAGAGAGAGAGAGAGAGTGAGAGGGAGAACACACCTTTCATTGTGTACATGTCGGTGCATACTGTTTCCTGGACTCCACACGTTTGTGTTTTAACATGTCACAATACACATCTGCCATTGGTACATCTCGGGTAGCTTAGTGTTAGGTGATTGTGTACATGATTGCGTGTTCTACTCCTGGCAGTGGTCGTTTTACCCTTCAGAGCAGGCACTATTATTACAGGGGTGAATAATGCTAGTTTCACCTGTTCTGGACATCGTTGACCGTGATCTGCGCGATATTCAGAAAAGCTTAGCCCTGTTTCGCGCATATCCCTGTATTCATGTTTAAACACTTGCCAACGCATAATCCTGCTGACATGTGCTAAACCTGATCTGATGACCTGCATCCAACATCCATTATTCGTGCCTTTGGGATTACGTAACGACCCTTGCAGGACGTGGGACCGGGAACATGCACGACAGTCAGTGCATTTACCACTTGGGCATCTGGGATTTGTACACGTGTTATGGTGTTTTGTATGTGGACTGTACTATGGCTGTTACTCCATACTGCAATCAAATGTGTGACTCAGTGAGTTTACATATGGATGAGACCTATTAATGGTATGTCCAAGTGATGTTTAATGGATGTGCTCCAGCATTGGTAATGTATGTTACAGTGAGCCACACACTATAATGTGCTACACCTTCACACAACCATAGGTGGAGCATGCTGGGGTGACAGATACCTGTCATGGGTACTCCCTATGCTTTGCCACTACATCCCTGATTACATTATATGGAGCCCCTCATTAACACACCAGGTAAGCCATGCAGAGTGTGTGGGGAACAGTGATTACATACATGGATCCCGCAATTGCCTCTGCTCCACTGAGGGACAGTTGGTTAATCAATGTGGTGGCAACAGCAGACACTGTTTGCCTCAGTTGATGAATGGCCTCTGACAATCAGGCATGTACCTACTGATGTACCTAGGAACCTATACATACAGTATCAACATATGCTGTTAGGTGCGTGTACTGTTCAGGTGTTGACATTCCTTGTTCCAATAGCTGTTGTGTGTGCAATGGTTGAGGACTGCCTATGTAGGATTCACACAGTAGGCCACCTATACATTACACTGTACAGGTGGTCATGTGTGTGTGCCATCCAGTTTACTGTGTGTGCAGATGGAAAAGTGTGTCAGTCCGTAGGGGCCTACACTGTCAGTGTATGTGCTATACGTTCCCTCTTTGCCAAGGCATGGGCATATTGGGCACGCCTCCGTCTGCCTACTGGTGCTGGCACAGGGTGTTCATGGTCTGAATCCCTCTGTGCCTGTACTGGCCTTGGCAATTGCGGTGGGCTGTGAGGGCCTTCACCATTATGTCCCTGCTGCAGCTGTTTCCACAAGATCATATTATGTAGCATGGCACATGCTATGAAGATGTGCGCACACGTGCCTGGAGAGTACTGCAAGGCTCCACCAGATATGTCCAAGCAACAGAACCGTGATTTCAGCATCCCAAACACATGCTCTATGATGATTCTGGTTTGTGCGTGTGCCTCATTATGGCGTTCTTGCATGGGTGTGTGTGCATTTCTGATGGGAGTCATCATCCACGGCTCCAGTGCATAGCCAGCATCCCCCAAAAGGTGGCCATGTGGGATGTCCCCCCTGACAAATACCTGAAACAGCTGTGAGGCATGCCAGATGTGGGAGTCATGGTAGCTTCCAGGGCTGCCGGCACACACATCCATAATAATGCCCTGGGCATTGCACACGACCTGGCAGTTGATGGAGTGGTATCCCTTGTGGTTTATGTAGCACCTACCAAGCTCACAGGGAGGTGACTTGATATGTATGTGCGTGCAGTCTATCGCACCCAGTACCTCCGGGTAGTGTGCCACCTGGTGGAAGAGATGCATATTGCTAGCCAACTCCTCCTGAGTTCGGGGGAAGTATATATGCTCATTGGCATGTGGTAACATAGCATCCAGGAACTGTTGTAGTACCCTGGATGCTGATGCCTGTGAGATCCCCATTATATCTCCAGTTGGCCTTTGAAAGGTACCTGTGGCTAGTATTCGCAAGCTTACACATACCTTCGTGTCCACTGGGATGGGTTCCCCTCTGTTGTTTCTGGATCTCAGGCGTGGCCGGCACAGCTCAACTATTTGCTGTAAGATATCCCTGTCCACCCTGTAATGCTCTACTATCTCCAGATCATGTAGCCCCTGGTAGGTTACCCTTGGTCTGAACACTCTTCTCCTCCTCCGGAGCCTGCGGTGGTTGTCAGCATCATCTTCCACAACACCTTCAGTCTCTAACACATGGTGATGAATCACAGCTATGGCAGCTCCCAACATGTACATTGTAAAAGTTCCCCGCCTGTTTACACAGATGGTGCAGTGTTTGGGAATACACAGGTGTGTGTGAGGTGCCTTCACACTTTATACTATTGTGCTGTGAACACTGATGATGTCATAGGGTGTGTATGTACCATCGGAGCTACAGGGTATCTTATGTGTTTTACCACAGGTACTGCTATTGTGGTGCCTTTGGTGTTGAATTACATTTGTCTGCTGTGGATTACCTCTTGCCCTTCCCTTAACATTTCTTAATGTTTCCCCTCCCATTTTCTGGCATGCATCCAGCAGCCTGCTTTCATTTGTACTTTCCAAAACCTGGCTTATCTTACATGTGTTCTATGGCCGATCTACTGCAGGTTTGCTTTGCTCTGCTATGACAGTTCTCTTTTCTTTGCAATCTGACACCTCCCCTATGCTGTTCTGCAGGTTGCTGCGAGCAGACTTGTTAGGTGCCGTCAATTGCCCACTGTGAGTTAATAGGTGTTAATTGCTCAGTTGTACTCCAATTACCCTACTGCGGAATTTCCTTATTTTCTTCCCCTAACCTTCCTGTTTGAGCTATGGTGCGCGGCACATGCGTCCGCTTACCGGGTTTCAGGCACGTTTTCATCCATGTACACATGCACTTTCGGGCACCATATGTGCTCTCAGCTAATCGATGCTATACCTACATCCCCACCCCTATCCTGTGGCTTTGCTTAGCAACGGGCAGGCCAGATTTGCATTGCTCCAATGTGCTTACAGCGACAGTGGCACACCCCACTGCTGATGTCATGTATACCTCCAAACCATTCCTCGGTGTTGTAGCGCTGCGCCGTATGGTACATCCTTAGTCCGGTGGTACGTTTGCAATTCACTATTACTTGCCTCATTTGCATTGCATTGACTATTAATTCATAGTTACCGCACTGAACACTGTCACAGACCCTTAACAACCCTTGCAGCTTGGTTGTGGTGTACCATGCATACCATTGAGTATTATGGTGAAATCATGATTTGCATTACATTGCAATTTTATGACATTTGTGTATATTTTCCTTGTGTTCCCGTTTGCGCACACATGCCCTGCGGTTGTACTTTGCGTTACTGTGGACATGACATTAAATGTTTTTTAAGTGTTGTGCATAGTTTCTTATGCCATTGGCTGTATATTTAGCCATTGGCATATGTTAACTTTGTAATACATGAGTCTGGTCCACTTTCATAGCTCCGATGTTCTGTTTGGCAAAATGTAAACCGTTTTTTTTGGTTTACATTTCTGTGGGCTTATGCTACGCCTGCACCACTTCATGAATCGCTATGTACCTTCATTTGCATGGTGCAGTACTACGCATGGGGTGATTAGCATACCTGTGCTGAGGGCTGCGCAGATATGGCGTACGCTGGTAGTGCACGTGGAATTGGATCGTATCTGAATCGCTCGGCGGCCATATTTGGCATTATACTGCCTACGCTACGCCTGCGCCTGGTGCAAGCTTCATGAATCCCGGGGACTGAGTATATTATTATCAAAATCTAATAAGAAACTTGGAATGTTATACATATGAAAAATATATAATGAACAAGCTAGGTTAACAACAGGTTGGAGAGTTCTACTTCATCAGTGAAAATTGGCATTCAAAAAATGTCACTTTTATAAACTTCAACAAGCTTATGACAAAGCTGTTAAATTTTCAGCTAACCTTCCTATCAAAACACACCATTGCTTAGCACTACAGAAGGCAAACTGATTAGAACTAAAATCATTCTTACATACTCTCAGCTCAGAATAATACATAACATTCTGTATAACCCAGACAAAGAGCATTCAAACACCTTGATCAAAGACTCACTCTAACAAGACCAGGCTAACCCTGGAACATTCAAGAACTACTCTAATGCTTACTTCCTCCTATTAATTGATAACCTGTCAAATGTCCAAGCCCCTTAAACCCTCAGAACACTGCTGCCTATGTGGAACTGTTGACAGAAACCCTACATGTGCATGTTAATAGTTTCACAGAGGGAGCTGTACTCACCAGGAAGAAGTATAGAACTAACTCAATAAATAAGCCACGTTGGTGGAATCACAGCATCAATAGGCAGTATAACAACAGAAGGAAGAAGATTGTGGCAAAAATGAGGAGATGTTACACCCAGCAGAATAAAAGCATTCTCATAAAAGTAAACAAACAACTCAGAGGATGTCTACCAAAGCCAAATATGGGGTAAATTTGGCCTTCCAAGCCAAGGACAGCCTCAAGGCATTCTTTAGCTATGTCCACAACCTCAAAGGAAATACACAATTCTGTGCAGAAATCATTGTTAATGGAGCCACCTATACCAAGCCAGAAAATATAGTAAACCTACTGGCAGACAAATTCAGCTCTAACTCCCCCCCACCACCACCACCACTGCCACCACCAGCCTTTCCTCAGGAAATACTATCAAATATAACTCCCCCAACTATCACTAGAGAACAGGTCCTTGATCAATGCTCTTTCAAAAACCAAGAACACTGCATCAATGGGCCCTGACAATATCCCAGGCTGGCTTCTAAATAACATGAAACATGATCTGTCAGGCCCCCTGGAGTCACTATTTAACCATAGCTTCCAGACAGGCTTTCTGCCTCATGAATGGAAACAACAACAGTCATCCCTCTTCACAAAGGTGGGCCATCTACAGACTCTGGAAACTAAGACCCATAAGTCTGACTAGCCTTGTATACAAAGCCATGGAAAGTATTATCATGGAAATGATCAGTAATGACAGAGGACGCCTCCAGACATTGGACTCAACCCAGTTAGATGTCATCAAGGGAAGGTCATGCCTACTCAACCTGGTGGACTTCTTTGAGAAGGTCAAAAAGCTATGGACAAGGGCAAAATGGATCGCATTACCTACCTTCATCTGGCCAAGGCATTTGACACAATGCCCCACTTGGGCATTGTTGACAAACTCAAAAGGTTAGCTATAAATCCATATATCAACCAGTGGATAGCCATATGGCGCACAGACAGAACTCCAGAAGTTAGAACTGGGGAGTCCACTACTATAAAGAGACTAGTCTCCAGTGAAGTCCCTCAGTGGTCTGTCTTGGCACTACTCCTTTTTGACATCTACTTCTCTGAAGTCAAGACCAACATCAAGGGCCTCTGAGTGACCTAATTTCCAAATGATTGCAAATTAGGACCAGTATTAGAATCTCCCATTGACACTAATACTCTCCAAGAAGGGCTGACACAGACAAATAACTGGTATTAGAATCTCATACTAAAGCTAAATGCCAAGAAATGCATACTAGTATCACTCAGGAAGTCAGCTACCCCTGGTAGTTAGTATACTGACAACACACCACTAAGAGTTGACCCAGTAGTCAGGGATTGGAAACACACATAGACAGCAATCTAGCCTTTGACCATCAGTTGTCTATGGTAGTGAGGAAATCATTATATGTTGTGCAGCTTATAATCAAAGGTATGACATCTAGGTCCAAGGAGGTAATTGTCCCACTGTATTTAGCACTTATTAGACCTGTCATTAACTACAATGCCCCCTTTCATATGTACCTAGCCAGGCACATAAAAAATATTGAAACATTGACAGAGGTTCATCAGTAAAAGAATCCGGGAATAAAGAACATGTACTATGCAGACCACCTCAAAACAATATCCCTGTATTCTGTCTTCTACAAGGTGGAGATCTATGCCTGGCTTGCAAGGCATTTTGGGACTCCAGTCTGATGGAGCTCCTGCCTATCCGCAATACAAACAGCACCAGAATTACCCATTCTAAAAACTTAAGTCTTGCCTGTGATATAAGCAGAACCTGCTGGAGAGACAGGTATGCTTATTAGAGATTACTCCTTCTCTGTATGTAACAGGCTTCCCATCCATGTGAAGCAGAGTTCCTCCCTAAGTCAATTCAAGTGTCACCCCTACTTAGCTACCTACATCTCTAACAGACACATGCAGCCTGTAAATGTTTCATCTCCCAGGCCCCTGCTTCTAAATGTTTCATCTCCCAGGCCTCTGTTTGTAAATGTTTCATCTCACAGGCCCTACTTGTAAATGTCTCATCTAACAAACCCCTGTTTACACTTCCAATGGTACTAGGACTTGTTAAAGATGCAGGATGTATGGTTAGGCTTAAACAGGCACCAGTGGTCATTAGCCTAGTACACACCTATGATCCTATAAAAGGAAGTGGAAATAAACCCAGTGTCTTTACTGGTTTTGAAGGACTGGCTAGAGAGCCTCTGTTCCTCCTTTCTTGTCACTTTGTTTTATTCTGGTGGACCATCCTGCAATGATGGCATTCATGGCATGAGAGGGAAGCTTTCTGCTGTCATTTCCATTATCTGTATGTCATAACTGGTAGCAAATCACACTGATGCTTATATGGAGAATGCCCCATGACTGCCTCTATCTAGAATTAATCAGTTGAGGAGTCATGACTGCTGCTGGTTGACCAAGGTTACCCACATCCACTGTGAAAAGGTCAATGACTTCTGCAATGCTCAGCCATCCTTGACTAAATCAGACAAGCAGGTGCACTAATTACATTCCTGATTGTCCTCCTGTGAGTCATTTCTCTCCACATGTCTCCTCTGGGACTATAGAAGGATTTTCTCTGTTGATAGGAACTGGCACTTTAGTTTCATCACCTTCAGTAATTTCTTACTTTCCAGTCTAAACAGCAGGGTTCCCCTCTATAAGTAATTGATAATGGATGCTGTGGCCACTAATTGCTACTAGATGAAGCCAAGAGTGCTGCTGAGTCACGATGATGATGCTGTCCTTGCTGTCACATTCTGAGAGTCCTGTGCCACTTAAATCTTCATGGAACCAAGAAACTAAAAAGACTGCAGCAACCATACTTTGAACTTATCCTTAAGTACACTGTCAGTCATTCCCACTGCATACAGTAAAGTTTCATCAGCAGATCTCTGTAAAAATGTGTCTGCTTTAAGTAACTCAGCACTCTCAAATACAACATGGAAAATGTGAACAATTCTTTCCCTAGATGATCCAGAGCCCAGGATTCCCTGCCTAGTTGTTGGAGTGCACACATCTGAGGACTGGGATTCCGCTTCAAGGTCTTACCAAAAACAATATAATTTGACTTAAACTGGAGAATATCTGAAGGCTGAAGTCTCAAGTTCCAAGCATTGAAGAGAGTCAGCCATTAAGTAGCTTTCAAAGCACATATGTGGATGCTGCTGGCTGCCAGCATTAAACCACCTGCTGATTGTGCTCCACTAAATATCATAAGAATCTTGCCAAAGGGAACATTTATTCATGAAACCCATAATGGCACAAAGGTGAAGTGTCAGAAGTCTTGTGTAAACATGAAATAAGCCAGTGATAGAAGAATAATGAAGAAAACTTCAGAAAACATTAAAGTACTTTAGTATGGGAATACAGTTTTCAAACATTCCTTAACTGACATCCTGGGTTCATAAGTATACCTGGAAATTTGTCAAATAGACATACATGCCTTGCTAAATAGCTACCCTAGGTTCCACTGCCTCTTTTAAAGAGAGTGAAGCCTATAAATTCCATTGTTAATTTAAGGGTACTCAGTCAACTGGCCAAGTTAAGGAGTCACATTGCTTGACTTGCAGAGGGAGTCTAGAGTAAGAGGAGAACAACAGTGCAATTAGCGGACCGGCATTCCGCTGTGGCAACCCCTAACCGGGAAAAGCCGAAAGACACAACAACAACAACAATTCTGGGAGAATATATTAAGTGGAAGTTATCAAATATTGCAGGCAGTTTCTGAAGTTGTCCAATGATCCTTGGTAGAACTAAAATTCCAAACATGAATCCCTAACAAACAAACAACTGATATTGACCTTAACCAGTATCACCTAGTTAGAAGGCGATACAAATGAGAATGAGAGTGAGACAAATACATCAGGAGCAGCTTCTTTCTGAGTGGAAGCTAGTAAACTGGGACACTTTGTTCAGAGGCTTTTTCAGGCAAGTGAGTGTTTGTTATATTAAACACTAGATAGAGTTTGGAAGACTATTGGGGTCCTGAGAGACGAGAAAAAAACAGATACCTCCTTAGATTGGATTTCTTACTGTGCTGAGAGGGAAAGACTAGTTCTGAGCACCTAGTTAGTAGAATTTGCAATGAGTTTGCAGAATTGGAACGAAGTATTTTCAGAACAGTGAGGTGGGATTGGGATATATTTCTTGGCAGAAATGCTCTTGACTGCAGTGGGCCCCGTTCTGTTTATGATTTAGAGGCACCACTAAATCCAGAAAGTTCCATATCTTTGGCTGGAAATGTCTCCATAAGTATTTTTATACCCCTCAGTGACGAAATGCAATTTTTCTAGGGGGAGACAGCTGCTGTTGGAGATGTGGCCAGTATAAAGTTGGCACTTGGAGACATATTTCTTATGGAATGTCAAGCCCTCAACACTTAAAGGTAGCTGTAGGAACTACTTTTGAAAGTCTGGCTTCAGGAAGAGGTGTTGAACAAGTATAATTATTTTCTGGGGATGCCACATGAGAATTGTGGCCCAAAATATCTAAGTGCTTATATGTTTTGATATTATTAATAGCTAAAAAAAAGGTGTAATGTGTAGGCAGAGACCACTGGACTCCCCAGTTGAATTGGATATAATTAGTTTTGGAAGAGATTAGACAAACTAAGCTACAGAAAAGGTGCAGAGGGCTTTGCAAAATGCATGACGCCAAATGGGCATGCTCGACCAGAATCTCACAGCGTGGACAACAGTGGAAGAAGAATGAGAATGGGATGAAATAAGTAAGGCTGCAGTAAACCCAATGTGATAGCCCAGAATGTTTGGCCACATTTGTTGATGGTTTTTCAGCTGCATATGATGCACTTCTTAGTTTAATGCTAAATGATTTTTCTTTTGTCTTCATATGGTACTTTATAAGGGTAATTTTTCAGGTACTTTTGTGTGTTTAAACTTGAGAATCCAGGTAATGTCAATGCTTTTTGTGATGTGTTCTTGTTAAATGGCAAGAGATCATAATCTAATGCAGCTCTTGTGAACAATAAAGTTTGTGAATTAAAAAAAAAAAATGTTCGGTGGCAGTGTTACAGCCCCTACATAGTGGATATGGGAGGACAAAATGCCTTGATTTGTAATGTTTTTTTTGTCAATTAATTGTGTTTTGTCTAGTTCTATTCCATGAAATAACAATTAGAGAAATCTACTACAAATTAGTATGCTACATTCATAAAAATAATCTACAAGATAGTATGCTACTGAAATAGTGATGCAATGGTTGTCAATGCTGTTTCAC
Organism: Protopterus annectens; assembly: GCF_019279795.1. NCBI lineage: Eukaryota > Metazoa > Chordata > Ceratodontiformes > Protopteridae > Protopterus > Protopterus annectens. Next base: position 104,759,212 of record NC_056751.1, on the reverse strand, counting down.
AGCACACAAATCTTCATTTAGATTCTCAGCCAGAATATCTCCTGTTGGTCGTTTGCATACCTCCCCTATGTTTCAGTGTATATTTGCCATAGACTTCAGATTTCTCCCCCATTACAAAGATAGCACACCTTGACTGGTGATGCTAAATTGGTCCTAGATGTGTGTGTGTGTGTGTGTGTGTGTGTGTGTGTGTGTGTGTGTGTGTGTGTGTGTGTGTGTGTGTGTGTGTGTGTGTGTGTGTTTATATATGCCTTATGAGGGATTGGCATCCATCCGGAGCTGGTTTCTGCCTTTTACCCATTATTTGTCAGGATAGCCTCCATTTCCCTGCAACCATAAATTGCCTAAAGTGGATACAGAGACTGATGAATGGATGGATACATGCTATAACATAGTGACTGTGCCAGTTTAAGGGTGTGAGTCCCAGTGATATGTTGAGCTTCATTCATAAGATCACATAAACTCTAAATCTTCCTGTGGCAGAACTATACAACTCATCCATAAATGTGTAGTTCTATGGCAGAACTACACAATTCCATCATAAATGTCTCTAAGGTGTGTTTGTGTTATTATATGCCATGTTTGCCAAGGCTTGTTCTGACATTTTAATAATGCCCTCCATGTAAACAATGGTAATGTGAGTCATTATACAAACACTAATCTGAAGATATGTGGTTACAAGGAGTATTAGCAAACATGTAGATTACTCTCTTGCATGAGAGTGCAATCCTTCGTAAGGGAGGCTTTTCCGTTAGATTTCCTAGCCATTCTTTCACCTCCATTTCTTCCTGTCCTTCTCTCTGTCTGCATCCTATGTCCTGCTCTCTCACCCTGTCACCAAAACTTCCCTTAGGCCTTCCTCTATTCCTCTCCATAAGCCTCTCCATCCTCTTATCCTTTTCCTCTTACCCCAATATACCTTCCATAGCTCATGTCCAAACCCATAAAATCTCGCTCTCTCTTGCTGTCCTTGTCTTCAAACATGAGCTGACCCTCTAATATCTCTAATATACTAATCCCCTATATCCTCTAATCACACCACCTATTGCAGATCTCTTATTCTCTTTCCTGCTGCATCCAGCTCTGATCTCTGCCTTTTTTGTCAATACTGCTCTCCAACCCATATAAATAATAGCTGGTCTCACTACACTTCACTCCTTAGACCTTTTCTTCTTACGGATGGATTGTACGTCACTGTCACAAATCACTCACACTCTCTCCCCCCATTTCCACCCCTGCCTCCACCTCTTCTTCACCTCTTCTCCATTCACCACACTTATCTGAACTGTTGATCCCAAGTACTTACTTAAACTCACCCCACCCAACTCTACTCCCTCATCCTCACCATTCCCATTACCCTCCCTCCCTTTACACACACACATATATTCTGTCTTAGCCCTGCTGACCCTCATTCCTCTGCTCTCTGATGAATTAACTGAAATGTCTGCTATGCAGTGACGAAGAATGATATCCAGAAAAATAGTGCAACAGTCATTTGGAGAATGGTTGCCTGTCGTAATCATCAAAATGATCTATAGCTCATCCTCTTCCTCATGATTAATAGAGAAATAACAGATCTGTTCAGTACACAGGAAGGCAGGTGTACTTAACTGTTTTATAACATCAGAATGAAGTAAGACAGTTCAGGAGATGTGCAGCTTTGCAAAATGTCTGCATTATTCACTCAGATACTCTGACATAACCTCAGTAGTGAGTGAACATGTAACTACATTTGTGCATTTATTTATGAATCCCACTTTTGGACAGGTATCTGCAACTTGTGAATCTAAATTTGCTCCATGGCTTTTAAGAAAGTTGTGAATTTACTTGAGCAGAAAAGTTAACCAGCTTTACCTACATCTACTCAAGAAGTTCAAGATGTATACTTTATTTATGTATGTACTAAAAATTCACATGCTTTTAATATTATTTTCTCTTGCTTTCTGTTTTACAGCAGAATTTATTTTGTGCAATAACCTGTTGTGCAATAATGCATAATTGGTTAGGATATCTTGACATCCTATAATTATATTTCAAGTATAGGACATGGGGGTGCATTCCCCCTATATGGACAGTGTGCAGGTGGGTTTTACCTCCATTATGATAAATGTTTTTATATTACTGTGCAAATGCAGTTTGAATAGTGTTCAGAGCTTAATACTTGGCAACTGGTCTGCAGACTATTACACACCTAGCAAATATCCAGGCAGTGAATAAGCTTAAGAATCAAACTCTGTACCTTGTATTTGTAAGGTAACCACCTTACCCATTATAGTGACCCTAAACCCCAATGAAATTGCTATTTACACTGTAATTTTGTGAATATATAATTTAGACCCTCTGTTTACAGCTTCTTTAATGATCACGAATGATGGAAAACATGTACAGAGTGTATTTGTAGTACAAGATAAACAACACATTGAGTACCACCAAGCTATAGCTCTTACTTTTAAAAACAGATTTTTTAAGGTCTGGAGTTAGCTTGTTCAGGAAAAAAATATGAGCTGCAGTTTACTTCCCAGTCTGAAAAAGATACAAATAAACGAGTGGCTCATAGTATCACACTATATAAATGGAACTGTTGAAATTCATATCCAAGTCTATACTTATGTAAACGGAACCAATGAGATTCATATCAAGGTCTGTACATCAATTAACTACTCTGTTATATAAACACTAAAATGAAATGCAAATAAACTATTTGCTATATGTGACTTAAATTTAGTGGTCATGTTGCTGACAAGCATCGGGCTCAGATCTCAACACAGACTTAGCAAGTGTGCCTGTCTATTCATTATCATTCAGCCAAAAACATAAGACTGATTTGATAAGATCTTTGACTTGTGTAGGACAAGGAAGACAGAAAAGAAACACAGGTTTCAGTCTAGTATTATTTGTTTGGAATATGAAAGCTTGTCATGTGCCTCTTAATGCAACCTTGTGGTGTGTGTGTGTGTGTGTGTGTGTGTGTGTGTGTGTGTGTGTGTGTGTGTGTGTGTGTGTGTGTGTGTGTGTGTGTGTGTGTGTGCATGTGTGTGTGTGCACACGTGTGTGTGTGTGTGTGTGTGTGCATGTGTGTGTGTGTGTGTGTCTGTGGGTCTGTATGTGTGAGATGTGACATTTCTTTCAATCTAACTGAGCAATAACAAGTGATTTTATCTTGTCTTCAAAGGTTTATAAAGCCATATAACAGATTTTTGATAAAAGAAAATGTTTAAATATAATTCACTGGGGGCATATTGTGAGCTGAGCTCTGGCCAAGCAAGCTGATCACATTAGTAGCAGAACTGCTGCAGTTTTTATTCTCCATGACTGTTACTGCTATGATTATAAAATACTGCAATGAAACTGCCTGACACATGCAGACACAGGGGAACACAGAGGTGCAGTTTGGCATTCTGGCTGTCATTATTAGTATTGCTTACTGAGCAAGAGCCATTATGACCAGTTACTCTCTCAGCCTTCCTGAAACTATAACTGCTGCATTTATCAAGGGAACTTAAATGTCACTAGTCTTACCCAAGCATAGCAGTGTAAACTGTTCCTTCACACTCTCCCACCTCTAAATGGCTTTTTCAGGGACTCTATCCAGCTGTCAAGCAGTTAGAAGTGAAAACTGTAATTATGGAAAAAGGCTGAAAAGTCTGTTCCATCTGCATCTACTTACCTTCTTCAGGTTATTACTTTATGCTTTGTTTTACCAGCACAGCACAGACTATGCAATATCTGCTTTCAAGTTTGATTTAGAAAAGGGAAAAAGTAACCATGAAAGCTAAGCATGGACACTTCAGAGCAACAGGAGACTGTACAGGTCAGTGATATTAACCATTTCTTACTCAAACACAGGTGTATCAAAAAGGCATGCTGATTAAAATATGTCTGGATCAGATAATGGTACAATACCTTAATCACAGGAAAAAAAAATCACATCATAGAAAGTGACAAAGGATAAGAAAGGCATAGATCACCTAGTCTGACCATTAAATGTGTTGTGTGAAGAACGCCCGTAAACAATGCCCACTGCAACACTGTGTAGAATTTATCGTTACAGCATGGTACTCAAGTAATATTTAGACACATTATATAGCATAAAACTCTGTCAATTTCTCAAATTATAAATTTACGTGTCTACATTTTAAAATATGTATTATCATTCAGCTAAATAATCAGAAAACCTACTATAACAGCAGTCAGGCAAACCTGAGGACATGTATCAATCAATATAACAGTGATGAGCAGGAAAATACTGTCCCATAGCATATGCCATACAAGAACCTACAGATGGGAGAGGGATCTGTTCAGGGAATACTGTCCCATAGCATATGCCATACAAGAACCTACAGATGGGAGAGGGATCTGTTCAGGGTGGGATCTTGGAATGCACAGGTAATCTACATGAATGCACTCATGCAGTGCAAAGAGTTTGCAGCTGTGACAGCTGACCTGGTGCAGACTGCAAATACATTGCATACAACTGCATGCATGTTTGCAAACAGTACCGAAGGTGTGCTGTGTATTTCAGTGTGTCCCTCAATGGCATTATGTAATGCAACTTCAATGGCAGCAACATACAAATTAGCACATGATGGATGAGGAGAGTCATTTGCATATTATTATGTGCTAATTTTCTGCACTACATAAGGCCTGACATTCTGCAGTGCCACAGGCATGTAGCTTCCTCAGTAGTTGTGTAACTGCTTCACATGACTAAATGTAAATACAGAGCTGACTGGTAATCTAATATTCTCCTTCTCCTCCACCATCACCCCATAGTGATAATGGAGAACACTGGACCTTGCATAAGTGCAGATCCAGACTGAATGACATGGTTAAAAAAGTCAAGTGTTCTCCATTTTAACCCAACAACTTTCACATTTTGTTCAAATGAATGCCTGTAGCTGACAGAATTCAGTTTACATGCTACAAACATAACATCAAACCTGTAGTTGTTAATCTGCTACAGTACATTCTTCAAACCATCATACTAAGTTCCTACCATAGATGTTTTAATGAATGCCAGCTGCCATGCTTACCTCATAACTGCATATAATTACACAAGCACCCCTACTGATACTTCATAGGTTCATAGGCAGTTACTAGACTATTGACCTGAGGGTCATTTTAAGCCTAGCCTATTACACCCATTATATTTCAAGAAAAATAGTTTAGTCAGTGCTTAAGATTATTAGTAGTAATGGCTACCCATGTCCAATGGGGATGTGGGAGATATTCCCAGCAAGAATTTATGGTTTCCCATACATTCATCCAGCCTCCTTTTGAACAGAGACATTGAGGTGCTCTGCTTAACATGAATTGGTATCCTATTCCAGAGAAGTGGCAACCTCTGTGAGATGAATTAGTCTCTCCAGCATGTCCTATTTAAATTACAGGCTAGATTTAGGTCACTGGAGTGGGTAATTCTAGTCCCATTTGACTTACAGATGTGAAGCAATTTTATTAGGCTGGGGTCAGAGATTGCTCTGTAAGCCAGGCATAAGTCTCCCCTAAGCAGCCTATATGCTACTAAGAACAGTGACAAAGATTCCAATCTGTCTGTGTAAGCCATGTGCTGAAGACCCTGGATCGTCTTTGTTAAAAATCTCTGGGGTCTCTCCAGTTGCTGAGGTGCCTAGTACAGTACATACCAAAGGCGGCATTATACTCAATTATGGGCCTGACAAGGGATGAGTATAGGGTGGTTATAACTTCTTTTGCTCTTGAGACTATGCCTTTGCTAATCAAATGTGGGATGTAGAATGCCTTTCTTACTACAGTGGACACATGGTAGTCAAAGTTTAGGTCACAGTCCATTTCTGTGCCCAAATCCCTCACTACAGCATTCATACTTAAGGTATTTTTGCTTATTTTATAGTTAGTAGGCACACTGCTTTTACTGAAAGGGATGATGATGCATTTTTTTATATTTAGTTTGAGTCCATGGCTTTGGCACCCATTGTTGGTCTGTGTAAGCCCCACTTTGGAGTACACTGGCATAATTAGGGGAGTCAACGATCATGCCAAGTTTGCAGTCATCAGGAAACTTAGTTAGCCACAGCTCCTTTGTTTAGGCCTGAACTTCCAAGAAGTAAATACCAAACAAAAGGGGGCCCAGTACTGACCCTTATGGAACCCCACTGGTGACTGATCTGCTGGTTGAGCTGGAGTCACCCACTTTGATGTGTATGGTTAATGAGCCAATTTGCGACCCACCTAACAACAAAGGGGTTGACATTTAGGTGGGTGAGTTTGTTAATAATGCCTGAAAGGGAGATTGTGTCAAAGGCCTTCACCAAATCCAGATATGATGTGTGCACAGATTTGCCTTCATCTATGGCATCATAGCTGCCTTTCATCTTAAACATGAGTCAGAAAAATGGTAGTCACTAGTGTCACACCACACATTTCAATCCTTCACATCTGTATTAGTCACTATACTTTCATTTGCCCATTCTGGACCATAAAATCAACTAAGAAACAACAGTCATTACCTACAAAGACTTTTGCAAAGCATTCCTAGCTCCTGCAAGTGATGACAACCCTTCCTTCCCACCACATCACTATTCTGGTGCTCTATTCAGTATCTAATGCTCATAAAATATTTATTTTGGGTTTTTTCACATCTTTCATTACCTATCCTTGGAAGTTGACAGAGGTTATTTCTGAATCATTTACTCCACTCAAGTCATTCTAGGAGTTAGAGACGTTGTCAAGAATGTCTGATTTCCCAGAGCCAACTTTAGCTATCGTTCGTAACCACTAAAGCAAAAAATTACTATATCAAAGATTTTTTGGGAGGTAGGGGAGTTGGGGAAGCAGAGAGCAGGAGAAAAAAGCCAGTCTGAGCACATGATTTGGTAACTACAAGCTGGATATTTAGTTGTTAACCTGTCTTTTTTCCTTTTTTGCACACAAGAATCAAGGATGAACTCCTCTAAAAATAGTTTTTTTCTCTGTCGGATGAGGGAGGATAGACTGGGGTTACCTTTCTCCTAACTTCGAAATCAGTCAGACTGTTGCAGCAGCAGCTGTGAAAGTGTACTATAGCTGTAATATACTGACAGCTACGCAAAAATATCTGCACGGCCCAGTGGTCGTCCCTCTCTCCCCCCCCCCACAACACAGCACCCCATGCATTTACTGGGTTATGAAAATATATTCTTTTACTGGTAATTAAAACCTGATCCAAATCACTAGTCATTTTCTGATTTAGAAATACAGTGTGCCCCTATTAGCCCATACTGCTACCCAAACTCCCTCTTCAACTGTACCTTGATTTAGCAACATTTATTTTATTTTTATTTAACTTTTGTTTACCGGGATAGTCCGACTGGATACATGTCCATTTTCAGCAGAGGCCCGGGGAGAAAATCTCCACATAGACAAACTTACATAGATTACACAGAAGGTAGCAAACAATTATAAAAACATATTGATTATATACAATGGGTTAGTAGTGTTCCCTAGTAGGGACTCACAATTCTCATGGACAGACAATTAAAAGTAAGAGACATCAGATTGGAAGCAGAGTTTGGTGATGTAGTTACAAGTTATGATAATTGCAGAATATGCTTTTAGTTTATAACTTAATCAGGGTTGGTACATGGGCATAGCCAATTCACTTTGAGATACTGTTTAAGGTTTTTTTTTTTAAGAGACTTTTGGAGGATTGTAGGTTTATATAGTTTGGCAACGAATTCCAGGTTTTGCCAATGAAGCTGGCAAACAGGGATTCACCAGCAGAGTTATTAGCTTTATGGATTTGGACCAGTAGTTTATCAGCTGACCGTAGGGATCTTAAGTTGCTATATGGCTTAATAATATTTTTAAGTGAGGGGGAATCCTCAGAGTGGTACAAAATTTTGTCCGCTATTAAGAGTTGATTGAATTGAATTAAGCTGGGCAGTTCTAGCCACTCTAGTTGTTTAAGGTTCTGGCAGTGGTGGGTTCTATAGGTGGAGCTAGTGGCGAATCTGGCAATATGATTGTAACTATGGGACAGCTTACCTAGTTCGGATTTGTTGAGGTTTGAGAGTACAGGCGAGGCATATAAAAGAGTAGAGAGTAGGTGTGATTGGGCGATTGCAGTCCTAGCCAGTGGGGTTAAAAATGTCTTGTTTCTATACAGTGATCCAAGCTTCTTATTGATGGTCTGTATTGTTTTGTTGACCTGTAGGTCAAATTTGAGATTATTGTCTATGATAACCCCTAGCAGTTTGGTGTGATTATCTGGGGAAATAGTGGTACCATTGTTAGATATAACAGAGAATGAAAGTGTGGTGGATCTACTAGTGGGAGAGAAGAGTAGAAGTTTAGTTTTATTGGGGTTCAAAAGTAGGAGTTGGTTGGTGAGCCAGTTCTCGATAGTGTTAAATGCATTTTGGGTTAAGATTTGCAAGTTGGATGGGGAGGTGGCTGAGCAGATGAGAGTGGAATCATCTGCATATTGAATGCATGTGGCATTAGGGATAGCAGTGTGGATGTTGTTGATAAAAATAGAGACGAGTAGTGGACCTAGTATGGAGCCTTGAGGGACACCAAGTGTGAGAGGTAACTGGCTGGAGAGTTTGCCCTGCCATAGTACCGTCTGCTGTTTACCAGTCAGGTAGGACTGGAACCACTGGATAGCAGGCTTGTTGAGGGAAATAGATTTTAGTGAAAGAATGAGAAGTTCATGGTTGACCATGTCAAAGGCTTTTGATAGGTCAAGAAAGAGGGCAGAGGTTAGCCTGTTGTCATTCCTGTTTTGGTTTATGGCAGTAGTAAAGGAAAGGAGGGCTGAGGTAGTGCTGTGGTATGGCCTGAACCATGCTGGGAGTCGGATAGTAAGTTATTCTGTGAAGGTATTGCATTAGGTATTGCAAAAAAAAAAAAAAAAAAAAAAGTACCATAATAACCTACTCTCCACCTTTCAGTCATCCTTTGATTTATTAAATTAGTTTTTTCCTTGATCATTTAATTATACTTCCATCCATGTGACCCCAGCTCTCCCCCCTGGAACATCAGACTGTTCGCACCATCCCCACTCATGAGACCTGTTCCCAACCACAGCTAGCTGCTAACTGAGCACATGAACCCATGCATCAGGAATGCAGAAGTGATTGGTTATGCTTGTCAGTCTGTGTTTAGCAGAAACACTAATTTTGGGCTGTTTTGACTACTGTCATCTTTCACAATGTTAGTATAGAAAATGTGCATTATTGTGTTTATTGTGGTGTCATGGAAGGATGAAGTACTGGATTAAAAGGGGAAGGTTATATTATTAAATCAAGTGGCAATCAGGGAACTGCAGGTGGGGTAGGCCATTAAACTGAATATCAGAGAAATGCCCTATCACAAAAAATGACATTAATGGCAGCTTACTGCCACCAATCATTCCATTTCCTACATGATTCATAAGCACATAGTCCTTCTATTCTCACTTCAAAAAAAACTGTTTTGTGTCATCTCTGTGTTTTCTCTGACTAAATCCTTTTAGATGCTGTAGACTTGCTTAAAATAGTTAAATGTTTCTACCATGTCTCCTGTCTTTGTTAAGATTACAGAGATTAATTTTTGTCATTCTCTCTTACTAAGGCTTCTGGTGCAGACATTACACCCACTTTATTGCCCTCCTCTGAGATTACTTTATTCGGCCTATATTGTTGAAGACATGAGATCTCCAGAGCTGTATTCTAGATCTGATCTTTACAGCTTTATGTAAAAATGAAGGTATTAACCTGTTTCCATCTGATGTCAAGTTGTCATGTGCCTCCCAATGTCCTATCAACCTTCCTTGCTGCTTTCTCATGCTACATATTTACCCTTCGGTCATATTTGGCAGGATCCTTATTACCTTTATACCTATCTGTCTGCCTATTTATCTATCTTGTTTACCTGTTTCCACTTTAGCTGATGCTATTTTTTACTTCCAGCTGAGTAATTCTTTTCTAGTGTTTTTCCCTTCCCTGATGCATTATTATTCAGCTAATTTAATCAACAATATTTAGGAACACTAGACAAATCTTGTCAGCTTCAGTTTTCATCATTTCAGCTCTACTTTGTGTATCATTATGACAGTATAACTTTGAATCGTTTACATAAGGGCATACCCTTCCTTCCTTCTAGGTCCTTGGAATGCCTCGCATAGACACTAAAGAGGTGTAGATCTAGTAGCGACTGTGGTATTAACTCACTGGTAACCTACCTAGTACTAATAAGGTATTTACTTTTTCCTTCTCTGTCCTATTTTATAGCCAGTGTTTCATTTTTGTTGTCACCCTACAGACCACTCTAAATGTCTTTCATTTGTTCATTAATCTTCTTTTACTTTGTCAGATACCTAATTTATGTAAATAAATGGTAAAATAAATAAACAAGCCAGGTTCATAGTACCTTTCTGGTATATTACCCCAATTACTCAGTCAGAACACTTTGCTAGATTTATCTGCAGCAACATTTTTTTGTGACTCCATGCTACCTTTGCCATATATATAAACTGCTTTTAGGAATATACACTGTCAAGATGGTTGAATGATAATTTCTAATAGGATAACTACCCTCTCAAATGCCAATACTGGAACTTGTACATAAACATGAGATTTTGTAGTACATAGGTTCATAGGTTCATACTAGGCTATCTGCCCTAGGGCATTTATAAGCCTAGCCAGAGTGTGTTTGGCTTTCGCCACCCATTTTAAATTAATTTTACTATGCCCTTTTTCGAGGTTAGTATACTGTGCCTCTGTCTAACAGTGACACAGAAGTGATACCCGGGGTAAACCTAAGATCTCCCATCCACTCATCAAGATTCCTCTTGAAGAGAGTCAATGAGGGACTCTGCCTAACCTGGACTGGGATTTTATTGCAGAGTGAAGGGAGCCTCTGGGTTATGAATCTGTCCATCCAGCATGTCCTATTTATTTCAGTGCAGAGGTTCAAGTCTCTCAAGCGCGTAGCTCAATGGGATTTGGATTTTCTTTTTTAAAACAAGTTTATTAATTTTAACATACAAAATAAATATTATGACAATCTTATGCAAGTAGTTAACATATAAACAATTATAACATCTAAACAAAAAAATAAGTATTTACAAAAGACATCCACATCCACTCTAGATTAAATCATTAATCCGTAACATCTTACTAATAAAAAAAAGACTGTTTTAACAAGTTTTGTAAGGTAACCCATATATTATAGTAAGATGTTTTGTTCTTGACTTTATTGTCATTAGTTCCATATGACATACTTCAATCATAACATTTTAAATTCATTAAATGAAGGAGGAGTATCTGAAATCCAGTTTCTAGTTATTATTTTCTAGCCACTGCTAGAATTGACCATAGTAAAGGAAGTTTAACTTTTAACACATTAGGAACAGGGGTGTTAAATAATATAAGTGACTTAGAGACTATGAAATTATCTGTAAAAAGAGCCTGCAAAAAATCATTGATTAACATCCAATATTCCTTCAGTTTTATACAATAAACATATGTGCCCAATCAGCATTTATTTCTACAGTGTATAAAAGATCTATGTAAAAATTTCCAGGCATAAAGTCTCCAATTGTAGTTTTATAAGCAGATTCCAATATATATTGTTTATCTTGTTGTTTTGGTAATTCACCATTAATGGAATTGAAATAATTCCAGTAATTATCTGAACTATAATAGGTTTCATCTATTTTATGTATATGTGAGAGCTTACCTTTATCAGAAACCCTTTGTTGTAAATTTAGTATCAAGTAGTCAATCAATATTGGAACAGATTCTTTAACTGTTAAAGACATTAAGTCAAGTTTGTTATGATGTCTAAAAGTCTGAATCTCTAACCAACATGTTTCTCTCAAGTCAAATTCTTGCTTTAAGAAGTCTAAATTTTTACTTTATTGTCTGACAGCAACTGATACCAATACTTTAAATTATTCTCTGTGACTAGAAGTGTTCTTTCAGAGGTGGATGATAAAAGACTTGTGTATATATTATGGTAAATAAGATAAATCTCCATTCCTTATACTATCTGATAATAATATTTAATGGGTAACTAGTTATATATTTTGGTGTAATAGATAAGGTACAAAACTCTTTAATGTTATAATAGAAGAGATAGTATATAAATCAACTATACCCCTTGGGACCAACTATAGTATGTTTCTTTTAATGCAATCCTAGGTCTATTAGGTGCCCATAAGAGGTGGGAGTATTATTGATTGTATTATGTATAATATCTATAATTGTGAGTCTTTCTTCCATGGTAACCAGCTATTGAAATGAGTTTGTATATTATTTACTATAATTATGATGTATAATGGATTTAGTTAATATTATGCCTAAATAGACCTGAATTGGGTATGTATTTAAGAAAATCACTAGTGAGATCCTGAAATATTCTTGAAATCTGTCATCTTATCAAATAATGTGATGTAATTAAAACATCATCTGCAAACAATTAAATTCACAAATGTATTAGTACACTTCAATAAGATAAACAGACTGAGTCAAACTGTTTGCATAATTGGGTTTCAAGATTGGTGAAATAAAATGAATAGGTACTCTTAGGAAGGAATACCATAATTACGTTTATTTATTTGTGTGATAACCTCAAGACTCTATCTATTCTTGAATAATAAGTTCTTTTTTTTAAAAAAAAGGTATATGGTAATGATTTAGAATCTGTCTGATTATTAATATCATTCAAATGATATAGATTAATGAAATCCTTTAAATGTTTTGCACTAGATGTGATTTTCCTTTTCTTATAGATTTTCCCATTAATCTGTATTGTAACCAGGCAAAACATTCCTTTGTCATCTTTATAAGACTTATTGTATATTTATTATTTATCTATATATCTTTTTTCAGGAGATGTGTTTCCTGAAGGAATATTAAGTTGGCTCTATGCAGATTAATATATAAACATATAAAACATATAATCAGAATAGCATTTACTAAAGTAAGTATTATTATGTCTCCTCCTAGGGGTATATTAATTATAGCTGCAATTAGTGAAAAAAATATGAAATTTTAGTGAAATTTTACTTTTTTTTTGTAGTGACAGAAATTTATAAAATGTGATGTGGATGTCAAACTATAGTACATGACAAAAAATCATATGAAAATATTGTTTGGATTAAACATTGCATCCAGCCTGGAGTTGAAAACTCATTAAATGGTTCTCAACCCCAACCCCAACAAAAACAAACCACTTTCTCACCACTAACAAGACTCTTTTCCCCACCTCCTTCTATTACATCCTCCAATGGAATCACTATACCAAGCTCACACAAGAAGTCCACAATTGTTTTACCATTGATAACTCCCTTAAATTTGACACCCATTTCAATCCACTTTCTCACTCCCTCACGCTAATGCCAAAAATTACCAGCACACACACATTAACTCTTCCTTTCTATTCTATGCCTCTCTAAAACCTAAAAAAGACACACCCTAACAAAACTTGCTTCTTCTTCACACAATACGCTGCCAGATTGCCACAAATTCCATCTAGAGAATGCACCACTGCACTAAACTTGCAACTAAGGGTGGTTAGAGTTTTCCAGCCAACTCCATTTCAACCAACAAAACACCAAAAAACATCATTCACCCTATATTAACCTGCAATCTTCACGGCTCCTCAGTAAGATCTTAGCTCAAACTACCAAAGCCAATAATTTACAATTCAAAAAAAAAAAACCCTTAAACTCCTACTCAAATGCTTAATGTCCTGTTCCAAACCAACAACCAACACTACCATTATTTACCTTCTTACACCTCACTCTCACTTTTTCACCAAAGGCAGCCCTTTGTAACTGACCTATGGTTTTTTATTACTTATGCTGCTTTTTTTTTCCCAAGATGATGTATATCTTTATATTGTATTTTATAATAAATAAAAGAAGAACAATTATGTAATTAATGTAATAATTAGATATCATCTTGGTAGAATAAAACATTACCCAACATTATCTTGAGAATACCCTTGTATTATCATATTAAAAACTTTATAGTCAAAATATTATTTGCATTAGAATATTCATATTTTCTGCCAGTACTATTAATAGTTTTAAAACTTTAAACTACATGTACTACAAACTTCCTTCTCTTACTTGTTCATTATAATGTTATATATCATTAAATTATATGTACTATATGCATTGAAAATGCAGCAACTATATGTTTTCAGAGTCACATATGCATGAGTTTAGCTACTTTGTTTAATATCATATTAACATTTAAAAAAAAAATAACTTTTTACATTTTATAAGTAACATCTTAAATAAGTAAGATATTATAATAAAAAAAAACACATTTTGTTGTCATAAAGTTTCGTTTTCATCACAATACTTATAATTCTGGCAGAGATTTTTAGTAAAAGTAAGCATAACTTATTATTTGATATTATGTGTTTTTCCATATATGTTTAGTTTAAATAGAGTGCTATTATTTAAAATAAGTATAACTTTGTACAAATCATTAAGATATTTATGGTTTGAAACTGTAATTAAAAAGTTCAAAGAAATATAAAACATGTCATTTGTTTTTAGTCTCTTATTCCATATCCTCTATTTTGTCTAGTATTTTATTTTTGATGAGTTTTGAACTGTGCTTTCTTAAGCTCTCTTATTAATGGTAAAAGACCTTTCTTTTGATATTACCAAAGAGGAATAGTCATTGTCAAAGCACAGTTTGCTTCATTAACTTTTATAGGTGATTCAGATTTTAATACCATCTCCTTGTCATAAGATGATAAAATCTTACAATAACTGATCTAGGATAATTTGAAAATGCCTCTGACAGATCTAAAGTTTTGGGAAGCCAAGTGTTTAAAAAGATGTAATATTGTTACCTTCTATATTTTTCCTTATATTGTTACGTCTGGAACTGTTTTCCAAGTCATCTAGTTTGGATTGAAGGTGGGTATTTTGTTTCAATAAAAATTCAGTGTTCATTTCTTCTTCCTTAATTCTGTTGTCCATATCATTAAGTGCCTCTTCTATACCTGTTATCTGGGCTTTCTGATGTTGTAAATCTTGGTGTAGCATATCCATTTGTTTTGTGGTTTTCTCTATAAAGTTGTCAATTTTAACATCCAGTTTATCCATTTTAGTTGCTAGTTGCTGTATAGTTGATAATAATGTCTGAAGCTCTTTCTTAATGCTGAAATCCTGACTGTTAGCCTTGCTAGAACTCATTCTGAACAGAAGTGATGAGAGAGAATTTTCCAAAAGGATTTCTGACAGGAAAGTCAGTTAAATTTTCTTTCTTTTTTGAATATTATTATAAGTAATGATAGTCCAATTGAGTTTTGAAGTAATAATTTCCTGTTAATGTGGTTATGTTGGTGGAGCTGAAGTAATCTGCTACTACCCTGTGTTCATCCTTGGCCACGCCCCCATATGTCGGGATTTGGATTTTCTGAGGTGCAGCATGTCCATTAATTCTGGGTTGGACATGGCTTTATACGTCAGACACAGATTGCCTCTGAGCAGGCGGTATGCCACTGAGTAGAGCTGGAGTTTCTTTACCCGGGCAGCATATGGCATCTGTTTGAGCCCTTTGATCCTCTTGGTGAGGTACTTTTGGGGTCTTTCCAGTTGCTGCAGGTGTCTGGTAAGGTACATCCCAAAAGGGGCATTGTACTCAATTATGGGCCTGATGAGGGATGAGTAAAGAGGCACGATGAACTCGCCTGATCTAGATGTGAATCCCTTCATGATTAGGTGGACTATATAAAATGTTTTCAACCACTTTGGCCATGTGGTTGTCAAATGAGAGATTGCTATCAACTTGGGTCCCCAGGTCCCTAATTAATTCTTCTGTACTTAATGGATTACCACCTATGTGGTAATTTGTGGGCACTTTGTTTTTGCCAATGGGGATGACTATACACTTTTTGGCATTTAGCTTGAGGCCATGGCTCTGGCACCAGTTGTCTGTTTCTATGAGGCCCTTTTGGAGGAAGCTTGTGTTGGCTGGAGAGTCAATTATGGCACCCAGTTTGCAGTCATCTGTGCACTTGGTCAGCCACAGTCCTTCCGTGTTGGCCTGTACCTCCGAGAAATATATACTGAACAAGAGAGGTCCCAGGACTGAGCCTTGTGGGACGCCACTTGTAACTGGTTTGGAGTCTGACATGGCTCCAGCAATTCTAACCATGTGAGTTCTGTCCTTGAGCCAGTTTGCAACCCATCTAGTGACATAGGAGTTTATATTTAAGCTGGTGAGCTTATCTATAATGCCCGAGTGGGGTATTGTATCGAAGGCTTTTGTGAGGTCCAGGTAGGCTGTGTTTACCACCTTTCCCTCGTCAATGGCCTTGGTGACTGTTTCAAAGAAATCGACCAGGTTTAAGAGGCAGGATCAGCCCTTAACAAAGCTGAACTGAGTAGGATCCAGTGTCTGTAGGTCCCCAATATCTTTATTTGTGAGGTCCATGATGATCCTTTCCATAGCTTTGCAGACCAAGCTAGTCAGGCTTATGGGGCGATAGTTTCCAGGATCCGTTGAGGCACCACCTTTGTGGAGAGGGACCACTGTTGCTGTACGCCACTCTTTGGGTACATATCCTGTAGTAAGGCTGAGACTGAACAGTAGTTTTATGTTTGAGTTTAGCTCTTCTTGGAGTTCATGTAGGACGCAGCCTGGGACACCGTCTGGTCCCATTGATGCTGTGTTTTTTGCTTTGGAGAGGGCGGTTCTTACCTGAGCATCTGAGATGTCAGGGGGGACAGCACTCTGCTCGGATAGATATTTGCCCTTTTGATGGGGAGGGGGGGGTTTGAGCTGAACCTGTCAGCTAGGATGTTGGCAATGTCTGTGGGTTCGGTGTATTTTTTGTCATTTTGGACTAATTCTGAGCATATCTGGGAATTCCCACCCAGGTTCCTAACATAGCTAAAGAAAGCCTTGTGATTATCCTTAGTGTCCCCTGCAATTTTTCTCTAGAAGCTGGCCTTAGACGATTTTATGAGTACCCGTAGTTTTTTGCTAATACTGATCAGAGATGCCTTCCCTTTTTGGGATTTTGCTCTATCATGTAGTAGCTTCCTCCTTCTATTGTATAGTTTGTTTATGGCTGGGGTCCACCAGACAGGACATCTGCTTTTGGAGGATTGGGTCTTGGTTTTATTTGGGATTGCATGATCCATGCATTCCTGAAGATGTTCATAGAATGCGTTTATAAAGGATTCTGCAGTCTGGGCCATATTTTCCACAGGCCCTGGGGCTTTGAAGGATTCCACCTTGGTTTTGAGGAGTGTGAAATTTGCTTTAGAGAAGTTTTTCACTGTGGTTTTCTGGGCAGGGGGTGGGTCGGGATGTGAATATCCAGTGAGATTAGTTTATGGTCTGATCTTACCAGTGAGGGATACACTTCTGGTTTGGAGCATAGAGTCCCCATGTTGGTGATGATCAGGTCCAGTATGTTTTCCCCTCTTGTGGGAGTGATAACAAGTTGTTCCATAGCATTTGAGTTTATAAATTCTAGGAACCTTTGGGCTAGGGTGTTGGAGCTAAAGTAATGCTCCCAGTCTATGTTTGGGTAGTTGAAGTCGCCCAATATAATGGTGTTTGGAGAGGCCTTCATATTTTCCAGTGTTCTCAGGAAGGCCGAGTTTGGGAGGGTGGTCTGTAGCAGGCTATAAACTGAAAGGCAGTTTTACCCACTGTTAGTTGCACATGGATAGTCTCTGATGCTTCGTGCTGTGCCACCAACCTGGAGGTGTGGGTATCTTTGACGAATATTGATACTCCCCCTCCTTTTGTGGTTCGGTCCAAGTTTTGGGGCTGAAAAGCATGGTATGAGGTATAACCTGGTAGTGCTGGGGTGCTCTCGGGAGCCTTGAACCAGGTTTCTGTTACTGCACTGATATCGATGTTCTCCATGCTAAGGAGAGTTTCAAGTGCATGCATCTTGAGGTTTAGACTTCTGGCGTTGAGTAGCATTACTCTTAGTTTCTTATCCCTTGTGATACCTATGGAGGTGGGTTTGTCTTTTGAGCCTTGCCTAAAAAAGGCACTATGGGGGGTAGCAAGAGCCTTTGCCAATATCCAAAAGCCCAGGGGTGACAGGTGCAAGCCATCCCTAGCGAGTGGCTTGTTGAGCATGTCATCTCAGGCTGACAGGCATTGGATCCCCTTTGAATGACACCAATACTTAAGCCAATTGTTGAAATTGATCATCTTGTCTTCATATTGTGGCATCATTCTTGGTGAGGGTAAGATGCTACTCAAGGTCAGGGTCATACTGGCCTGGGCTACATGCTCAGAGAGCTCCTCTATGTCTCTTTTCATGTAGTCCAGGGAGGTACGTCTCAGGTCATTCACACCAGCATGGACAATGACTGAGTCATATTTGTACTTGCCTTGGAGTGACCTGAGTGCTTGTGTTATGTGGCGGATCCTAGCGCCTGACAGGCAGCTCACCATGACCTTCGCCTTGTTCAGCCTGGTGAGAAGGACGTCAGTGTGCCTGACGATAGAGTCACCTATTACAAGTGTATCAGGTGTGTTGTTTAGCCTTAAGGGCTGTGACTGTTCGGCACACTGGCTTTGTGAGCTATGTGTTGCACATGCTTTGTTTTGGGGTAGCAGTTACTTGAGTGTCTGCTTTGGAGGTCTCTGCTGCTTAAGCAGATTTTTATTTAGAGCCTCCGAGTGTGTTTTTGTGTGTTTATGTGTTTGGTTTGCTGTCGTGGTAGGTCTATGTGAGACTGGAATTGTAGTGAGTGTGGTTTCCTTCTCCTCCTGACTGGTTACGCCAGTACTGAGTTGAGAGATCTTAGCCATATTCACTACCAGTGCATGGGAGTGGTCATTTCATTTTTGTTAAAATATAAGCTTACACTTGTAGAATTTGTTATTTCTATTGTTTCATATCATATTAAGATATTACAGATACAAACTAATTGTTTTATAGCTCAAGCAATGGAATGTTAGAAACGTTTGTCCTAAAAATCTAAGGATACTTACTATTTTTAACTGCTTTCTACTCCTCTGCTTCATCCACTGGTCCCTGCCCAGTGTCCCACATCCAATGACAGGTCTACCAGCTGTTCCATGCACTTCAGGACTATTTCCAAATACCTGCCCAGGCTGACAAGGAGACTAAAGGTGTCCAGGGAGGAATCTGCCACTAACTATCCACCAGGAGTTTTCATACTTACAAGTGACCCCAGTATCTCCCCATGCCTCCCCAGTGTGTGCTCTGACAACTCTGTGGGGTTGTGCAATGGGCAGATTGCTCCAAACTGCCCCACACTTCCACTTAAAGCTGATATCAGCAAGCTGCCCTAACCCTCAGCTGAATCACATCATGACTGGCTTTCCAGACTCTGCCAGGAAGCTGCTATCACTTTGTGTTCCCATGTACACATAACTCATCCCACTAGGATAGTATCACCCACCCTTCCTGCCAACACCTCAGACACTCAAACTTCTAATCTGACCCTGGTTGCATATGCTTTAGTATGGCCTTTATTCTTCTACACCACAGCACTGGTGACTTTTGACATTTTTCATGTTATTTCACAGCCAAAACTGCACCAATACATATTGTCCTACATAAGAAGGAGTAGATAGGTGGTAAAACTTAGCCACAGATTGCCACAGTGCTTACTCCAAAAGAAGTTTTACTTAATATTGGTATTCACAAAAAAACAAAAATGGAAAAGCAGCACAATGAGACCAGATATGTTTTTAGCACTTCCATTCTTTTTTAATATTCAACACAGAACTTCATCAGAAATAGTGATAAAAACAGCAAAGAAACATTCTAAAATTTAGTGTACACATCATGTGATATCAGTGGACCAACCATGTGCCAGAACTAATTTGTGAATGAATGTAATTTCAATAACCTAGTGCTTGTAAAAAAAACAATCAACTCACATCTTAATATTAAAACACCAGTTTCCTAAAAACCTACTGCACATCTAAAAGTCACAAACAAAAGAGTTAAAATTACTCTTTTACAGTTTTTAGTATAAAATGTTCTAAATACAAAGCTAGTATCTTTGTCCTAGCAAAAAACATTTTAGATGAATACATTCATTTAACCCCATTTTTATATCAGAGAATAGCCGTATCTGCCATTCAGTTTCACGGCATTCAAGAAGGATGTTGTGATTTTCAATTAAACCTTCTAAATCTATTTTATCCAATGCAAAGAAACTGAATTTTCTAAAATCAATACATGTCATATCATGCATTGCTAAAGCATTGTTAGAGTCCCTTTTCCTAATTGCCAATGCATGTTCATATATCCTTCTGTTTAATTTGCGCATAGTTTTTCCTATATAATAACTTGGACATGTTTCACAATGACCTAAATACACTACACCAACTGACTCACAACTAAATCTTTCTTTGGCAGCAATGGATTTGAAAACCACTGCTATGTAAATGCTGAACAGTTAGCTACAAAGCAGTAATACTTACATTTATGACATTTAAAAGTACCAGCCATAATACTGGTGCTGCCTCTTAAGTTTTTGGATCTCTCTGCTATATTTTTAATATTAAATGACTTTTTATGTGTAAATGATGAATTATTACCTAGAACATCAGACATTTCCTTGTTGCCTAAGATAATTTTCCAATTGTTATGAATGGTGTTTTTAATAATGTGTATGTCTGCAGCAATGGACAAGGGGAATGTTCCTCTGTAGTCTAATGTAAATGTATTCTCAGGAAAAGTGGAAACTACAGTATGGTCCATGCTAGTTTTTCCAATAGAGACTTTCAAAATAGACTTTGCTTTATCTGATCTAAGTTTAAACATTTTTTCTATTATAGTCAGTAATACATAGGTTCATAGTTTCATACTAGGTTATCTGCCCTAGGGCATTTATAAGCCTAGCCAGAGTGTGTTTGGCTTTCGCCATCCATTTTAAATTAATTTTGCTATGCCCTTTTTCGAGGTTAGTATACTGTGCCTCTGTTTAACAGTGACACAAAAGTGATACCCGGGGTAAACCTAAGATCTCCCATCCACTTATCAAGATTCCTCTTGAAGAGAGTCAATGAGAGACTCTGCCTAACCTGGACTGGGATTTTATTCCAGAGTGAAGGGAGCCTCTGGGTTATGAATCTGTCCCTCCAGCATGTCCTATTTATTTCAGTGCTGAGGTTCAAGTCTCTCGAGCACGTAGCTCGATGGGATTTGGATTTTCTGAGGTGCAGAATGTCCATTAACTCCGGGTTGGACATGGCTTTATATGTCAGGCACAGATCGCCTCTGAGCAGGCGGTATGCCACTGAGTAGAGCTGGAGTTTCTTTAACCGGGCAGCATATGGCATTTGTTTGAGCCCTTTGATCCTCTTGGTGAGGTACTTTTGGGGTCTTTCCAGTTGCTGCAGGTGTCTGGTAAGGTACATCCCAAAAGGGGCATTGTACTCAATTATGGGCCTGATGAGGGATGAGTAAAGAGGCACGATGACCTCCCCTGATCTAGATGTGAATCCCTTCATAATTAGGTGGGCTATATAAAATGTTTTTCTAACCACTTTGGCCACGTGGTTGTCAAATGAGAGATTGCTATCAACTTGGGTCCCCAGGTCCCTAATTACTTCTTCCGTACTTAATGGATTACCACCTATGTGGTAATTTGTGGGCACTTTGTTTTGCCAAAGGGGATGACTATACACTTTTGGCATTTAGCTTGAGGCCATGGCTCTGGCACCAGTTGTCTGTTTCTATGAGGCCCTTTTGGAGGATGCTTGTGTCGGCTGGAGAGTCGATTATGGTGCCCAGTTTGCAGTCATCTGCGAACTTGGTCAGCCACAGTCCTTCCGTGTTGGCCTGTACCTCCGAGAAATATATACCGAACAAGAGAGGTCCCAGGACTGAGCCTTGTGGGACACCACGTGTAACTGGTTTGGAGTCTGACATGGCTCCAGCAATTCTAACCATGTGGGTTCTGTCCTTGAGCCAGTTTGCAACCCATCTAGTGACATAGGGGTTTATATTTAAGCTGGTGAGCTTATCTATAATGCCCGAGTGGGGTATTGTATCGAAGGCTTTTGAGGTCCAGGTAGGCTGTGTGGACCATCTTCCCCTCATCAATGGCCTTGGTGACTGTTTCAAAGAAATCAACCAGGTTTAAGAGGCAGGATCTGCCCTTAACAAAGCTGAACTGGGTAGGATCCAGTGTCTTTAGGTCCCCAATATCTTTATTTATGAGGTCCATGATGATCCTTTCATAGCTTTGCAGACCAAGCTAGTCAGGCTTATGGGGCGATAGTTTCCAGGATCCGTTGAGGCACCACCTTTGTGGAGAGGGGCCACTGTTGCTGTACGCCACTCTTTGGGTACATATCCTGTAGTAAGGCTGAGATTGAACAGTAGTTTTATGTTTGGGTTTAGCTCTTCTTGGAGTTCATGTAGGATGCAGCCCGAGACACCGTCTGGTCCCATTGATGCTGTGTTTTTTGCTTTGGAGAGGGCGGCTCTTACCTGAGCATCTGAGATGTCAGGGGGGCAGCACTCTGCTGGGATAGATATTTGCCCTTTTGGTGGGGAGGGGGGGAGAAGTTTGCGCTGAACCTGTCAGCTAGGATGTTGGCAATGTCTGTGGGTTTGGTGTATTTTTTGTCATTTTGGACTAATTCTGAGCATATCTGGGAATTCCCACCCAGGTTCCTAACATAACTAAAGAAAGTCTTGTGATTATCCTTATTGTCCTGTGCAATTTTTCTCTCTAAGCTGGCCTTAGACGATTTTATGAGTGCCCATAGTTTTTTGCTAATACTGATCAGAGATGCCTTCCCTTTTTGGGATTTTGCTCTATCATGTAGTAGCTTCCTCCTTCTATTGTATAGTTTGTTTATGGCTGGGGTCCACCAGACAGGACGTCTGCCTTTGGATGATTGGGTCTTGGTTTTATTTGGGATTGCATGATCCATGCATTCCTGAAGGTGTTCATAGAATGCATTTATAAAGGATTCTGCGGTCTGGGTCGTATTTTCCACAGGCCCGGGGGCTTTGAAGGATTCCACCTCAGTTTTGAGGAGTGTGAAATTTGCTTTAGAGAAGTTTTTCACTGTGGTTTTCTGGGCAGGGGGTGGGGTCAGGATGTGAATATCCAGTGACATTAGTCTATGGTCTGATCTTACCAGTGAGGGATACACTTCTGTTCTGGAGCATAGAGTCCCCATGTTGGTGATGATCAGGTCCAGTATGTTTTCCCCTCTTGTGGGAGTGGTAACAAGTTGTTCCATAGCATTTGAGTTTATAAATTCTAGGAACCGTTTGGCTAGGGTGTTGGAGCTAAAGTAATGCTCCCAGTCTATGTTTGGGTAGTTGAAGTCGCCCAATATAATGGTGTTTGGAGAGACCTTCGCATTTTCCAGTGTTCTCAGGAAGGCCGAGTGGGGTCCTTGGGTTTGGGAAGGTGGTCTGTAGCAGGCTATAAACTGGAAGGCAGTTTTACCCACTGTTATTTGCACATGGATAGTCTCTAATGCTTCGTGCTGTGCTACCAACCTGGAGCTGTGGGTATCTTTGACGAATATTGATACTCCTCCTCCTTTTGTGGTTCGGTCCAAGTTTTGGGGCCGAAAAGCATGGTATGAGGTATAACCTGGTAGTGCTGGGGTGCTCTCGGGAGCCTTGAACCAGGTTTCTGTTACTGCACAGATATCAATGTTCTCCATGCTAAGGAGAGTTTCAAGTGCATGCATCTTGAGGTTTAGACTTCTGGCATTGAGTAGCATTACTCTTAGTTTCTTATCCCTTGTGATACCTATGGAGGTGGGTTTGTCTTTTGAGCCTTGCCTAAAAAAGGCACTTTGGGGGGGTAGCAAGAGCCTTTGCCAATATCCAAAAGCCCAGGGGTGACAGGTGCAAGCCGTCCCTAGCGAAGCATCGTGGCTTGTCAAGCATGTCATCCCAGGCTGACAGGCATTGGATCCCCTTTGAATGACACCAATACTTAAGCCAATTGTTGAAATTGATCATCTTGTCTTCATATTGTGGCATCATTCTTGGTGAGGGTAAGATGCTACTCAAGGTCAGGGTCATACTGGCCTGGTCTACATGCTCAGAGAACTCCTCTATGTCTCTTTTCATGTAGTCCAGGGAGGTACATCTCAGGTCATTCACACCAGCATGGACAATGACTGAGTCATATTTGTACTTGCCTTGGAGTGACCTGAGTGCTTGTGTTATGTGGCGGATCCTAGCACCCGACAGGCAGCTCACCGTGACCTTCTCCTTGTTCAGCCTGGTGAGTGGGACATCAGTGTGCCTGACGACAGAGTCACCTATTACAAGTGTATCAGGTGTGTTGTTTAGCCTTAAGGGCTGTGACTGTTCGGCACACTGGCTTTGTGAGCTATGTGTTGCACGTGTTTTGTTTTGGGGTAGCGGTTGCTTGGGTGTCTGCTTTGGAGGTCTCTGCTGCTTAGGCAGATTTTTATTTAGAGTCTCCGAGTATGTTTTTGTGTGTTTATGTGTTTGGTTTGCTGTCATGGTAGGTCAAAGGATAGTTTCTATTCAGGATAGTTCAAAGGATAGTTTCTATTCAGAAATAACTTTTTCAAGTGTTCTAAATCTTCACAAAAAAAACTTACATCACTTGTTAACCTACTCAGTTTTATCAGCTGTCCTTTAATCACACCTCTTCATATGGAATGGGTGCAAGTTTTTATAATGCAAGTAGTTATTAATGAATGTTTCCTTCCCATACACCCTACTAATAGTCACACCACTAGTCTCTACACTTAGGGTTAAATCAAAGTAGAGGATTTTCCTACTGATACCACTAATAGTGAAATGTAAAAAGGAAGTGCTATTATTGGCATCTTCTACAAAGGAAAGGACTTCCTCTTTTGTACCCTTCCAAATGAAAATTAAATTGTCAATAAAATGCATGTAAAATAAGATTTCATAAAAAATATGAACTTTGATGTGATTCTGTTCCCATAAAGCTATCACCAAGTTGACAAAAATGCCACTCCTGTCTTTTGTTTATAAAACTTACCACCAAATTCGAAAATATTGTTATTTAACACTAAATCAAGTAAAACACGTTAACAAAATGTTACTGATGGTTGTAAATCTGATGAGATATTCTCTAACATATTCGATACCAGTCTGTTGATGTATGCATGTGTATAGGGAAACAACATTTAAAGATGTAAAGAAGTAATCGGCTTCAATTTTATCTATGCACCCCAAAAGTTCTAGTTTTGCACTTGTGTACAGTCACTGAATCTGGAATAACCTATTTCATTTAGGACAGTCACTGACCATGTTACTTTCACTTAGATTAATAGCAGTGATGCCTAAGGGCCGAGGTAGTTTTTTTTCTGATAGCACATTATGCATATTGGAAGAATTCAGGTCAGGCTCAGAATCAAACACTTTTAGCAGACTACTTTTGAGAAGATTCTGGAGCAACTCTCTCAAGAGTCCTAAATAGGCAACACACTTCCTTATGAACCTGTACATCTAGCAATTTGGACAAGTTGTCACTTCTATTTTTAGGATAACTTTCCATCTCTAAGCCTTGGACATAGTTATTAGCTTGTATTAGCAATTTACTTCACGATATTACTGGAAAATCTTGACTCATTCTTACA
This sequence comes from Protopterus annectens, assembly GCF_019279795.1. Classification (NCBI taxonomy): domain Eukaryota; kingdom Metazoa; phylum Chordata; order Ceratodontiformes; family Protopteridae; genus Protopterus; species Protopterus annectens. The sequence goes on along the minus strand of NC_056751.1, from coordinate 104,733,656 downwards.
CCTAACTCTTTTCTCACAACAAGAAGAACTTTTGCAGACTTGTCAAAGTAGAATTTTCATTTTTGCTGTGTCTGTTGAACTAACTCACTAGTAATTTATCTGGCACAGGCAAAGAGAAAGATTTTGGCAGTTTGGATTTGAGAAGGCAATACATTAATTGCACTGGAAGCAGTCTTGTTGGCTGTAACAGAGCATGTCTGTACTCAAACATAAATAAATAAATAAACAGCAATCTGCTGATTCAGGGTATTTATTCCTCCTTACAATATTTTTACTATTCTTTTTGACTTAACAATTTGAATAAGATAAGAATATCTAGGATCGGATATAACGTGCTTACATCACTGTTGCTTAACAAAGTTATGAAATTCTTCACCCACAGAATAAGGGCCATTATCACACATTATGTTTTTATGTAGTCCATGACTTAAAAAGCTAGATTAAAAACAGTGAAGACAGTTTAGCTGGTAGTGTCACGTAACTGTGCCAACTCAGCAAATTTAGAATAATAGTCCACATACATGGAAAGGTATACATTTTTACAGTGGAAAGTTACTTCCTGCTTTCATCCAAGGGAATGAAATAATGCATCAAGGTATGAGTTCTATTTTCTGTTTTAAATTCTTGAACATAGCACAGACTTCACAGTTTCTACTCACTGTTCTGTCAGTACAGACATAGTTCAAAGGTACAAATAAAAGTAGTAGAAATCAGTGTTTAGGCCATTACACATCTGTACAATAAACAGTATTGAAAATTTCTCTCTGGTCAAATAGAAGCCAGAGAATTTGAGGCTGCCCATCTGGTTATCTAGGTTTACCTTGAAGGTGTTAAGGGTGTTACTCTGCCTGACATGTAGTGGAAGTTTGTTCCAGACGTGAGAATACACTGGGATATGAATATATCTATCTATTATTGGAGGTTTAGGTGCTTCAACTGAGTAATTGGGAAATCGTGCTCTGTAAAGGAACAGAAAGTCCTAGAGGTTGGGATCTTTCATGGCTCAAAGAGTTAAGCACAAATCCCTTGTGAATGAGTCAACAACAGACCAGTTATAGGGAGGCATCTGTCTGTCTGCCCAGAACTGAAGGTGTTATGACCACTAATTTTTTAGTTAAACATATCTGAGGTCTCTGCTGTTCAGTGACATGTTAAAACAAATATATGAAAAAAGGGACATTATACATAACAATAGTTCTGATAAGAGATGATTAAAAAAGATTTAAGACTTTTAAGTGTGTCTGTTGGCTAGGCCTCTTATAATCCATGAGATTCCTTGTGATTTTAAGTGCCCATGTGTGGTGCTGTTTATAACACTACAGTAAGCTAACTGAATAATGTTATAAACAGCTAGAAAACAGAAACAGAACCCTGCTTACTTCTAGTTCATCACTTCCTGTCTGCACCTTTTCCCTTACCCTTGCAAAATTCTTGACAGCTGTTAACATATTAAGAAGTAAAAACTGATAAAAATGTTAGTGTAATTTGCTCAAATGGATAACAGCTAATGGCATGTATCTAGAGAACACTGTCTAGTGTTTGCCTGGTTTCCATATTCCTGAGCTGTATAATACAGGGCCATAAAATGATATGCTACATTGAACTTATATTTGACAGGGCTGCTGTGGCTTACCAACCTGTTCATACAAACCACATCCTGAGGATGATGGGGCACTACTTCCCAAAGTTTTTGTTCTCTCAGTGCATTTGTATTAAATTTAGATACTGATACGAGCAAACCTTTGATCCACCCTATTTGTGATGAAAGAAGCCAATAAGATGTGGTAGCATTCATATTAAGCTAAAAGCTTAGTGACAGAAAATGACCACTAGGTCTCTGCATTGCTGATTCCCTTAGTTTAATATTTATCAATAAGGGTAAGCTACATGGGGTTGTGTATAAGCAGGTAGTTTCTTACCAAACTTTGTCTTTCTTGTTATTTCACTATTTTCCCCATAAAGTGTCAAACTTCTAGCTGTTCAAAACAGAATGGTACAAAATAGTATGACCTCCTTAACTTGATATGGTTGTAAAGGCTGAATCTATTGCAAAGGCATGTGAAAAATCTAAGCAATATAGAACACTGTTAGTTTCCCATCAGGTAATGGAGATCGGCTTCTCAATGGCGTCCTTGGGTGTAAGCTTAATAAGAAACAATGAAACTATTAACCTATAAATGAATCTTTAGGGGATGATAAAGTCCAGAAAAGCATTTGTCTTAGTTTTGTTATGCCCCCTACAGTATCTTAAGTTCTTGAGGAGAGAAATATTTTAAAGTGCATAAAAGTAAAATCACTTTTTAGTATACTTTAAAATTTGAACTGCCTATGGAAAAATAAGCCATAATGTATGAGTAGGGTGTTACAATAATGCATTGGTTTTAATCAACCGCTGGGGGTGTAATGCAGCATAAGGTATAGCTAAGTGCTGCTCCACCTTGGGGGTAAATTAACTTGCAAAGTGGGTTTATATTTTATTTCTGTCTTCTAGTATTTTGCTTCTGTAAATTTCATAGTATGCAGACATTAGTATAAAATATTCCAAGTATCAGACATCTTCCGCAAGGATATGAGTCATCCGCAGCAATGTGACACTTGATGGGCCAGTACTTATGGAGCTGTATGTGCTTACTTCGCACACACTGATAAAGGCTGTAATGCCGAAACTGGTCTGTATATGAATTGGATTTTCTGGCTGAACGATGGATAAATGTGAATTATAACTTTGCTACTGGAGTGCTGGCTATTTTTGTTGTTTCCTTAGGACTTGAAATATTCCCTTCACTTCATTACAATGACAGGAGATGCATGGCTAATATGCATTATAATGATATAAGTGGTTTAAAGGAAAGCTATAGTAATGGTAAATAATACTTGAGGTAGAAATAACAGGTAGTCTAGACCACAGTTATACAATCAGTAGCATTTTTTAACTTTGGCTATTTGTTGCTACTAACAAAAAATTGAGTATTACTACAGAATCACCTCTTGAATTTTCTCTAACATTAGCAAAAAGAAAAATACATGGCATCCCTCGACTCTCAGAAAACCCAGTATGCAACCTATACTGGGTCAAAAACAAACCAAGCAGAAACTTTGCAGTGTGGAGGGTGTGATGTTCACTCCTTGAATTATGTTAAGTACTTAGTTCACTAATAAAAATCGAACTGTAAAATAAGTACTACAAAATAATGAAATAGAAAATAGTAGGTAGCCCACAACTGAGTTAAAAATGGAATGTCCTTTATTGAAACACACAAATAAGCAATCCTAGTTGACTATAACGAAAAGCATCAAAAACGTTTGTTATATATATATAATCAGGTTATTTGGAGCAAGGGAGTAGTTATAGAGGGTGGTTCTGTTAAGAGCAATAAAGGCATTAAACTCATTGCTTTAACCAAGTCCCACATCCTCCTTAACACCAAAGTGTAAACTGAGACTCTGCTACCTTAGAACTGAAACTAAAAAGCTAGAGACAAATTAAAATATATAATATAAGAACAGCTTATTAAGGCTAACCTACTAATCCAAATTTTATTAATTAAGAAACTAACTCATTAACAAAATGACTAACTAATTAAATAACAAAAATATCGACCACTAAACATCTATCAGAATAAATATTAATACTTATAAACTGAAACACGTTTAACAAAGATCGCTTTTGTACCAAATAAATACTTCATTGGGTTTGTATGTAAAAAAAACATCATAATATTAATGAACGTGTGTATAAATCTACAAGTGAACACCTAAATAGGCTGAAAACCATAGCTATAATTGCTAAGGTGGAAATACAGTGAAAATGTTAAAAATAAAGCATTAAGGCCCTGGGGATCTGTTCAAGTGTGGCATCTAAGAAAGAACTTACTTTGCATGAGTAAAAGTGCACTCAGGAGTATCAAAAAACATCACCAATGTCAGTTATTTTCATTGTAAAAGAGTTTTTTTTTCAGGACTCCATCATTGAAAACGGTTCTTTGGCCCAATGGACTATCCTGGTAGTAAAATATTTTCAATGTTTGATATTTGTTTATAACAATATTAGCATGTATAATATTAGTGTGTAATGTCAACATTAATCAGTCCCATATCAGTCTTTTAAACAGTGGGTCAGTTTTCTGAGTTGTAGTATACTTTTCATGGAGTAATAATAATTAAGCCCCAGTTTTCCAAAAGAGTTCAGTTTCAGCTGCCACAGTAGTTCACTTTTTTTCTAAAAGATTAGGAATGTCTCCTTCCAGTTCCAAAACATGAAAACCAGGGCAGAGTGGGGGGAAGCAGTACATGGATATCATAACAGAGAGAGATGATGCAGAAAGGGAACAAACTACACTAAAGTGATGATAAGGAACAAGGACCAGTCAGCCTACCATCCACTGTACTGACAGATCCCCTTACAGAAAATTCAGAAAAACACTAGCTGCCTAGGAAGTACCTAAGGGTTGAAAGACAGCTGGAGTGATACCCTTATTATAAAGAAGGAGAAGTAAATATCTGAGGAACTACAGACCAGTTAATCTAATAGTGAGAGGAAGGAATATCATGGAAAAAAAGCTTGAGGAAAAATATGGTTACTTTCCTAATGAACAACATTCTCTCACACAGCTACAAACATAAATTCATAACCAGAAGGAACTGTAAGTCAAACCGGATCCAGTTTCCTGGCTTAATTACAGGAGGACTTGGCTTGGAGTAAATGATGTACCTGAAATGCAGCAAGGCCTCTGACTTTCTCCCATACATATGGCTACTAGAAAACTACAGAGTATAGGGATAGAATCAAGACTGAGGAATGGAACTGCAACTGGGTTTGAAGTAATGCCATAGAGAGCTTTGGTGAAAGGTACATTGCAAGGGACAAGTAAAGTTACTAATGGAATACACAGAGGTGGTTCTTGGTCCAGTACTCTTCCATGTGTTCATTTCGGACATATCACAGGGAACAGAGAACAGAGTCAGCTTATTTTCAGATGACACAAAGATAGATCCAGCAGTAGGCAATGTAGTGAAATGTCTAATGAAATACTTTGAGGGCTAGCCAAATGAGAAGAAAGATGCCAGATAAAGGTCATTGTAGTTAAATGCAAGCTAGTGCACTCTGCCCAGAACTCTGATGTGAAGAATCAGCTGAGGAGGAAATGAACTGGTGGCAGTAGGGTACCCTTAGATGGGACCACAAGGAACAGAGTGAGGGGATGTGATAGAAGGAAACAGAATGCTGGCTGAATCCTCAGGGGTATAATCTCCAGAAGCAAAGAGATAATAATTCTACTCTACTGAAACCTGGTCAACCAATGTCATGGAGTGCGAGTATAGTATTCGACACACCAGTGATCAGCACTTTTATGGGTGATTAATAATATATGAATATTGATTTTTGCATTTAAGCATCAAGATTACAGTTTCCTAGCATTTGTTTTTCCCAATGATACAGACACTTTAGAATTGGTATATATAAGTAGGGGATACTGGAGTGCAGGTGGCCCCTGCAAAAATGTTTTTTATTGTTATTTTTCTAACTGCAGCTGCTGTTCATGGTTGAGAGCTTGCAATGCTTTTTGATCACATTTCTGGAGAAAGATAATAAAACAAACTCCTTTTAATTTGGAATCCATGCCGTGAGTGCATCATGCAGCTCTGGAGGCCATAAAGAGACAGGGACAGCAAACTGTTAGAGTGAGTTCACAGTAAATATACCAGGATGCTGTATGCCCAATGGAGAAAGGGTATGACCACAGATTACGGGAGACAAGCCTCTTATCACTTGAGACCAGAAGGGATGGGGAATTTAGGGGTGAATGCAAGAGCCTCCTTCCCCCACATGTCCATCAAAAATAAAAAGAGATCCCCTGCACCAGATAAGGGTTGCTTGTTTCACTCCCCCAGGTGAACAAGCCAGCAGATTTCTGGTTTGTCTACCTTGTTGCACATTCTTCATACCTGCCCATAGCACTAGGAGAGTGGTTGTCGGCATGGTACAATCAAAGCATAATGTAGTCACACATTGCTAACATATGTATTATGGCTACTCCTAATCTTTCTTAGGGAGGTACAAGGTTTGTCTTTGTTAACTTGCTACTGCACTTCTGACTTTGGTGATGCCATGTCCTTACATTCAGTCTAGCCTGCTTAAGTGTGGTTCTCAAAGTGGTGCATGCAGCACAGAGTGCCATACCAATCCCTTATGTTTACCTGTGTTTCTTCTCATGTAGCGTACCACAGTAATGTGAACATGTTGGTATTAATCACAGTAGTATTGTGTGATCTTCAGCATTTCTATGGTGTATTATCTATATCAAGAGCCAGTGAAGGTCCGGGCTGAGCCTGAAATTGGACAGTATTAATTAGTGCATTACCCCAGTAACCAAATATAAATAAATGAATAAATAAATAAATAAATACTTAGGATGATGTAGTTAACTCAAAAAACAAAAAATATCAGGGCATTCCCTTGCCCATTAATATATTCACAATGTAATGCTTACTCACTCATGCTGATTCTGGTATCATTTGTTGGCATCAACAAGTGATTCTTGTTTTTTTTCTAAACAAATGCTGAGCTGTCATGTGCAGTTACAATATTTTGGAAGTGTCTAAGATGTAACTAACCTATCTTCATTTCATTGTGATACACCCCAGGTATTTCTTGTAGAAAGTATTACTATAGTTAATTTTTAATACTGCAATATTAATAAGTGTTATAACTGAAGGACTCTGATATGTTACTGTGTGGAATTCATTATATATTTTTGGGCCCATGTATTTGTCACATTTCTTGGCAGATGATGGTATGTAATGTGGTTTATTGTATACATATTCTATGTATGCAGTAGATAGTGTTGTATCAGTGTAAGGGGAAATTACTTGTTCATCCTGTTATTCTAATCATGCTCTGTTCAAAATGGTACAAACAATCATGCACATTACAGCTACCCTATTTGCTCTTCCTTCTTGTACATAGCTATAGTACATCACACTACATGTATTTTGGTCCTTCCCTCCTTACTCTAATTTTTCTCACCCCTGCAATTCCATCTACACACCTCAATTTAAACAGCTATACTTTAGTTTATTCTACTAATCACCCCTTATTACATTTTTCAAACCTACTTTTTTCTACTATAACTACATTATGTCTTTTTTCTACTATCTATTCTCGCCCATGCCACACATTATCACACTCCATTGTTATCCAACCTCACTATCAGCTCCACTGCTGGCTCCCTACCCAACACTATCAGTGCCTATCTACTGACCTTTGCCATGAGACAATCTAATCATGCACATAAACACATAATCTATAATAATGTGCATACACTCTCCTCCTTCAGTAATGACACCTTCATTAGCTACCTCAACAAATACTCAATCAAATAATCAATCACAAGCCTCCTGAATAGCCACCAAAAGCTACCAATCACTATCCCCCAAGACCCTAGCTATACCAATCACTTCTCATTAAAACCTATTCAAATCTCCTACATCAAAAAATTCCTATGCAAACTTGAACCATGCTGCCTTGCAGCCGACCAACTTCCAAATGAGTTCCTAAAAAATTGCAGCTCCATCCATAGGCTACCCAGTGTCCATACTAAGCAATCACTCAATCACAGAACAATACATCCCTCAGCTCTGGAAAATCTCACACATCCTTCCCCTTCACAAAGGTGGCTTCTCTAGAAATATCACAAGCTACTACCCCATCGCTATCCTCCCACCCATAGCATAAATCTTAGAGAAATGCATCCATCAACAGCTCCTGAGCCACTTACTACAAATAACCTTCTATCTGAAACCCAGCATGGCTTTAGACCCAAACACAGCACAAGCACAGCCTTAGTATCCTTCATCAACCCCATCCATCCCCTTATAAACAACAGACTACTAGTATCAGCCATTTTCCTGGATATGTCAAAAGCTTTTGACACCATTTCCCACCAACTACTACTTAATAAACTGACTTCACACAGTCTTAATTCAGAATCCTTAACATGGTTTCACAGTTATCTGTCCAACCATCAACAGGCCACTAAATGGGAAAACACTGTCTCCCCACTGCTGCCAGTATTCACCGGTGTACCCCAGGGATCCATACTCGGCCCCCTACTCTTCACCATTTTTACCAACAATCTAAATTCAGCAACCCAACATGCCTCTATCATACAGTACGTGGATGGCACATCCCTTATCTGCTCTGCCCCTTCCCCACCTGAACTACAAACTAAGATCCAAAATCATTTCAAGAAATCGAAACTTACCTATCAAAGCACCAGCTCATCCTTAACCTAAATAAGACCAAGCTAATAATCTTCTCCTACAAACCCACCACACACAATTGCCCACCCCTAAGCATTAAATCAGCAAATGGTACCATAATTGAGCCTAGTAATAAGGCTAAGCTCCTGGGTATGACAATAGATAACAGGCTAAAACTTGATATTCACATCTCCCACACTATCAAAAAATCCATGCAAAACTCGGTTCACTATATAGGGTCAAACCCTACCGAACACCCCAAGCCAGAGTAGCTACTGCTGGATCACAACTTCTGACTACCCTTCTCTACAGCGCACTCACATTCACCAAGCTACTCCACTCCAACCCTCATAATCTTCACTCCTGCTATAACAAAATCACAAAATTTGTCACAAATCTCCCCCACAAGACCCATCATTGTACTGCTCTTCAACAACTCAAATGGCTAAAACTCCCTAACCTATTAAATCTCAGTCAACTTACCATCACGCACAATATCATCCACGACCCCAAAAACTGCCCAGCCATATCAACACTAGTCCATCTACAGGTTAACAGCAGGTCCCTTAGGTCTTCAGATAAGCCATTGCTCAAAATCACACATTATACCATGACCCCCCCATTAATATTCCAAAACGTGCACGCTGATTGGCCAGCGTGCATGTTGTAAATTGACTTATACTAATGGAAAAAGGTCCGGTCGCCCGGACTTTTTCCATTAGTATAAGTCTCTTTTAAAACACTGTCTCACTATGTTAAAAGAGTTTAACATAGCGACACAGTGTGTAAAAAGCAATGGAGATCTTGCTTTCTCCATTGCTTTTTTTTTAAACCTGTCTCGCTATGTTAAATGGGTTTAACATAGCGAGACAGCTTTAAAATAAGCAACAGACATCTCCGTTGCTTATTTTAAAGCTGTCTCGCTATGTGAAACCCATTTAACATAGCAAAATAGTAAAAAGCAACGGAGATCTTGCTTTCTCCATTGCTTTTGGCCACAGCTCTGATGTACTGCATAGGCATGTGCAGTACATCAGAACTGCCGCGGATACCAGACAGCTGCGGATTAAGTAAGTATTTCTTTTCTTAAATAATGTCATAGTATAATAGTAATAACCCACTTCTGGGTGTGGGTAATGCAGGATTTACCCACGGTTGTCTTTGTTTGGTCCCTCAGGCTTCACCCTCGGGACCAAACCATGCCAACAGTGGGTAAATCCCGCATTACCCACACCCAGGCATGGGTTATTGCTATAATCTCACAACTATCATGGTGACTCTCTATGCGCTAATAAAATAGCTAAGCTCTGGAATGCTCTCCCACTAAACATTCAAATCACTTTTTGCCAATCTTCCTTCAAAACTAAGCTAAAGAATCTCATCATAGACAACTGGCTCTGCCCCTGCTGCTCACTGGGCTAAACCCAGCTCTAATATTATCTCCCTCTCCCCATGCATGTTTCATGAGTTTTACAGCTCAACTATCTTCTAGAACCACTACAACAATGTCTTTCTTTCTTCTCTATGGCTATTTACTCTGCAATTCAAGCCACATACTTCATGTGCAAGATGCACCACTCTATATTCAAGTTTCTAGAACCTATGAGTCTAATGTTTTCTAAGTATGATACTGCTTCCGCAGAATCAATATTGTCTCTTGTATTATTTGTAATAGCTTATCAATATTGTCTCATGTATTATTTGTAATAGGTTATATCACTTATTGTATGCTGACAACTATTGCATGACTTGCTGATTTGTTCAGTATTTCATTCCTTAATTCTAAGTATCTATGTAGCTTAATACTGGAGCTTTTCTCCCTGGGTCTCCTCTGAAAACTGGCTACGTGCCTAGTCAGACACTACCCGGTAATCAAATGTAATAAATAAATAAATACGTAAATAAATACAACTGGGATATTCTAAAATACTTAGCCCTAGATGACATAGTAACTCTCTTTAACAACACATTCCTTAACATAATAAATGAACTAGCTCCCATCAGATCAAAACAAATCAAATCAAGCACCTGTCCATGTCTAACAACAGAAAACAGGCAACCCATGCTAAACAGGGATAAAAATTGTAAAGCATTGTCTACTGACAAAACACCACAGAAATAGCAATATTTTGGACAGCTTTAGAACCTTTCTAAAAAAATGAGATCAGACAAAACTAAATACTTTTCTGAGCTCCATGACAACCACCAACAGAACACTAAGCTTTTCTTAAATGCACTCAAAAGATGGTCACACCCAGGCCAAACTACGACTCCTTCACCAACTACCAACAACTCAGTCCCTATAGCTACACAATTCAATACACATTTCATACACTCTGTCCTCTCCTTATTTAACAACAAATATTCCAACATGCTTATTATCCTAAACAGTTGTAATCACCACTGAAATTCTTTCTCCCTCCAACCAGTATCTACGTCTTCTATAAAAAAATGGGTCTATATCACATAGTCGAAGTTTTATAACTTCGAACACGAAATCTATGAACCATTCCGTTCAAAGTTACAAAACTTCGACTATGAATAAAAAAAAAAAAAAGAAGGAAAAATAAAATAAACTGTTGTAAGCAGGGGGGCAAGCCCCCCGCTACTTAAATATTCCAACTCCGAGATCATACCTCATTCAACAGAACGGAAACTTCCCTTTATGGAGATTTCCATTGAAACGCTCGAACTTGTACAAGTTCAAACTTATGGTCTCGACCATATAAGGTTCGAACTTGTACAAGTTTGACTATGCGATAGGAACCCTTAAAAACACATCCTAAAACTAAAAAAATTCCACACCAGCTGCTGACAACTTTCCAGGAGAACATCTCAGAACTGATGTAGGTGCTATAGCATACCCTGTATCTATACTCATAAACCAATCGATTACAAAAAGTTACATCACTGCCGTCTGGAAAAAAATCCCACATTATACCTCTACATAAAGGGGGAACATCCGCTGACCTCTAAAATTACTGATCTATAGCCATTCTACCTTCACTCTCCAAAATATTAGAAAAATGTATTCATTCTCAATTCCTTTCCCCATCTTCACAATAACAAATACTCAGCATGGTTTCTGGCCTCACTGCTTTGCTTTTACCAAAATTTTAAACTCTAATAGAAACACCAGCAACCTAGTATTCTTCCTCTTCTTAGACCTGTCAAAAACATTTGACACTTTCACACCAACACCTGCTCCATGAACTATTCTCCCTAGGAATCTCCCAATTATCCTTTATCTGGTTCCACAGCTATCTCACCAACAGACTCCTGACTGTAAATTGGAAATGAGATCTCTCCCCTTCTGTATTTTCTCCATTTGTGCAGGGATCTTTTCTAAGCCTTACCTCAATGATCTAGTCTAAGGTTTTTACTATTCAACATATTCACTAATAATCTTCACAACACTATCAAGGAAGTCTCCACAGTACAATACACAAATGATGCCATGCTCATATGCACTGCACCAGGCCTACTGCTACTCCACAAGATGACCCAGGGCTCTTTTTCCTCAGATGAGGCATGGCTATATGGCTATCAACTACTTTTAAATGCTAAAAATCAAAATGAATTAAAGCTGTTTTTACAAAAAACACTGCCAGCACAGAAGCAATCCTTCACCATCACATCAGCAAATAATACCTCAGCTGAAATAGTTTCCAGCACAAAACTTATTGGTGTTTTAATTGATGATAACTTACAATTTGATCAGCACATCACTGAAGTCAAGAAAACTCACCAAAAGTTGGGCTTCCTCTAGAGAAACAAACATTTCTCACTGACTACTCTAGGAATTATTTAGCAACATCTAATATTTTCCCTTCACTTCCCCATGCCGCACTCATCCTGACTAACCTTCATTCCACCCTAAAAAATAAACTAGCCATTTGCTACAATAAAATAGGCAAGTCTGCATCCAACTTACTAAATCGTTCAGACCTCTGCGTAACACTGAAGCACGTACACTGGCTCAAACTACCTAATTACCTTACCTACTCCCAACTGCTTTGTACCCACTAAATAATACACAAATCTGACACCTGCCCATCACTACAAAACATCCTCAAGCACTACTTCCCTTCTAGGAATTTCCACTTATACAACAAATATCCCCTTACTTGGACCAAGTCTCATAACAGTTCAGGTGACTCACTTTACTCAACCTATGTTACTAAGCAATGGAACTCCATCCCACCCGCCCTAAAACAAGGCAACATTACCACACATTTCAAACACAGCCTAAAACAACACCTTACTTCCTCATGGCTATGCTCATGCTCCCATCCTTACTAAACCCACCTTTCGTTCGGTTCCTCTTCCATTGCCAATATATCAATCACTTGACTGTTTTGCTGTTTTTATCCCTGTCTCTTTCATCCCCATAGCTACTTCTCCAACTAACCTATACCCTTAATCATCTGCTATTAATACCCCTTCCTTACCCACCTCATCTTACCTAAAATTATCTCAACCTCTCCACCATCAGAACTTTTTCTACATATGTTTTTCTTAATTACTTCTGCTTATACCCTTCCTCTTCTTCTATTTTCTGTTCTTGCTGTAGAGTCATCCTACCTCATTAATGTTATATTCATGTACTGAACCCATGTGCATTATCATTGCTCTTGTATCTCCAGCTATTACCTGTTAAAATGTCTTTGATTTATGTAGAATGATATAACTTCTAAAGTGTATGAAAAATGTCTTTACTCTGTCTCAGTACTGCAAAGTAACATTTAAATGGTGAAATGTGTGTGTGTGTGTGTGTGTGTGTGTGTGTGTGTGCACGCACGCGCGTGCGCGCATGTGTGTGAGAGACAGAATAAAGGAGGCATCTACACCAAACCAAGTCATGGAGTTGTCAGTGATGATTACCACAGGAAAGTGCTGATTAGATTAAGAAGTAGCACTACACAATTGAGAGACATGCAAATTAGCTGATAATGAGGTGTTTCCTCATTGCAGCTAAACATGTCTCTGAATCACATTTTCTGTGATCATATGTAAAATAATGTAACTTCTAAAGTGTATGATAAATGGCTTTACTATTTTTCTCAATACTACCAGCAAAGTAATGTCTATTTTATTTTTTTGTTTTTTGTTGTGAAAATGTATTTTATCTGGAGCTTTTCTCCCCGGACTTCTGTTGAAAATGGGACTTGTGCCCAGTTGGACTTTCCAAGTAAACAAAAGACAATACATAAGTATATAACATCAAGTATCCACCTATGCTGCAGCATTTTCTTCATGCATGCTCATTTGCACATCTTCATGTACTTAGCCATCAATGTTTTAATGTTGATGCTATGTGAGGGCTCCCTTTATTCACACCTACGTGTGACACTATAGCACATGCCGATTAGTGATCATAGTACTGATATTCACATGCCGATTAGCATTGTCATGGTACGAGCATCGTTGTTTGGCATGTTCTGTATCCTACTACATAATGAAAAGACTCCTGCTTTCAGTGCTGGCAGCCATGTTTTACTTAACTAGTTCTTATCTCCACTCCACCCACTACATGGTTTGTATATGTCTGTGCAGTATGTCCTTGTAAATGTGGTTATCCTATTGACACTTCAACAGTTAAATGTATACTAAGGGATATTATGTGATGTGCACAGACAAATGTTGCGTGTATATGTCTTTCAGTTTATACTGTCATAATTGAAAACCATCACTTCTGTCAAGACAGCTTCACAAAGAAGAAAAATAATGGCCTTGTGGAGACCATAAACATACTTGGCACCATGCTGCTGGCTGGGCAGTCTCAAAAGCAACAAACAACAAACTGTGGTCTACTGTATATGCATATGTGAATTAATTCAGTGGTCATGCTCATGTGATCCAACAGTTTCGCTGTTGTTTATGTGACAGTCATAGCAGACATGACGCACAGCTTATTGAGAATTCTTTGCCACCATAAAGATGTTGATAGACTTCCTCCCCTATTGCTTAAAAAATAGGAAGAATTTCTTGCATCCTCACCTGTTGCAAGGGATGATGTCCTAGGCTGTGAATAGAACATGGAGGTCTGTGTGCCAGGCAAGTTCACAGTGATTGTGCTACACAGATATTTGCCATCATTGCCTCATGTATGTTCTATACATAGTTAGCACTAAGCTTACAAACATATTTTGACTAATTTACTTATTTACTTTTTTTAATTGGACAGGCATTTTGACAAGGGGCATATGACACTGAGCATACATCCATCTACTGTACCTACAAAGTATGGTGGTCACGATTCAAGACATCATCTACCCACTATAATTTAGGATATAGGGTCCATCAAGTCTGGCTTTTGTGAAGGTCATGTGGTATGACACATTAAAGTCTGCTTCTGCATCATCATGGTCAATTTTAGATGTGTAATACTGTGTGCTACACATATCTCACCATTTCAGCAACACATTCATTGCCTGTCAGCATCTGACAAAGAGTGTTTTTTTTAGTGTTTTTTTAGTCGCAGCCAAAACAAAATGCCATTCTAGACACAGATTGATTGATTTTATTTACTTACATGTATTGTCAGGCATGTTTCACAGACTTATAGTACATAACAGCATGTTGTGATATCTCATATATGAGTGCGCATGTTCTTTCACATGGGTTTGCAGGCTTCTGTAGAAAGCAGTCAATTAAAGACTGTTGGCACTGTCTCCAGAGGTGCATCTGGTGTGAGTCATTCTTCACCTCAACATCCCTCATTAAGTCTGGACTCCAGCACTGTGGCATAGCTGATTTGGAGGGGCCTGAATCTTAGAGGAAGGGATATGCCATGGAATCTAATGACAGTGAGGTTGGATATGAGCCAGGACTGGATGTGTACTGGGGACAAGCCAAAGACGTCTGCTGACAGCCATAAAAATCATGACCCGGCTGAACACAGTGGAGGTAAGAACTGTGGATTCAATACTTCTGGCTGCACCATTAAAGTGACTGGTATTACAGCCTCTGATGGCAAGGACCATGAGTGATGACATAGGATATTTATCAAATACTACTGAGTACTTTACTCTGAAGTCATCTGATAGGTGTGGCCTGAACAGTAAGTACATGGCTGTCCCCCCACACATAAGAGGTGCTGTCACATGTGCATGCTTTAGCAGTGGCTGCTTTGGAAATCCCTGTTGATATGTGCTGACCAGAATGTTTTATGCAGATGGCAGTCACATCATGGGTGCATGATTGACATGTTGCAGTCTAATGACTGAGTTCTTCATGTCATGTACACCAGCCAGACAGCTATTGTATGCAGTATAATGAATGGCTTCACTAGAGAACCTGACCAGGGATACGAGGGCACCACGAGTTATGGTCACTCAGGTTCTACAGTTTAGCCATGTGAGCCAGGTCTCCTGGAAATGGTGCACATCATGAAACCTCCTAACAGCAATCATCAATTTATTGCTAAGAAGGCAAGAGTCTGTAATATGATGTCAAGACTTATGAATGACATACCTGAGTCACTCACTGTTGAGCTGATGAGAGTAATAGCACTGCAAATATGTCTAGGCACAAATCAGACTTTAATCATAATATATCCAGTTTGCAAGGAAAGCAGGAGCTATATCAACTGCATTTATGGAATATTCTGGAATGTACAGAAGCTTTGGCATATTCAGGCTTACATGTCCTTATGTCAGCATTCTACAAATATAAGTGGCACCTCCCAGTCTATAACTCACAATGATTTGCACATACAAGTGGGTGAAACCATCTAGGATTATCCAAAAAGATTTCCAACCTCTGCACCTGTGTCTGTAAAGGCTTCCCCTGGTGTCTGGGTTGTGGAGGATGTACTCCATACCATATTTATAATAACTGGTCAATGAGATGTGATAAACATGTAGGTGTGGGACAGTTTTATATATATATATATATATATATATGCACCTGTCTCTGCCCATCCCTCCAGGTTGCTTGTGTCACAGCACATATATCCCAGATTGCTAATTCATCAGCAGGAGAATTTGTTCTCTAATTTCTACTCAACATGGCCACATCTGGGTTATCTACAGTACATTTTTTGTACTATTGTTTTATTTTACATTTGGTAACTTTTTGGATTATTGATATCCATCTACTGAGTATTCAATGCATATGACTGGCATTAGATAATGTACAGAGAGACCATTAATCTGTCAAATGTATGCATCATGAGCACTGTCACGGTTTTGAACACCAGCTGCTGTGATCATTCTATCTGCAATGCTCACGGACTGACAGGGGGCACTGTATTACCCTGTGCTGTTGCTACACCAAGCTGCATCAGGACTATTAGATGCCTGTATCAGTACCTAAAGGCTATGGCTCCAGGCATTGCTTGAATGCTCACAACCCTGACAATGCTACTTCTGGTGTGTTTCAGAGAAAGTAATGTATGTGTTAATATGGGCCTCCGTGACATCTGTGATGATATTAAATATTTTCCATGTTGAGGCTTGTGATATTTCCACAGTATCACTGGGTGATTTTGGATGGCATCTGTGACCCAGATGGGCAGTTCTGTAGATACCTTGGTCTCTGATGGGATAGCCCATCAGTAATCATTGCCTGGTTTATTTCTTTGTAAAGGCTGTACTCCTTGTGTCCTTACTGATTCTATACCACCTGAGTTTTTCCCAGGCAGTCAGAGCCTGTACTGTAGTTCTGAGGTTTAATATGCACTCTCCAGCATTTGAACAGCATAACACTGCGATAAAGCCAGTTGGGGTGCTCTTTGGACTATTGCCTTATGGGAAACACCTGCAATATAGCCATTATCAGTGATTTGTGCTGCCATTATATTGGCTGTTACTAGTATGCACTTTGAACTTTTAGGCATATTTGGCTTGACTGGATATCCTTTTATTGTGATTTGCTAGGTCTTGAGTCTATTTTATTTATTTATTTTGAACTGGTGAGCTGCAAAGTAACTGCTAAAGAAGAAAGTTAGGTGTAAGCCTGTTTTACTTGGTTTTCTGGCTTACACTTTTATGCAGAGTACAGGGCCTTACCATTTGACTACATGAGTTTTCTGGATCTCACTCCTTTACTGTCCCTAGTCTAAGACACATAATGGACTGGTACCTCATTTTGTATTAAAAATAAAGCACATATCATGTAACTGGTGGCACAGTGGTACAGCTGTTAATGGTGTTACCTTACAGCAAGAAGTTATCCGGTTCGATTCTTGGCAGAGGTATTTTCTGTGTGGGGTCTGCATGTCCTCCCTGCATTCACAGGGGTTTCCTCTAGGTACTCTGGTTTCCTCCCACATTCTGAAGACATTCATCTGAAGCATTTCTCCCCAGGCCTCCGCTGAAAGTAGGCTATGTCCTAGTCAGACTTCCCCTGTCACCAAATGTTAAATAAAAAATAAAACTACAAGTTGCATACGAAATATTGATAGATAAAGAGAATACCTTCAGATGGGCAGTAATAAAACTGATATTATTACAGAGAGCAGACTGAATAAACAGTAATAAGAATGGGTTCATTGTCAGTGTTTTTCTTTTTGCAATGGAAACTTCTCTAATGCACTCAAGCTATAGGTGATACATGAATGGCAATGCTTTAATTGTATAATATTTGAATTAGGATTGTCTAAACAAGGCTGTTGTGAGGTGTTTGGCTCATTGAATAATGCAGACACACCTAAGCTGTATTGTATTCATCACTTTAACTATTATGTACCTTTAGAAATTGAATTATTTTGTTACAGACGGCTTTAAGTTTATTGCCTACAGCCATTATCCATCTATTACATTTTATCACCCTTTTTTTTACCATAAGTAAAGCTTTGTAAATGAAAAATGGGCTATTTAATAAGGAAGGAAATATCATCTGTCTTTAACTTTGTTCCCTAAATGCATTTGAGCATTAAGATAACCCAAACTATGCTACAAAATAAGGGTGTCAGGAAGGGTCTTCTGAGTTACTTCTTTTTCAGAAAATGAGCCTGCTTTCTTTCAAGTGGACATTTTTATGAGCCTAGAAGAAGACTGCAGTACAGTCTGCTTGTGTTCATTTTTATTAAAATGAATGGTCTTCTCCCTTTCTCAAAAGCATAAAATTTAACAGCAGACACTAATTTAAAAGCAAAACATTTGAATTTAGTTCCTTAGGGACATATTGTGAATAGAGTTCTGGCCAAATACAATGCTCGTTGATCACATAAACAGCTGGAAATACAGCAGACGCAATTTTCCCTAACTGCTGGTGCTGTGATTGTAAAATGCTGCAACAAAACTACCCAATATACTCCCTTCTAAGGGAACACAGAGGCGCAGTTCAGCATTCAGATTGTCATTATTATTTTTCTTCACCTATTCCCAGTACTAATGACCAATTAAACAGGAGTATGAATGTTCTCTGAGCCGTTGAACCAAAGCGCATTATGTTTACTTCCACTTTACAAAGAAATGTTTCAGCTATTACCAAGATGCAGCTGAGAATGTCATACTTTTGTTACTTCCAGCCTCTAATTGCTCACTGCAGATCTTGCGGACATCTGTCAGAGAGAGCTGAGAACTGCACCCCTGAGAAGTAGCTGCTCATATCATCTCCTTTTAAAATGATTGCTGCTTTCCTCTGAGAAATGGGACTGGCATTAAAATGTAACTTTTAGCAGATCTCTCTGGTTGCTCATTATTACTGTTTTAGGCAGACCATCAGAGAGGGTCAGAGCAAAATATTTTAGGACTTTTGCAGCTCTGTTTGTAAGACAGGAAGAGGTTGGTTAGTCTGTATTAATAACAGTGATATTAACTCCCTTTCTGTATTTGTCCCTCAGGACATCTACTTGCCTTCCACATTAGCAGATGAAGATGAATTTTGATAACTTTGTTTGAAAAGTTTGCTGAATGGCTTTGAAGGATTAACTCTTAAGTACAGGAATCTACTTAAGATATAAACATCTGGGCTAGTATGTATTAGTAGCTCTAGAACTGCAAAAAATATCTGCATCCACAGAAGCACAGATGATACTCTCCACCTGTAACGTGCAAGAAAAAAATCTGCAGTGAATTTGTTTTTTTTATTGCTCAGCTTGTTAAACCTTTTACAGACACTAAGTCTGTTGAGCAGCTTATGCATTCAAATTGAAGTCGAATCAGTCTATCACAATGTTTCACCAATGGTGAGCGTTGCCTGTCTAGCAGTTCATGGGATTATTTCAGGGTTTGCCTAAAACAAGTCTGAAAATGGTGCATACTTAATGCACCAGATGTTTGGAATGGTTTAACTGCTTTTAGTTGGAATCAAACTAAATGCAGAAATATAATAGTTAATGAATAATTGTTTTTGATTGGAAATAAATTGAGAAAGAAAACTGCAGAAATCCAAATCATGTTTATTTCAAGTGTGTGCGTGTGTGTGTGTGTGTGTGTGTGTGTGTGTGTGTGTGTGTGTGTGTGTGTGTGTGTGTGTGTGTGTGTGCGTGTGTGTTCAGCAGTTTAGCTGGTCTATATTGAGCAGGGAACAAAGACACATTCTATAAGGAGATATGGATGCTAGAAATTATCTGTAACCACTGCGGTGAGGTCATGTGGTAAACTCATTGAACAGGGCACATTACACCACAAGAAATTTTAATGCAGAAACATTCCCTACTCTTTTTTATTTCAACCTTTTAATTGACTTCTGAGGAAGTAGAATTACAGGGAAGATACAGACAGCAGTTAGGCATAAATGGGAAATTGACACAAACTCAGTGATGTTTAGGAAAGATTAATAAAAGTTCTCTATTTAACATTCCAATGGAAAAACTGCAGTAAATTACAAAATACCCATATGCAGTAAAAGTACTGTAACATTATTACTATATTATTCTGCAGTCTGATTAAATTCCTTTGCATTTGTCTGACTGCATAGCGTTTTTTTTAAGTTTCCATGTTTACACGTTCATCAGGAGAAGAGTGTGTGTGTGTGTGTGTGTGTGTGTGTGTGTGTGTGTGTGTGTGTGTGTGTGTGTATGTGTGTGGTTTTCTACAAAATACTATAATCTGTAATGGTAGGCATTAGCGTTTCTAATGTATCAGTATAATTCCTAATACAACAAAAATATGCACATACAGTAAGAGCAGCCTGCCTTAGCAACTGCAAGGCCTAATATGAGGCATGTTTGGGGGGGGGGGGGATCAAGCCACATCCTATCAACCAGTGACACACATACCCCTGTATACAATGATTTGCCATAAAACCACAAATCGTATGAGGAACAGACAAAAATTTTAGGCAAAACTATGGACATTTGCAAAATCCTAGACAGTTGCAAGGTATGGCACTGCCATTGCTTTATGAAAGCCAGTACTCCATTTCCAGTGTACCATTCAAATTCTTTGCTCAAGAATTCTAGACAGAGATAAATATAATGGAGGGAACAAATGCCCATGTCATGAACGATTTTAAAATATTACTCTAATTCTTTCAAAAAGTTAATAGAGTAACAGGTTTTGCATCAACATGCATTTTCTGAAAAATATAAATTAAAAAATTCTAATGCCTAACATTATTGATGGACTGTAGTCATTGGCAGCTCCAGGTTTCCCTTCTTGCTGGGGCAGTATATGAACACTGTAGCTAGCTGGTGGGGCAAGAGAAAAAAAAAACACTCAATATGTATAAAAGATACATCCCTCCTACCAGCCATCTTAGTCTGCTTCTCTTCACAGGAGTGTAGTCCTGTAACCAAATAAATTATAGTAATTTTTTCAACATCATAACCCTCCACTACTACAGAATGTACTTATCTGGTGATTCTAAGCATAATGTATCGTATATTCTGTCTTACTAAATTGTCCAGCAAGTTTTTCAGAACCTTACACTTGATGTTTATTGATGTAGATCTATTTATGCCTGCTCCCTCACAGTCAGGTCATTGATACTTACAATAAAGCCCTCTCTTACAGCCAGACAAAGGTAAACTGACACGTACAATGTCTACTTATGTAAAAAGGGGCTTTTGATACTTTACATCACTTACCTTCTCACAAACCAACTTCCCTTATTTGGAACCCGCATGACAGCCTGTTACAAGGCAGCAAATTATCTAAACAGAACCTTTACGGTCAAAATTCACAAGGTAATCTCTAAAGAAATACACTAACAGTAGGATCTCCCAAAGGCTAGGGCCCTGGGCTCTTACAGTTTACACAGTATATTAACTTCTTTTCATACAATAAGTAACCTATTGACAGTGTAAAACTGTGTAATATTCAGATTGACAGCTCTTCTTTAGAAATGGGCCCTCGCTTTCCAGCATATCTAGAATATATTTGCATGAAGAAGAATTTAATTAGACTTGTACATTTATATCTCTTAATCACCTACCAGCTATGCCAGCAAAATAAACTAGGTAGCTAGGAGGGATGTAAAAACAAAATTGTTCCAGGGTGACAAAAACATTTGCAGAAGATATAAATGTGGCTGTTAATCTAGGCTCGGATGCAACTTCTAACCTGCAATCACTATTTAGAGCTGCAGTGCATAGGGAAACTATATTAATTGGGTGCAAGATTTCCATCTGACAGTGGTAGACTGGCATTTATACAGTAATCAAGACACATATGCATGTCATTCTCACTGGGTTCTGGCCTAATCTAGATTTATTTTATTTACTTAGTGTTTGTTAGCCTTACAGGTAGACCAATCCAAACCAATGTTCCTTTGAGCTATGACTTGGGCCACAATACAAACGGAGCTGCAGAAAAACAATTAAGGCACTCAGTATAATATACACAAAAATAATGTTATACAAAGTGCAACTAATACACAGAGCACATAAAGAACATAACAAGGGAAAGATTAACTAATGAGATTTTTGATCAATTTACATTAGCTCAAAGGAATTCCTGCTCAATCCCTAATGCTGAACGACAGACTGCAGAACAACCATAGTCAAAAGACCAACCCCAGGATTCAGTAAACTCTGTGTAGGTTCCACACAGCCTACACAGGGTGTATTTGCACATGATACTGTGAATCACGTTGCATCGAGCAGTCTAATGCCATGAATATTAATGATGTGAAGCACGTGTAGGCAAGGTTTCGCTGCTTGACCCAGTGTTACTGGCTGCAAAACCAGTATACTGACTGTAGATCATTTTCTGAAGGATATGAAACAGAAATGTATGTCATTATATATTGACTGCAATATTCAGTGATTTCACAATAAGCCACCCATTTTACAAGGAACAGGTGAAATATATGATGCAAATATCTAGATATTCTGCAAAACTGTGGCAAGTCTGCCTTTTGTGTTTTAATTTCTTTTTTTTTGTTTGTTTGTCAGTGTTTGGGCGATGCACCGCTTGGCATAAACATGTTTAGCTGTGCTTACTTGATTTGCACAAGCACAGCAGCACACAAAATTGGAGGAATGGACCACCCAGGTTGCAGAAAGAGCCCAGACAGTCACAAATATAAACCAGATGCATTCAATTAATAATATTGTGCATCGTGCAAAAATGGTAAGCTGTGTTGCACTACGATTAACAGTGAGAACCTTACAATAACTGAAAAGGTAGCAGATATCATCTCACTAATCCCATGGCAGCATGTGTTAAGTGTAGGTGTGGAGTGCAGATGGTACAGGGTTCTAGTACAGGGTGTGCAAGTTTTGTTTTACTGTTGTCAGACTACAGATTATAGTAATGAGGTGCAAGATGCATTTTTTCAACCTTCTTGTTGTGATAGCTGCAAGTGTAGGAGAACCATATATATGGTAAATTTGACTAGCCCATTTACACACATGCCTGTATACCTAATAATCTAGAAATCACATTGTTCACTACAGTTGCACATCACTTAACATTACACAAACACGGTGCCGGCATTGCGCACCCTTGCCTACCTTGTCTGTGCAATGCTAAGCAATGTGCAACATTTTCAGATGTTGCAAATCCAAAAGGTGCGCACTCTCAGTAAGCACAAGATGTGCAATAGGTGGGAAACAGCAGCATATAAACTGCAATTGGCTGGAATTGCTCATCAGACATTGAGCTTAAACTATGGCAAGCATGTCTGGAGTTACTGGAGTGGGTCTGCATTTTTAGGCAAAGCATTGGGGTGTCCAGGAGTCCAAGATTTTTGTTGGACTCCTAGTTAGCGAGCATGGGACCAGGTTGCTAAAGTGGGACTATTCTGGCTCAGAATATAAATCTGAAGCCTGGAATAATGTTATCAGGGTCTTAACGAGTGGAATAGGTATCCCCTGCACAGGTGACCAATGCAGACATCATTTTGATGACATCTGGAGGCGACTTTTGAATTGGGAAATGTTGGGCAGGGGACAAATGTGTAAGCATCAATTTCAATGAGTAATTGTAAGAGTTAAAAGCTGAATATAGTCAAGACTGGTATTTGCAATGGTGTTCTGTTCTGCTTTTTCCACAGCTGCTGGGGAGAGAGTCTCGAATGTTTGTTCCCATACTGCGCTTCTAGTAAGGATGTGAGAAGTATGTGGTATATATGCATCAGAACAGTACTATTTAAATAATATTTTAATAATAATAATAATTTGTATAGTAATTTTATAGCATTAAAAGTTAAGGACCGCTTAGTTGATATTTAACAGAGTTGTATCAAATTGAGAATGCGTATCCCAACTTTAAAAGAAACTATGCATGCCTTAGTCTGTAGCACAAAGCAATGGTGCCATATTCTCAAATAACAGTGGGCATATATCTCTAAACTGTAAAAGGAAAAGTATGAATGCAGTAGTCTTTAGGACAAAAGAACGGTAAAGTATTTTAGCACACTTATTGGTTGTGGGTTCAAAAACCACACTTCCCAAATATACAATACTGTTAGATTTTCATCATTATTGGAATGTAACTTTACACCTCTAGACCAATGGCACAAATGACCTCCTGTAATCAGTATAATTGGGACATGCATATGTGCAATATATGCACACATCAAAGACTGGTGACTACAATCTCTACTATAGTGTGCCTCTGTTATAAACTGGGTTGTCTTAAAAGTAAGGAAGAAACTTGGGAGTTTGTAGTGTTAAAAGTAAAGGTAACAGAATAGAGTCAAATAATTGTATCGATGAATAATTGTTTCATACAAAGTTACTAATGTTCTCCCTTTTTTCTCTCACCCCCAACCCTTTTTTCCCCTTTTTTGTATTTATTTTCTTTTTGTTTTTTTTTTTTTTTTATTGTGTGTGTTTTTTTTCCCCAAAGCACAGCAGGATAGGGCTGTCCCACAGCATCCACCTGCCCCCAATCCACTAGCTAAGTACTGCTGCCCACCAGGTCTGGTGCAGTGCCTGGCAGTACCTGGTAGCACCCCCTCTGCCACTTCTGCACTACTCGGCCCCTCAGGTAGTTCTGCCCTGGAGGATAGGCCTGTGGATCCTTCCAGGAGCAGTGACAGAGGGAGTGAGTTTGTCACCTATGATGAACTGCTGGGGATGATCAGTAGGATTGTGCACTGCACAGCTGGCACACGCCTATGCCAGATGAAGCACCTGCACTCCATTCTAGTGCAGAGCACCCATAGGAGGCACAGACGTCAGGCACTGCAGCCAGTGGCTCAGTGAAGTGACAATGATGATAGTTCACTGGTTGAGGTCTAGATTCTTACTGTCAACCACCTCAGTGTGCATGGGAACAGGATTTCCCATCCCTCTCCCCATCCATGGTGTTTACCCACCTAATGTGTCCTACATCGTCGCTGTCTCTTGTCTTGTTTGTCTGGTCTGTCTGCAATTGCTTCTTCACCTGCAAATTAATTCACCCAGACATTCCTGAAGCCCTTCCCCAACATTTCTCTCTCCCTCCCCACCAAAAAAAATGGGCAGCTGTCCTACAAATAAAAAAGTCCTAGACATAGCTCTCCATTTCATACATGTCTTCATGACACAAATTATTCTTTCAAATTCTGTATAAAATTCTCTATACAAAAGATTTTGTTGTGGTCAGCCCCCCCCCCCCCCCCCCCCCGGGGTGATAGTCCAAATTCAGTAAAATGTGTATGTTTTATACTGGAAGAAAAGGATAGCTATGATTCTTTCGTACATCCTTCCTGCACATTCCTGCCTTGTTTTCACTTTGAGCATTCCCTTGCTTGCTCCCCGTTTCACCACTTTCCTGTCTTCCCCATTTCTTTTCTTTAAAGAATTATTACATGATGGTGCAAGGTGCACACCAATGGGTAGCAGTGGTAAAATAGCAATATAAGTAGATATATTTAAAGTATCATACACACTTGTAAAATGATTACTTCTACCTGTATTCAAACCCAGTACCATATGCCTCCAACAAGAATGCATTAACACTTGCTGCCACAGAGTCATTTAGATAGCAGATTCAATAGTAAGTAATACAGTTTAGAAAATATTTCCCTTTGTACTTCCCTGTGTTTGCTTCCCATATCACTAATGTCATATCATCTTCATTAAATTTCTATGAAGCAGCATTGTGTGATCCCCCGTAATGGTTTATAAAGCATCACTGCACGATACTCAGTTAGTTTTGTACAGCAGTAGTGCACAGTGTTGTATAATACTAGGCATCCTGCAGCATCGATGAGAAATGCTACTAACAACATACTTTAATGTATTACCTATAGCTAAACCATCACTGCATTAACTCCATTAATCCTAGAGCCAGAGACTGAGTTAACTAGCAAGTGTATACAGTAGCAGTTAAGTCTGCCATTTGCTATACAGTCCCTAAAATACACCTGCTAATTAACTGAGTCTGTAGCACCACCTGATAATGTAGTGATACATGTTTTTTTTTGTTCAAATGGTACTTGGTTAGAATCCAGGTGTATGTTAACAGTGTCATAAAATCCTCCAAAGCTAGTTACGAAAATAAAATTGCCAAAGATTCCAAAGACAACCACAAGGTATTCTATAGTTATGTCAAGAATCTAAATGGTAATACTCAGATCTGCTCTGAGCTACAACAGAATGGCATTAAATATACTGATCCCAAGAATATTGCCAATATCCTGGCAGATTGATTTAGTGCCAACTTCACCCCCCTCTCACCCCATAAAGGGCCCATCTCAATACCAGAATATTGCCAAATTCTGGTAATCACTGCTACACAGGTAGAAACTGCACTCTCCAAAGCTAACAATACAGCATCCATGGGACCAGATGACATCCCGGGCTGTGTACTACATGAACTACAAAATGAACTGGCACCTCACCTAAGTGTCATGTTTAATCATAGCCTCACCTCAGGATTCGTGCCCACTGAGTGGCGCACAGCTACAGTTATCCGTCTCCTCAAAGGGGGAACCACCTTGGATCCCGGGAACTACCGTCCCATCAGTCTGATGAGCCCAATCTGCAAGGGCATGGAATGCATTATCATGGAACTTATAAACAAAGACATTGGCAACCTTCAAACACTGGGCCCCACCCAGTTTGGGTTCGTGAAGAGCCGATCTTGTCTCCTGTACCTGATTTACTTCTTTGAATCAGTCTCCAGAGCTGTGGACGAGGGTAAGGCGGTCCACACAGCCTATCTGGACCTTGCTAAGGCCTTCGACACCATCCACCACTCTGGAATCATAGATAAACTTACTAAGCTGGGCATAAATCCCTACATCACTCAATGGGTTGCCAACTGGCTTACTGACAAAACCCAGACTGTAAAAGTAGCTGACTCCACATCCAGCTCTAGACAAGTGACAAGAGGAGTACCTCATGGTTCAGTCCTGGGACCACAATTGTTTGGCATCTAAACTAAGAACCAGATGATCAAACAATAGTGCTACTCCAGTCCAATGTTCAAAATGAAACCACCAAGGTGTCACGGTAAAAACAGTTTTATTAATCCACAGGAATGAACACTTTCGTCTGTCTATCCAAAGACTTCTTCAGATTCAAATGCAAACTGCAAACACACACTTTATATCCATATAATTAATCACCTGACCCACTTAATAAATACTTCCCCTCATAATTAAATCATTCATTAAATGTACACACATCACAATGTATGAGAACAAACAGTAACTTACACACACATATATATATATATATATATATATATATATATATATAAACAATATTTAAATGTTGACAAGACGTTAAGGGTCATGAAGCCTGACAAGGGTGGGGGGGGATTGTTATCATGTCTAAGGTTAAATACTGCAATCGTATGAACAACACGTTATTTGATGACAGTATTTATGAAGAAGCCTCTTTGAACATGGTTAATATTTCATATGCACAAATTGAATATTTATTGAAGGATATGTTTGACCAAGGGGCAATTAGTCATGATGCATACAAATTTTTATGTTGTGAATTTCCTATTGTTCCAGGGATTTTTGGGTTACCTAAAATCCATAAAGATTTGATTGAACCCCCTTTCAGACCCTTAGTGAATGCCTCTAAAGCTAAGGTGCACCCATTGACTAAGTATATAGACCTGAAACTTAAGAAATGTTTAGAGGTACAGAGGTATTTGTGCAAAAATTCCTGGGACTTCCTGAAAAAGGTGAAAGACTTAACCTTTAAGGAAGCTATAGTATTTCTTACCATTGATGTGGTCAACTTATTTAATGTCATCCCACATGAGCTTGGCCTAGAATGGTTTCAGGATTTTCTTTATAGTTCTGGAGAATTGTCTAACACTGAAGTTTATGTCTTATGTACTCTAATGGAAACTGTTTTGAAATGTAACTATGTCTATTTTGAAGGACAATATTACCACCAGACCTGTGGTGTGGCAATGGGGGCGGCGTGTGCTCCCATTTTCTCTAATATTGTTATGATTGAATGGGAGAGGAAATTTCTCCTGGGGTCTGAATTTGTACAACATTGAGCCATGTACTGTAGATTTTTGGATGATGTGTTTTTGGCATGGCAGGGACCCTATGATGAAATTGAAAAGTTTATTGACTATTGTAATAGTAGTACAACCTTTCTTAGATTTCCCTACACTGTTAATGCTGAAAAAATTAATTACTTAGATGTTGAAATTGGTAAGGACCAGGTCAATAAGAGATTTGTGAGTAAAATTTACAGGAAGCCCACCTATTCGAATAGCTTGTTACATTTTAACAGCTGTCACCCATTACATAACAAAAGAGGTATAATTAAAGGCCAATATATACATTTGGCCCGCATGATTTCTGAAGAAGATGATTTTAATTTCGAATGTGAAAAGTTAATGGGTATGTTTACTAGGTGAGGGTACCCCACACCATTGATTCAGGGTATAATTTTGGAAATAAAAGAGAAGAGGGCCACAAGTGTCATTAAACCTATTTTGAGAGACACTGAGGCTGGGGGGTGGTGAACTACATACTAGAGAAAATTTATGCAGCAATAATAATGAGTTCTCCCATGTTTTTGTTACTACCTACAGTAACGAATATTATGATATAATTGATATCTTAAGGAAGAGTTGGGGCATCTTCTCCTGTTTTGAAGGAATAGTGGAACAGTTAGGTGCAGCTCCCAAGGTGGTTTGTAGGAGGGGGTAGATCTATTAAAGATTGTCTTGAATGGAATCCTACCAACTACACTCGAAGAAATGATGCATTTAAATGTGGCTTATGCTCACAATGTATATATAGTAGAGAGAGCGACACTTTCAATATTAATGAAAAAGCTTTAAAAACTAAGCTTTATTGCAATTGTAATATGAAGGCTTAGTATATGTGGCCCTATGTACTTGTTGCCCAGGATTCTATGTGGGTAAATCCCAAAGGCGATTTAGGGAGTGTATATATGAGCACCAGTTGGACATTAAGCATTTAAAAGACAGTAATGCTCTGGCAAAACATGTGAGCCAACATACTGGTCACAAGTTTGTGTTTGCTGGGTTAGAAATTGTGGAAAAGAATCCTGGGGGGGACCATGGAAGGATATACTTGAGGCACATGAATTAAAATGGCAAATTAGGCTGGCAGCTTTTAATCCACTTGGATTAAATAATTATGCAAGCATTACTTGCATTCTTAAATTGAAGTCTTACAATGTATAACTTTCTATGACTTTTTATGACTTTTTAGCAATTATTTTTAACATTTAAATATTGTTTATATGTATATATGTAAGTTACTGTTTGTTCTCATACATTGTAATATGTATACCGTTAATGAATGATTTAATTATGAGAGGAAGTATTTATTACGTGGGTCAGGTGATTAATTATATGGATATAAGGTGTGTGTTTGCAGTTTGTATTTGAATCTGAAGAAGTCTTTGGATATAGACAGACAAAAGCACTCATTCCTGTGGATTAATAAAACTGTTTTTTACCATGACATATTGGCAAGCCCCCCTGCACCCCCATGTGGGGGGCTCCACCCCCACACTCCCTGTAAATTAAATATGCCAACTCCAATATCGCACTACAGTGGGAAAAAGTTAATTTCCTAACCCCACTGTATCAAGTTTCCTGCAGAAACATAGTAAAAAGTGTGTTTCATAGTTTGGTGTCATATGTGGAGGAGATGTTATTTTCTTGTAATTTGTAGTGTTAGATGTTATGAAATGTGATGTTATGGGTTTTAGATGTTCTGGTCTCAATTTTATGAAATTAGATGTTATGGGTTTTGAATGTTTTGAAGGGAACCCGTAGAAGCCTAGCTGTGTAAAAACACAAGTACCCTTATTGAGCATAGTTGGATGTTTGAGTTTAGCAGAGTAAGGTTGTCAGCACCACCGGCTGGCCCTCTCCATGAGGGAGCATACAACATTATATATTACACTTTGTAGTGTGGTTGATATATGTGTGTAAAAAATACTGAGCCCCCCAGGGTTGTATTTTTCATGGGGGGCGGTGGACAACACATGTATTTATTGTGAATATATGATATATACTGAGAATGTGCCCTGAAAAACTGATCATATATATGGAAGATTAGCTGAATTTGGACTCTCACCTCCAGAGAGAGAGAGGTGACAACAATGTAATCATGTTGTATAGTCAAGTGGACCAAATCAAGTGTGTCAAGTAGACACTTTTGTGACATGGAGAGCTATGTATGGGATGATTTATTTTTTGGGGACAGGTGCCTTTTTTGTTTTTTATTTGTGGACAGAGTGAGACAGAGAGGAATTTTAAGGAAGGGACATAGGTATATCTGGGGTAAGTTGGCAAGGTGAGGAATCAATTGCTGACAGGACATACAAGACAAGACACAGGGATGGTGAAGTACACAAGAGGTGAGTAAACACCATGGTTGCGGTAAGGGTGTGGACCTCATAAACCCAGGGACATCAAGCTGGGTGACAGTGAGAATTGAGTCCTGCCCCAGTGGATTGTCATCACTGTCACTTCACTGCACCAATGGCTGCAGTGTCTGCCATCTGTGTCTCCTTGTGTTACTCAGTACACTGATGGAGAGCAGTGCCTCCATTTGGCATAGCTGTCTGCCCACAGGGTGGCATATAATCCTATGCACTCTCTGGCAGTCAGTTCTTCTCAAGTGATAAAATAAGTCACCCCCTCTGCTGCTAATCCAGGAGGGAACCACAGGCCTATCCTCTGAGGCAGAAGTACCTGAGGGGTATGTAGTGCTGGGGCAGCACAAGGGATGCTGCTATGTTGTGGCTCAGACATGCTGGGCCTTGGTGCCATAGCCAGTGGAGTGGGAGCAGGCGGATCCCATGGGCCAGGCCTATCCCACTGTGCTGTGGGGAAAAAATAAAAACAACCAAAAAACAAAAGAGAAAATAAGGATTGGAGTGAGAGAGTGTGCAAGTTGTCCTATTATCTTGTTTAGGTTGGGGAGGGGTGGTCTTCCAGTTCTGGGTTCTCACTTTTGTATTTGTAGACAGCAGCATCTTTTGCTTACTGTATAACCTAGTAATGACAGACATGTGTCTGTCCAGACCAAGATAAGTGTCCCACAGGCTGCTGTAAAAGGCTCACTACAATGTCCAGCAACATACACACCAACCCCCCCTTATTTGACTGCAGTTAGAATAGAACCTCTACCTATATAGGTACACAGACTACAGATCACAGTATGTACCACAAGTGCCATGGCTCAAGACTGACTTGGAGGGTGTCAGACAACACTTTTTAGATGATGACATCAGCAGTGTCTGTTGAGGACAAGATAATGGTGTCCTACAGGCTGCCGTAAAAGGCTCATTGTAAAGTGCAGCAACATCTTACACACACACACCAACCCCCCATTTGGCTGCAGTTTATTCACACTGAGCTGAACAGATGAGGGGCACTGACCACAACTCTGATCTGTGATATATAACATTTGTTGCTTATTTTTACTAGTTATTGTTTATTCAACCATTTATAGCACTTTTTTATTGTCTGCTGCCTACTGTTTTTTACTGTATTTTATTGCTATAAACTAATCTGCACTATTGTACTTAAATTGTCTGCCTTACAGGGCCTGTTAAATCACTTTTGTTACTGTCACACTGTTTGTAAAGCTTTTTTAGCTCATTTCACTGTGTGAAAGGTATTAACTGGAAAATGTCTCTATTTGTTAAGCATATGTTTGTTTGTTTTCTGATTTCCTGTCAAGGAGTGTATCACATAACTGATTTGTTTGCAGTTAAAAGTATTCTCTAGAGGCTCCTTGCTCCTTTATCTGTTTAAAACTTTAATTTAGTGTCTCACTGCTGTTTTTCTGATGTGATAAACATTTCTGTAGTGTTTGCTGCTTAAAATAGTGTAGCTAGCAGCTGTAGCATAGCCCCAGTTTCAATTTGCTGTCTCTGGGCCTGTTTGTTTGTTTGCAGTGGCTTGCTTCTTCTGAGCACATGTCCCAGGCCATCTTGAATTAGCAGAAGCCTTTCTTCACCTTAGTGAGATAATTGTGTTGATTGTTCACTGGCTGGTAAAGGTTGGCTAGTCTAGGGCTTGGAGTAGGCACTCATTGGTCTTTCTGAGCTTTTTTAAAGTTGTTTCAGGTTGTACATTCTGGTATTTAGACCCTGCCTTTGAGAGGAATTATGTTTATATACACTGAGCTGAACAGAAGAGGGACACTGACCACAACTCTGATCTGTGAAATATATAACAATAAGTATCATGTTTTTTTTTTTTTGCTTATTTTACTAGTTATCGCTTATTCTAACCATTTATGACACTTTTTATTGTCTGCTGCCTACTATTTTTACTGTATTTTATTGCTATAAACTAAACTGCGCTATTGTACTTAAATTGTCTGCCTTACAGAGCCTGTTACATCATTTTTGTTAGCATCACACTGTTTTTAAAGCTTTTTCGCTAGTTTCACTGTGTGAAAGGTATGGAAATTGTCTCTATTTGTTAAGCATCTGTTTGTTTGTTCTGATTTCCTGCCAAGGAGTGTATCATATAATTGATTTGTTTGCAGTTAAAAGCATTTTTCTAGAGTCTCCTTGCTCCTCTATCTGTTTAAAACTTTCATTTAGTGTCTCACTGCTGTTTTTCTGCTGTGACAAACATTTTTGTAGTGTTTTCTGCCTAAAATAGTGTAGCTAGTAACTGTAGCATAGTCCCAGTTTAGATTTTCTGTCTCTGGGACATGTTTGTTTGTTTGCAGTGGCTTATTTGTTCTGAGCACATGTCCCAGGCCATCTTGAATGAGCAGAAGCCTTTCTTCACCTTAGTGAGAAGAATGTGTTGATTGGTCACTGGCTGGTAAAGGTTGGCTGGTCTAGGTCTTGTAGTAAGCACTCGGTCCTTCGGAGATTTTTTAAAATTGTTTCAGGTTGTACCTTCTGGTATTTAGGCCCTGTCATTGAGAGGAATTCTGTTTATTCACACTGAGCTGAACAGAGGAGGGGCACTGACCACAACTCTGATCTGTGATATATAACAATAAGTATCCTGTTTTTGCTTATTTGTAATAGTTATTGCTTATTCTAACCATTTATAGCACTTTTTATTGTCTGCTGCCTACTATTTTTTACTGTATTTTATTGCTATAAACTAATCTGCTCTATTGTACTGAAATAGTCTGCCTTACAGGGCCTGTTAAATCACTTTTGTTACTGTCACACTGTTTGTAAAGCTTTTTTAGCTAGTTTCACTGTGTGGAAAGTATTGACTGGAAATGGTATCTATTTGTTAAGCATCTGTTTGCTCTGACTTCCTGCCAAGGAGTGTATCATATAGGTGATATGTTTGCAGTTAAAAGCATTCTCTAGAGTCTCCTTGCTCCTTTATCTGTTTAAAACTTTCATTTAGTGTCTCACTGTTGTTTTTCTGCTGTGATAAACATTTCCCTAGTGTTTTCTATGTAAAATAGTGTAGCTAGTAGCTGTGACATAGTTTCTCACACACCCTCCCTCCCTATTGGTGTCTTGTTCTTAATCCTAGTAGATTTGCAGTTGCCCACCCCTAGTGTAAATTTGATCTGAGAAACTCCTCCCAGTCCAGTGTCATTAGCTCATTCTATCTAATACAGAGAGAACATTTGGGAAGGCCAACCTCCTTAGCTTCTTAACCTTGAATTATCTCCTTTCTCCATTCCACTTTACTAAAAAATACTTTATTCAGCTGTTTTTACAGTATTTGTGTTTCCTCCTTCTACTCTATCACGTCATCTTGGTTTTTCTCTTACTTGTTCTCTGAAGTGTACAAGTGCATCTTCTCTGCTGCATTTATTACTGCTTGTTTTTAACCTGTTTAAATTCTAAGTGTTATTCTAAGCCTCTTAGTTTTGGTTTAAGCACTTGGGCTCTAGGCCTACCCCTTAGCTCTCCCTGGCCTCTCTCCCTCAGATTCTGAAAAATATGGATGGACAATTTCCTACAGTTTCTCCTGCCAGCCTGGTTGATATGGGCATCCTGAGACAGTGTAGCAACTGCCTCATGTACATGGACAACCATCTACTACTACCACCTAGGAACACAATTTGTGAGAGATGCAATTACATTAAGAACCTAGAGTCTATGCTCTCTTCCTCACAAGCCAGTATATCTGGAACTGAGAAGGTTGTCACTACACTTCAAACACCACCCGCAACTCCACAGCACACACCTACATATACAGAGGTTCTCAACAAAAACAAACCCAAACAAAGGAGACCTCACAGGCAAAAACACATGAGAACTCCTCAACCCTCCATGCCACATACCATGCATAATCCACACACCAGTCTCTCATAACCACTAAGGCCTAATCATAAACCCAACCTATTAGTCATAAGAGACTCCATTGTGAGACACACAGATGTGCCTCTCACCAGGCTGGATAAGGAGAAAGTCACAGTTAGTTGTTTGTCAAGTGCCAGAATCCTCCATATCACACACTCACTCAAGTCTCTCAAAAACAGGTACTGTTATGACTCTTTCATAGTCCATGTTGGTGTGAATGACTTGAGATGTACCTCCCTAGACTATATGAAGAGAGACATGATTGAGCTTGCTGAATATGTGCCCCAGGCAGGTATGTCCCTAGCCTTAAGCAGCATTCTACCATCACCCAGAATGGTGCCTCAGTACAAACAGAAAATGATTGACTTTAACAATTGGCTTAGTTTCTGGTGTCATTCCAGGGGGATCCAGTGCCTGACAGCCTGGAAGATATGATCGACAGACCACAATGCTTTGCTAGAGATGGCCTGCATCTGCCTCACTTGGGCTTCAGGCTTCTGGCAAAGGCCCTTGCCTCCCCCATAGTGCCTTTTTTAGGAAAAGTCATGAGGTTGATACTACCAACATACAAATTTCAACAAAATGCAAATTAAGGGTCATGTTGCTAAACACTAGGAGTCTAAACATGAAACTGCACTCATTGCAAGCATTCTTAACCCTGAAAGATCCTGACATTTGTGCAGTCACAGAAACCTGGTTCAAAACTGTGGAGAGCACCCCAGCCTTACCTGGTTACTCATCCTATCATACATTCAGATCCCAAAATGTGGTCAGCAAAGCCAAAGGAGCTGGAGTTTCAATATATATTAAAGACACGCACACCTCCATGCTGGTCAAACAGTATGATGCACAGGAGACACTCCAGGTGCAGTTAACCATTGACAAGACCCCCATTCAAATTACAGCTAGCTACAGGCCCCCAAATTTGACTCAAGATGCCCACTGCACCTATCTGGACCTCTTCAAATCTATCAAGATTCAACCATTTACCCTGATCCTGGGTGACTTTAATTACCCAGCCATAGACTGGAAAGACTACTTATGCCAGAACACAAATTCCCAGAGATTCCTCAATTTTATCAATGCAAATGCCTTGGAACAGCTAGTCGATACCCCCACAAGAGGTTATAATCTCTTGGACTTAGTATTAACCAACATAAGTAACCACTGCAGTATCCCTATGGTATCATCCTCCCTGGTAAGATACGACCATAAAGTGGTCACTTTCGAAGCCACCATCTCCCTTGACCTCCCCTCCAGCTAAGGTCAAACAAAAAAACTTCTCCAAAGCTGATTACAACCTCCTGAGGGATGGTATAAACAGCTTCACAACTCACTCCCCCACTGTAGGAACTGATACCAATGTCCAAATCTACACCAAAGTACTACACGAGCATTTATTTAGCTGCATGGAATTAGGAATACCTGACAGGACAAAATCATCCTCCGCAAGGAAGAGTAAACCTGTCTAGTGGACATCTGCAATAAATAAACTATATAACAAAAGGAAAAAATTGCTGTCCAGGACCAAGAAGGAGCAGGTGCCCAATTGGAAGCAATCTCTCATTAGCCTGAACAAGCAAATAAGAGCACTAGTCAAATCCTCTAAAGCCAACATATATACATATATATATATATATATATATATATATATATATATATATATATATAGCTATAGTAAAGGATATTAGCTAACTGACCACACTATAGTTTTTAATTACACCCTTTTACTCCCCATTAACCTCTATTATCACATAGCCTAGTATTCAAACATAATCACAGACAGCATGTATATCACAGTAACATCTCTCTCACTATTCCTCACAACACTAGCCTACATCACATCTATACATACTAATATATCACTAGACAACACTACATTTCACACAACACATATTTCCAAATCTACTAAAACACACACAAACTTTTTCATCTCCTCTACAATACTTAATAATGCCACAATAATGTATATACACAAGGCCTACTTACCAATATGTAGTACTAGAAAAACATCTAAATTCAGCACAGAACTAACTCACATAATCAAACACATTTTATCAATCACAAAAAGACTTATTTTCTCAGAGGATATACACCCAAACCCAGGTCCGCTCACAGCTATACTCGAATCTAAACAGGTATCTGATCTACTAATTTAATAATTAATATCAACACAAGAAGTATATATAACAAAATACCTGATCTGCATGCATTCATAACCTACTACACTCCTGACATACTGACCATAACAGAAACATGGCTAAAACCCACTACACAAAATGATGAAATCCTCCCTCCAGGTTATAATATCTTAAGACTGGATAGAGTGGGTAGAAAAGGAGATGGAGTTCCAATTCTCTTTCAAAACACACTAAACTTTAAACCTCTTCATTCCCCTGTACCTAAATTTACTAATGCTGAAACCCTTGTGTCTGTCCTGTATATTAACAAATCAAAAAAATTAACATTCTCTGCTGTTACATCCCTCCAGCAAATAACTCTCCTATAATTGAAAAATTTTACAATGGGCTACAGATAATCTCCTGCATGAAACAACCCTACTAGGCGATCTGAATACTGACTGGTTGGTCCTCAATTCTAACAGCCCCACTAACCACATAATTCTCTATGGGTTCTCTCAACTTATTCAGGAACCCACTAGAGTCATCAAAAAAATCCCAAAAAGAATCCATCCTTAATTGGACACTGGTCAATAGCCCTAAGGAAAACCACCAAACAGGCTGTCTACCAGATAGCATTAGTGACCACCTCCCTACATTCCTACTATGCAAATGTACTAACATACTTAAGCCCATAACTTATAGACAAATCTGAAATGACCATAACCTAAACCCCCAGGATCTAAACACTATTTTAAAACAATGTAACTGGGAACCACTACTTTCCCTTGATTTATACCAGGCAGTGAATACTTTAATAGCACCTTCATTGATGTTCTTAATAGAGTCGCCCCATCAGTAAAATTAGAGTTAAGACTAATTATGCACCATGGCTAAGTAGGGACACAAAAGCCATACTGAAGTCCAGAGATAAGGCCTGGAAAATCTGGAAGAGGGATAATACCATCCAAGCCAAACAACACTACCAACAGCTCAGGAATCATGCCAAAATACAAATTAAACTTGATAAACAGAACTACTTTCTTAATATACAAACAAAACACTAAAAAAATCCTCAAAAGTTTTGGCAAGCTATCAACTCCCTAATTAAACCAGGCAAAACTACTACTCCAGCTCCCAACTCCACCAGTGACAACATGGACATAGTCTCTCAATTTAATCACCACTTTGCAGAATCCATAATGGCACTATCCAGCCAATTGTCCAAAAACAACCCACCACATATCCCAGCTACATGTCTAGATAACATCCCCCCTTACTCTCTCACCTGTTCCCACCTCCAAAATTAAAAAAAAATACTTTTGAAATTAAAACCTACTACCCTTGCAGCTGATAATCTACCTGCCAACTTTCTAAAACTTGCTGCAGAATCATTATCCTACCCTGTTTCTATCCTCATAAACCACTCCATAAAAAGAATCCTACATCCCTCAACTGTGGAAAGTGTCTTACATTATCCCTCTTTATAAAGGCGGTAATTCCTATGACTTCTCTAATTACCATCCTATAGCTATTCTGTCTCCTCTCTCCAAGCTGCTAGAGAAGCGTATTCACTCTCACATCATGTATTTCCTGAACACACACAAACTCCTCTCAATCACACAACACAGGTTCCGGCCACACCATAGTACAACTACTGCTCTTCTCTCATTTACCAGTCTAGTAAACCAACACAGAAACGACTATAACTATATAGCTGCTATATTTTTGGATCGATCCAAAGCATTTGATATGGTCTCATATCCCCTACTATTATCACTAGTGTCCCTACCCTTTGCTCCTTCTACTGTTGCCTGGTTCAAGAACTATCCAGCTGATTGGCAAAAATCTGTCCAATGGCAAGAGGCACTATCTCCTTTACTTTCAACCTTCATAGGCATAACACAAGGCTCAGTACTGGGCCCACTTCTCTTTTCTATCCACACTAACAATCTACATACCTCCACCCATCATGCCACACTCATACATTATGCAGCTGATTTGACTTTAATCTACTCAGCCCCCTCTCTTTTCATTCTCCAGCAACAGACTCAGGAATCCTTTAGCTCTGTGGAAAGTTGGATCACAAATATCCAACTCATCCTTAGCCCAAATAAAACTAAATTGCTTTTATTTGCCCCCAAAAAATCAGTCTGCTCCTCTTTCCTTTTCTATTACTTCCAAAAATGGTGCTATCATTTCTTCTTCTGCCCATAACTCCTTGGTGTTGAGATTGACAAAAACCTTCTCTTTGACGTCCATATCTTTGAAACCATCAAAAAGGTTCACAAAAAACTGGGCTCATTATACAGACACAAAAACTTCTTCTCAGATCAAGCATGGATCACCCTAGCCCAAACTCACTTTTTGTCCACACTAATGTATGCAGCACCAATTCTTACCTATGTCAGAAAACGTGACCTTGATAAACTTGAGTCATGCTATAATAATATTGCCAAATTTGCTAACAACGCCACCTTCAGATCCCATCATTGTCTAGCTCTAAGGGACCTAAAATGGTTAGAATTTCCTCAGCTACTAAATTACCACCAACTGGTTACTGCCTATAACATTCTGAAGTATCCTGATAAAACCCCATCACTAAGTCAAATACTTACCTACTATACAACAAATCGCACACTCTGCTCTAGTGACAAATCACTTCTGTGCATCTCTAGGGCTAACAATACTGCTGGTAAAGCACTATTCTCCCACACTGTTGCTAAAAACTGGAACAACCAGCTCCATCACTGACCTCTATCCCCTCCACCTCACACTTCAAAAACTCTTTAAAATCACATCTCATAAGCACCTTGCTTTGCCCATACATAACCTAAAAGCACTGCTTAACCCTGTGGAAAGTTGAAAAGCTTATTATTTGCCTAATGTAAATGCTACAGTTGTTTACTTCCAATATTTTTCTTTATCCCTTTAATATAGGCACTTCATTTTAACATGATGTATGTCATGACTCTCAATGCTAAATGTATTCAGCCTGTTCAACTGCGGAGTTGTATCCTGTCTGTTTTACATTTCTGTCTTACTAGCTGGATCTTTGCTGTTATAATGTGTTATTTACTATGTATTAAATTCTAGTATTTCTGTAACCCTGAGTACCTTCTCATGGTGCCTCTGTGCTTACATCCGAGTGTGCCATGAGAAGACAGGAAATGTAAGCTGTTACCCCCGAGTGGCTTCCTCAAGCGCAAGAAACTGTAGTGCTGAATTGCAGATTACCTTAATGTAAAACATGCTGAAATCATAACTGAACTTGTAATTTATCTTATATAGTTATGATTCAGCATGTTTTTACATTAAGGTCACATTCAACTTTTAGTCAAAAATCCAGTTAAAAAGTTTTTGATAAAGCAAGTGGTGGCAGCCAATCGGATTCTTGCAATCCAAGCCACCACTTGAGTAACACCTCCACCCCTAACCTAATTTTCTATTGTTTTCCCCATATAAATAGGGAGTCCAGCAGCAGGTATTTCCTTTCTTTTTGTTAATATTTGGAGATTTTACCTGCTACTGGATCCCTCTATTTTATTTGGGCACTCACGGATCAAGAGAGGACATTATAGAGGCACATCGGTCTTGCAGTTGCTATGAGGAGTTTGTGGATTAAAGAACTGCTTTTTATTTTTTTTCTTCAGGTAAGCTAGCAACTGTACACTATTCCTTTTTCATTCTACCCATTACAGATACAAATAGAACTTGCACTCCTGTAGCTTACAAGTACGACAAACGTTAACTTGATAGGTTTATAATAGAAGTCTTACTTCCCACCTTGATTCATGAAACTCTTTTTATCTGCCTGTACGTTTCCTCTTAATGTGCTGTTGCTGTGTAAACCGCCTTCTATAATATGGAGGTCCCTCAGCCTAGGAGTAGCTTTCAAACTGTTCTGAGTTTGAGAAGAGACTTACTGTAACCTAGTTTACATTCCAGTCTAGCACCAAGTGTAGCGACTCCTTATTCCTCGACAACAAGTCTAGGGGGAATGTCCCTGGGATGCTGCCATCCAGAAATGGCATCAGGATGCATTTATAATTTTCTCCACATGCCCCCCTTATTTCACAGTTCAGAAAACAAAGCAAGCCGAATATTCTCAGTGTTATTTTATCTTTGAAAAGTTTTGAGGTCCTTTTGATCCTCGTTAAAAAAATCCAATTTGCTATTCTTATTTAGATTTCTACTTTAACCAGATAGTTTCTTTGGTTCTCTACCCTATTTGAGAATTCTTTACAGGTGCATTTCAAAAGTATCTTTGAGAGCACTATCTATAATTTCCCTATTCGTTTTTGACTGTTCACAGGTCATTTCTAGCTACATATAACAGCACTTACACCTCCACAATTCCAAAAATACAACAGGATACCAAATGTATTCTTATAAAGAATAGAGACCATGTATTAAAAAACAATTTATTCTTCTAGCACCTTGGTGTAGCTAGAGTCTACTGGATAAATGTATATATGGACTGCTGAGTAACCTGTCAGTGGAAATGCTTTGGAGAGGAAGATGAAAACTGGTAATTTGGGGGGGGAATATGAGTGTCTGCTTCTGTCTGCATGTGTGTGAGTGAATGTGTGCATGAAAGGAGTATGAATGTGTGTGTATGAATGCGGAAGAGAGTGTGTATATGTGTGTATGAGTTAGAGTGAGCAATGCATGAGAAAATGAACAGTACGTGCGTGGAAGCAGAATATATGTGTGCACGAATGCAGAAGAGAATGTGTGTGTATGAGAACGAGTGAGCAGTGCATCACAGAATTAAGAGTGCATGCATGAAAGCAAGATGTCTGTGTGTGAGTGTATGTATGCAGAACAGACTGTGTATGTATCTGTATGAGAGAGAGTGAACAATGCATGAGTGAATGAACAGTAAACCTGTGCCTTTGACAAATGTGAGCTTGATTGTGAATGCGCTGCTAAGAGTGCACTTCTGCATACACTTGGTTTTGGCTTTATTACAGCAGTGAAGATACGTGTAAGAAGTATGGTATGTACATTTTACTGTACTGTAGAGAATGGCAATACTGAATAACCATGCTGTCACTTTACCCCTACATGGTTCCTACATTGAGTATGTGGTTGTTAACTCACTTCTGGCATTGGTTATTTGTAGCCCTCAAGTAGACACTCTGGATTACAGTGTATGAAGCATCAATATTTGGAGTCATCTAACTTAACTCTTCTCTAAAATTTCTACGAGCCCGAGGAGTTATATTAGTTAGGAAACTGTGAACCCGGCAACACATCAATATTTGGAGTCATCTAACTTAACTCTTCTCTAAAATTTCTACGAGCCCGGGGAGTTATATTAGTTAGGAAACTGTGAACCCGACAACACCCAGGGTAGATATGGCAAGAACTTTTAGGATACAGAGGATTCATTCACAAAGACGAGGTACAAAAATAGTTAATCCCTTTAAATTGTTCATTGAAGCACTTTTATTTAACAAGAAGCAAACTGACAGTAAGTAATACTGCCATTTGTTCTCAGAGCTGATATTCAGAGTCCAGAATCAATTCACTGCAGCGAGAAAGTTACTGGGTAAGCCAACGGCCAGGCCACAACTAACCCTTTTTCCTTCCAGTTTCACGAGATCGTAGAATCCTATCCAACAAACGGTAAGAGATAAGGCAAGAGTGCATTCCTCAATTTTAGTTTTCGTCCAGCAGTGTAACTGTAACAGCATTTGACAAAGTCTTAACGAGGTTGATGCCTTATCATTTACACTGTAGGTGGCTATACACGGTGTGGTATCTGGAAAGAAAACTTGTATTTGCTTTTACTAATTTAATACTGATGTAACTGCATGTAATTGTTTTACTCCACTTCATGTAATATTTTTGTACGTAGTATCTACTCTGTTTGTAAAAGCACGCATGCATAAAGAATGAAATGAATAAAGAAAGAACTTTGTTAACAATTGCTTGACTCAGAATGGTTTTTACTTCATTTAAAGGCACATCTCAGAGCTGTTTTGCTCTTCTCTCCAGCCGTTGGTTTAAAAATAAAAAAAAAGGCAAGGTGAAAATCCAGCAGTTTAGCAAAGGGGATTAAGGTCTATGAACTTTAATACTCCATAATACTATATGAATTTTAATACTCCATAATACTATATGAATTTTAATACTCCATAATACTATATGAATTTTAATACTCCATAATACTATATGTCTGGTTTTGATTTCATCACTCATCACTGGCAGAGCAATGCAACTGAAGAAGTTACTGAACCAAAAAGTTTTCTCTCTGAGCAGTCACGTGTGCAAGTATAGTAATTTACCTAGTTAGCAAATGAATAAATTGACTCACGAAATGTAACCCTAAACAGTCACAAATGTATACTTTATTAATTCTTGCTTACCATGAATGGGCCGTGGAGTCTGTTTCTGCATTTACTGGCGTGTCTTAAGGTAGGTCCAATAACTTTACTTGAAGGATAACTATGAGAGAGTAAATAAAACACAGGCGTTTCTACTGTAATGTGATCTACTCCCTTAGCATTCTTTTATAAATCGTTCTACATGAAAGTAGTGTGATAAAGGTCACCAATGTGACTTGATTTTTTTGTTGATCATAATCTAGTTGCATTACTTGTTAATTCTCCTGTTTATGCTCTCGTAATGTATTCTGTCTGTATTAACTGTTTATTTGTGCTTTTCTGATGTTTTCCAAAAAGCTTGAGTCATCCCTGAAAAAGAGCCTTTGACCAGTCAGCCTTCCAGGTCAGATTAAATAAACTGAAATATTTAATGCAAAGTCAGTGCTTCTCGTATTACAGTTTCCCCATAATATGCTGTTTTTCAATTAGCTGCCTTGTTGACTTGAAACCAAAGTGCCTTGAATCCAAGCATTCTCTGAGTAGATTTAAAATAGCTGCATATTTAGGGATGCAGATAAGTAAATCAAAGCTAAAGATTACTTTGACATAAACTTCAGCGACACAAGTGGGCTGAAAAATACAGCGGTTCGGAAGCACTTCACATAAACAAAAAAAAATAAGGCATATTTACATTCTCTGATTTTTGCTGATTTTCATCTGGGATCTGGTGTCGCATTACTTCCGTTAAGGACTGTGCTGAATCTGCAACAGCTAAAAAGTGTGAATACGCTTCAGGGGTTGAGGAGAGGCACAGTTTAAGTTGTAATAACATATTTCTGGGATTATATTTCAAATCAGAAAATGCTTTGTAATTGAGTTGCAATACATTCAAAGGATATTGCATTCAGTAAAAAGCAGCATCACTTTGGTTTGCTCTTATTGCAACCATATTTTGTTGATTTAGCAGTAAAGGTATTCTTTTATCTTTTATAGTATCTTTTATATATATATCCTATTTAAAGTCTTAAAAAGACATGATTTTATTTTAATTTTTATTTTGACTTCCTGTTTTATTTTGCTTTATGGAATTGCTAGCAAGTAGATACTTAGTTAATTATGATGAATAAGTAGGCCCTTACTGACTAGAGATCTAAATCTTAACCATTAAGGGCAAATGTAAGTGGTACAGTGCAATGTTTGTAAAGCAGCAATGGGCGTAGTCTAGTACATTGTCTGCTTTGGTTGTAAAGCAGTAGATAAGGGTTAAATGGAGGTGATACAATGCATTGGCTATGAAATAGTGGATAAAGTTTTATGTTAATGATATAGTGCAGTCACTGTGATGGAGCAAATAAAGGTTAATGAGAGTTTTACAGTACATTGGATAAAAAGCAGAAAATAAGGGATATTGGGCATGGTGCAATGGGTAAGAAACAGCATACAAGGGTTAATGGGATTGGTACAGTGCAGTGGCTGTGAAGTAGCAAATAAGGGTTAATGGGACTGAGTGCAGTGGGTAAGGAGCACATACAAGGGTTAATGGATTAGTACAATGCAGTAGGTACAAAGCAGCAAATAAGGGTTAATCCATGTAATATAGTGCAGTAGGTATGAAGCAGCAAATAAGGGTTAATGAGCAAACAATGAGCAAAGGGGAATACAAATATAAAAGAGAATAAAATCTGCCATTGCAGACTAGTAAGCAGCATACATCTTCCACTTGTGGTGTATTCCTACACATAGTTTTTTTTGGAGAAACCTTACAGTCCTTGAACAAGGGTGCCTGTATGTTTACCTTATTTTCTTGGGTGTCCTTGATAATTAGCTAGGTTTAGCAGAGTCCCTTGGATTCTCCCCTGCTACTTTAAATTCCAATTGAAGGTTTCCCTCCCTTCCCCCACCCCCCAAGTGATTGCTCAGGTA
This sequence comes from Protopterus annectens, assembly GCF_019279795.1. Taxonomy (NCBI): domain Eukaryota; kingdom Metazoa; phylum Chordata; order Ceratodontiformes; family Protopteridae; genus Protopterus; species Protopterus annectens. The sequence continues at coordinate 104,688,969 of NC_056751.1, read as the reverse complement.
CAACACACCAAAGGTTTTAAAAACCTTGGATGCCATTGTTGCTCTAATTGCAGCTGAAAGCCCTCCAGGTGTAGCATCTCTAGTAAGTGATAGTATTATTTTTATTTTTTTCAGTGTTGTACTCCACACTGTAAACTCACTGTCCCTGCATAGAGTAGTACAGTAATTCCTCTCTAAGGCAGCTTTCCAGTTATTTTTTATTTTTGCTGGTATAGTTTATATCTGGATATTAGAAGCTTATGTTTTTGTTTTTGCTTGCTCCCAATTTCTGTAAACCTGATTCAGAGCTCCTCTAAATGATTTAGTTTAGACTACTTTATAATGTCACAGTACTAGCTTAAAAGTGATTCCAATAGCATCTTTCAAAAATAAGGGCATGAATATAAGCTACTTTATTAATTGTGCCTCCATGTAAAGCTTTTTTGTTTGTTTAATTGTCATAACTACCTGCTATGTGCAAACTCTTTTTTCTCTCCTCCACGTTTGTCTCTCTTTTTCCCTAAAGTACCCTGCCCCCCATTGCGCTGTTCCTGATATAGTCTCTAAGAACCTACCTACCTGGTGACAAAGGACCCTATCAAAATACCTGCAGTCTCATCTAACAGCCTTATTTTCCCTGCACCCTCTCTCAAGGAAGCAAGAAAGTATGAGGTTGTCTAAGTCCTGCTTGTAAAGCTGACTATCATCTACTATTGCTTCAGAGGTTCTAAAGTATGCTACGAGCCTGAACAGCCAGCAGCCTTACCCCCTTCTTATCTACCCTGTATCCAACAAACCTCTTCTACTTTATAATAGCCCCGCTATCACTCCTTCCTTAGTTCTAAACCAGCTAGCTCCCTTACATACTTACCTGCAATACTAGATCTGCCCACTAAGTGGCACCTTTATCCCATCTTGTATCTCCTGCTTATCCCTCTGTATTTCTTCTGTAATTACACTACATCTCTTAAGTCCTAGACCTGCTCTTATTTTCTCACTTACCCTTTACTTCAACTGTCTAAACCCACCTCTTTTTTTTTCTCATAGACTTCTGTTTTAATCTCTGATCTTTCCCACTCCTGACTTGCCTAACTTTCCTTCAGTTACTAACATTGCTGATAGTTTCTTCTCTAGCTTCTCCTTCACTTGTCTCTACCCACTCCGTTTGCCCTGTGGGCTCACTCCGCTCCCCTACCCTACGCCCAAATCTCACCCACCCCCACCATCTAACCACACCCCTTCCCTCTTCCACCAATCACAAACCCTTCACCATTGGCCACTTAACTACAATTCGCTTCTTTCACTTAGCACTCCCTATCTCTCCCACCACACCCTCCAACTATTCCTTTCCACATCTAGTATGCCTCCGAGCCTATAACAGCAACCTAACAACTTACCCTTCCAGATGTATAAGCTACCCACCCCAGCCCTCTTACAGAGGTTACTCATACTTACACTTCTACCACCTCTAACTTTAGCTTACCTGCTAACCTCCTATGAGCACCCATTATATCCACACCTTCTCTACCTCAATAAGCTATCTACCTCTCCTTCTCTACCTATTTTCACTAACCATGTTAACATAACATCTACACCCAGCTATCTACTAGCAAAATACCATAGGATAGCCCACATTAGATATGACTCTCCCAATCACAGAAAATCTCTACCTCTGTATAGTAAATTCCCAAATCCTAGACTTCAAACACTACTCTTCTCTTTAAAAGATGGAGACATTCACCCAAACCCAGGCCCAACAACTGCTACTACCACTCAACTCCTCAACCCCAACCCCTCTACTATCCATTCCCTTTTCAAACCACCTAACTCACTCTTTTTAGCTCACCTCAACATACGTAGCATTAATAACAAAGTTGCACAACTCCATGCTCTCTTGGAAGTCTACTTGTTAGAAAAATATGTATTAATATGTGTATGCTTAATGCCAAATTAATAATCGAGTGTTTTTAATACGCTTTTTATTCTATTTCTCATGCACTGTGATTTATATAAATTGAGTTTCATATGAGACTGAAAATATGCTTTATTGAAACTGCAGCATGCTTACTGAAACTTGCAAGTTGCCCTCTGACCTAGTAACTGCTAGCACAGCAATATTTTTGTTTATGCCTTGTGGAAATGTACTTGAGAAGCAGGTGTTAATCTGCTAGGTCAGAAGCATATGAATAGACAATATACCATTTAATAAATGTAATGATTCTAGACAAACAGCCTTGTTCAGAGGATGGGAACCTCTGCAGCTGCAGTAGTTTAGAGATAAGGTAGACAAAGGTTTATTAGAGAAATGAACTGCTAGCATTGTATTCGATTTAGCTATAGTATCTTGAATGTAACATAACAAGTATCTAACTGAAAGTAACCAAGACCATGTTGTTTTCCTCAGGAAGTTTCACATAAAAATTGTTTAAATCAGCAGAAAATCATGGGAAAGATGGTCAGCAGATGATGACCAAAAAGGTGGTAATTCGTTACGTCAACATGGTAGGACAGGATTAATTTGATAACCTATAAAAATGAATGCATTTCCTGTTTCTGGTTAGACAAACTCTGTATTAGCACGTTTTTGTCTCCTTGCTGCAAGATTAAAGTGCCTTAACCTGAACCTTCCGTGTTTTGATCATTTTTAAAGTATCTTTTTCCTTTGACAGATTGGTCCTTCGGACCGGAAACGTATCTCTCGTTCTGGACCTAGGTCAGAATTGGGCCCGGTGGCATGCATCCGTATGGAGAAGAGGCCAAATCGGCTCTTCTGTTTTGAAAGACCTCCGACTGAATTGTCATTCGAAAGAGGCCAGCCACTGTTTCTGATCTGGGATTGGAGGACGAGTCAACGATCCGGTGGATCAACTCACGGAGGGTCAGGTAAGGAGGAATTACCTTATTTCTGTTTCAAGATAAGGGACTGGTTACAGAACTGTTTTTTTTTTTGTCAGTTAAATTTGCTTATGCAAATTAGGGACAGAAAAAGGGGTTACTGTTTTTTTGTCATAGATCAGGAAAACAGAATAGGTAGACAGTTATTCTAGATAAACTGTGAAAAAGGTGTAGACTTGTGGTACCACATGATAGAAAGGGTTACGTAACAATTTACAGCTTAGCTAAGACACCAATGGGAAATCAGTGCACAAAAAGTTCCCGGGACACACCCCTAACTGAAGACGCGAAGTATATGCAATTACAGTGTGCCGATAATATTAAATATTATACCAAATGGGTCGATAAGTATAAATTCGGGGGTAATTTAGATAAACTTGCACTTATAAAACTTGTAAAACAGTTAAAAATAGATGCAAAAGGTCAATTAAAAAAGCAGAGACAATTAGGAGTCCCTCAGGCGCACAGGTGGCTTGAGAAAGCAAATCGTAGGGAGCAAAGAATTAAAAATTCAAAAACAATGTTTTTAGACAAGGAAGATAATAATTTAGTAATAGCATCGGCCCCTCCTTCGCCCCCTCCACTTCCGTTACCAGAATATGAAGTGAGTGGACAAGCTGATCCACCTCCGCTATACCCAGCTGTCCCTACAAAAGCACAACCGTTTGTCAGGGATCCCATCGAGACCAGGTCTCGAACACGTGACTTGAGAAGGGAAATCGAATTAAATGAATTAAATAGAGCATCACAAGCTATGAGCAAAGAAGAGATATGTCCGCTCATAGAAGTACCGAATCCTCAGGCAGGACAGGCAGGACAAGATCTGACTCTTTTAGTTTATAGACCGTGGACACCGAAAGATATCTGAAAAGCCACAGAAGGTATTCCCCACCCAAAGGTCAATTTTAAAAAATGTTTAAAAGACTTACAGGGTATGAGAGTAAGTTACCATTTAAATGGCGAGAAAGTAGAAAAAGTAGTTAGACAAATTGTAGGTCCAGATTGTCACATGATTTGTGGCAGCTGGAATCCTCGTGACGCACAGCTTAGACCACTCTCACATACTGATGCAGAACTGAATGGCAGTGTAAAGGGTCTAACAGACCGAATCTATAAAAAGTAAAAGCCTAGGGCTGATTGGACTTGTATTAATCAATGCATACAGCAAAAAAAAGAAACAGTAGATGGGTACTATGCCAGATTATTAGAATGCTTTAACAATCATAGTGGCATGACAGTTCCTAAAAATCAAACAAATGATTCCCCGTATAAACAACAATTGAAAAATGCATTTTTAAAAGGTTGTATTGCACCTATTAGTAGCTTCATTACGAAGCATATAATAGATCATGAAACAAGTAGGTTACAAGCCTTACTTGAATATGCTAGACATGCAGAAAGACATTTTAATAGTAAAAAAAAAAAGAAAACCCAAGTATTTTCAGCAGAAGATGGGTCAGAAGTATTTGTAGTACAAACTGAAAAAAATGGTAAGAAAAATACCCAGGAAAATAAACAATCTAACAAACGATCGGAAGATTTCGAGGAAAGAAAGAAAAAGGGTGAGTGTTTTAAGTGTGGGAAAAAAGGACATTTAGCAAGGGATTGCAGACTAAACAAGAAGGCAACTACAGAAAATAAGGAGGATGAGGAATGACTATATGATAGTCAGGAATCATTAGATGAGAGTGGGCAGGAAAAGGTAAGTGTAAATGTGGCAGCAGGAGAAGAGGATGTGACACAAGGGGTAGAGGTTGTATATGAATACACAGATGTAGAAGAAAATGAAATTTTAGACCTAGCTCTTTTGAGCTTAGACCTTTACTTAGCAGACACGAAACCGGAAGTGACGCTTCTGGTGGAGGGGAGGGAAGTTAAATTTTTGTGTGACTCAGGGGCTTCACGCACCCTGATACACCCTTCCAAACTACCGGAAGATACAGAATCACCAGATTATATACTAGTAAAAGCAGCTAATGGACAGCTATGTTGGGAGCCACTCTCCCATGACATTACAATAATAGACCCTGTTTCAGGGATGACTCAAAAAAGTAAAATTGTAGTTTCTGCAAAATGCCCAGTGAATCTTTTGGGTAGATATTTAATGCAGATATTTGGCATAGCCGTAGTTCCAACCATGCAGGGTATGGAAGCACAGCAACAAATGGACACTTTTGTAGTGCGACCGGAGGGTAAAATGTATTATTGGTACAGCCAGGACTTGGTTACGACTGGTCCAGGGGCAGTAACCGAAGAACTAATGAACGTAGCTATCAGCAAGTTCCCCTCCCTCGACATTGACAAACAGCATTTGTTGCATTGTACTCTATATTACTGTAATAGGCCAGGTCCTGATAAAGATTAAGAACAAAAATTGTTTCAAAACCATGCAAACAGGCTAGTATTGCGAAACTTGCACTGAGATGCAGAAGGGAACAGTGTAGCAAGCTGTTCATTGCCCCAGGAATTTTTGGCACTCTACAAATCTAATCGACTGCCCCATGTTAGTTTGACTAAAAATAAAACCTTAAAATGGGCAGACTTAGGTAAAAAAGTCACGAGGTAAAAAAAACAGACAGAATTAAAACTCTCAGAACAGGGAGTACAAAAACAGAAATTGAATTGGATCACACAAACACACCCAGCTGTACACTCACAGGCTAGTGAAGATAGCTGAATATTACTCTTATTGAAAAAAGAAAAAAAGCCTTGCGAGATATACCAGACATTCTCTGGTCAGCAGAGAAATCGGATGTAGGACTAATACGAACAGTGGGACCAGTTACCATAATGCCAAAGTCAGCTTTTAGGTGCCAAAAAAGACAGTATCCCTTGAGAAAGGATGCAGAGGTAGGAATCAAACCTATCATAGCAGCCTTACTTAAAAAAGGAGTTTTAATAGAATCTCCTGATTCACCATGTAACACACCTGTATTTCCTGTCAAAAAAGCAAATGGGGAATGGTGTATGGTCCAAGACTTACAAGCAGTAAACAATGTAGTTATACCCAGAGCGCCAACGGTGCCAGATCCGCACACCTTACTGAATGATTTAAAGCCAGAACAGAAATATTTTTCAGTGGTAGACATAAGTAATGCATTTTTCTCGATACCGATACACCCTGACAGCTAATATAGGTTTGCATTTACATTTCAGGGAAAGCGATACACATATACCAGATTAACACAGGGGTATTGTAAAAGTCCAACAATATTTGCACAGAAAATGGCAAGCAACCTGACGGGATTTATCCCACCGAAAGGTAGTCAGATTCTACTTTATGTAGACGACATTCTGCTAGCAGCCCCCACCCAGCACAAATGCAGAGAAGACACGATAGCTTTGTTACAATTTGTAGCTACTCAAGGTCACAAAGTAAACAAAGACAAGTTACAGCTTTGAAAAAAACAAGTTAAATACTTAGGATATGTAATATCCAAAGAAGGTAAAATATTAAATAAAGACAGAAAAACAGCGATTTTACAAGCACCTAGACCAACTACCAAGAAGGAAATTATGTCCTTCCTGGAAACTACTAATTTTTGTTGGAGTTGGATACCAAACTATGCTTTGGAATCTGCCCCACTGGCTGATTTAATATTTAAAAAAACGATGGCTGCACAGGATTTATTACAATGGACACCTGAAGCAGAAGCAGCTTTCTGTAAGCTGAAACAATTAATAAGATCATCCTTAGTTTTAGGATTACCAAACTATAACAAGCAGTTTATCCAAACTGTAGATTGTAAACAAGGTTATATAACATCAGTATTGACACAGCAACATGGGGACAAACAACGCCCCATAGCTTATTATTCATCACAGTTAAATCCAGTGGCACGGTCTTTGCCCCACTGTGTACAAGCAGTAGTTGCAGCTGCAATGGCAGTGCAGGCTTCGGCCTCAGTAGTATTATTCCACCCTCTCACATTGAGAGTGCCTCATGCAGTCACAATTATTTTACTGCAAGAAAAAGTAGCATATCTTTCTCCAGCTAGGCATCTTTCCTGTATGACCATTCTGTTGAGCCAACCTCATATGACAATTGAATGATGCACAACTTTGAATCCGTCAACTTTGCTTCCAACCCCTCCGGATGGCAGACCACACTGCTGCCTGCAGGAAATTGAGCAAAAGACATTACCTAGACAAGACCTTACGGATGTTTCCTTGAATGATGCCGAGGTGACATGCTATGTGGATGGCTCGTGCAGGAGGGGTCCTATAGGACAGACCCTAGTGGGGTATGCAGTCGTTTCTAATACTGAAACTTTAGAAGCAAAATCTTTACCACACAACTTATCTGCACAAGCAGCAAAATTGATTACCTTAACAAGGGCATGTACCTTAGCAAAAGGTAAGAAAGTAAACATTTATACTGACAGTCAGTATGCTTTTTCTACTGTACATGTTTTTGCGCAACAGTGGAAAAATAGAGGAATGATAACATCTACTGGTAAACCGATTAATCAGGCGCAACTTATTTTAAACTTGTTAGATTCAATTCAGTTACCTAAAAAAGTAGCTATTTGCAAATGCGTAGCTCACAAAACAACAGGATAGAATTTCAAAAGGTAATGCACGGGCTGATACAGCTGCAAAGCAAGCAGCTTCAGCCACAAAAACTTTTCTTTTGAGTGAGGAATTACAACCCTCAGAGACTTTAAATTTAAAAATGTTAAAAACAATGCAGACATTTACTACAAATCTTGAGAAACAAAAGTGGATAAAACGAGGAGCAATCCTCGAAAAGGGACTGTACATCTCCAAAAAAAAAAAAAAACGATTTTGCCATCTAATTTGTTTAGATATGCAGCATTGTTGAGCCATGGGCAAAGCCATGTCTCAACAGGGGGGATGGTACAGTTAGTGAATCAAGTATTTACAACCTATGGGTTTACAAACTATACAAAAAAATTTTGTGCAGTATGCCATGTTTGTAACAAGCATCATGCACAAGGGGCATTGAAGCCTAAGCGAGGGAATTTTCCTACACCACCATATCCGTTCCATACTATCTGTATGGACTTCATAGAATTGAATAAATGTGAGAATAAGAAATACTGCCTAGTTATTATAGACATGTTTTCCAAATGGGTAGAAGCATTTCCAACTAAAAATCCAGATGCAGCTACGGTTGCAAAGGTACTTGTTAAAAAAATTATACCCAGATTTGGGATACCGGAAAAGATTTATAGTGATAACGGGACACATTTCGTGAACCAAACAATCCAACAACTTAGTCGTTATTTCGGAATATCGTTAAAAAACCACTGCGTATCACCCTCAATCTGCAGGGCTAGTAGAGCGACACAATGGGGTACTGAAAAATAGACTTAGGAAATTGATAAAAGAAACACAGAAAAATTGGGTGCACTGTTTGCCTTTAGCACTGTTGAGTATGAAAACTGTTCCAAATGCAAAGGGATTAACTCCTTTTGAAACTTTGTTTGGGAGGGCATATTATACACCTCAGTGGAAACCTCTCATGTCTACAGAGCAGGAGGCTGACAGTTCACTTGCAGGATATATGAAGAGATTTTTGAATAACAAACTTTTACAGTTAAATTCTGTTTCAGATAAAGAGCAACCGAAATCGGAAGCACCAGTTGCCCCCGGCACCTGGGTGTGGGTAAAGATTACGAAACGGAAGAATTGGAGCTCTCCGAAGTGGGAAGGTCTGTACCAGGTACTGCTGTCAACACCCACTGCAGTCAAAATCGCGGAGCGAGCTTCCTGGATTCATGTGACACACTGTAAACTGGTTAAAAACTTTAAACTGGACAAAAACTTTGTTACTGTTGCACAACACGAACAAAATGGCCAGATACAGAGTGAGTAGAGACACTGAGCAATTTCAAAAAACTTGTATGATTGTTTTTATTGCAATTTTGATCACACTGTTCTTTTTGCTGTGGCTGTACTTTTTTCCTGCCACAAAAGTTGAACTGATTAGACGCAATGAACCAAACATAGACTGCCATCCGAACTTCAACACTTATCAGGCAATTACACGTGTATACACAGAGACTTTTAATGTTTCGAACTGCTGGGTCTGTACAGCCATACCAACAGCATACGGGGGTTTGTTAATGACTGCTATCCCCCTAGGGGTCAATGCGACCTGGAAAAATCTGTTTTTTGACACAGTCGCTATTAAAGCACAAGATAAGGTAGCACTGTATTTGCCTGTGACACAAAAAGGAATTGTATGCTTTTATAAAAACGACTCCATCCAAGTTGGATGGAGTAAGTACTGTACAGTACAAATGTTATAGAAAACCAAATGATTTGAGTGGATCTTATAGTACAGATTATGACTCATTTTTAAAATCTATGCATAAAACTCTTAATTAGGTACAGCATAATCCTGTACTTTTCAAACAATTATCAGTGATAGATAGAAAAATGGTTCATGCAGGACTTTCATTTCGTAACAAAGTAATGACAAAGGTAGAGGACTGCTATTTTGTATGTGAAAAAAAGGCATATAAATGGTTACCTGAGAATTGGTCTGGCAGTTGTTTTTTGGGATACCTGGTTCCGGCCATCCGACACACTGCAGCTTTGCCTCAGGGGAGTATTCAAAATACTCGAGACATAACCAAAAAGACTGTTAAGAAACGAGAGAATCCAGTGGGACGAATCGAAGCAGGGTGAAAAGACCATCGTAAGGTGGGAACCAAACTTGTGCACATGGACTTGAGCGATGCTGTTATATCCTGGGCAGGTATATCACCCATGTATGGCGGAGTCAAATCAATATGGGAACTGTGAAAACTGTCTAAACTTCTCAAAATAATGAGTAATGCAACCTTTTCTGCCCTTGAACTGATAACTGATAAACTAAATGCCATAAAAACTGTAGTGCTTCAAAACCGAAAGGCTCTTGACTTCACCCTAGCGGCGAGAGGCGGAACTTGTGCTTTAATCAAAGAAGAGTGCTGTGCGTTCATTCCTGACCATCAGCATGAGATCAACAACCATCTCAAGGTGATTCAGCAAGTGTCGGCCATGACCAAACCAGGCCCAAACCCTCTGACAGAGTTTTTTCAAAATGCCTTTGGGGGGGTGGGGCTCCATCTTTATAAACATATTTATTGCTATTGGGGTAGGGTTACTCCTAATAGGAGCTTGTATTTGTTGCGGAATCCCCTGCATAAAGAAATTAATTAAGGAATTCATAGATATATCCGTATCTGAAATTATGCATCAAAGTACTGAATTTAAAGAGCTGCTAAAATGCGAGACACTTTCATGAAAGTTTAAACTGAATGACTTTCTTAACTGCAAATCCTAAATGGAAGAGGTTAGGAAAAAAAGCAAGCTGTTTATCCTTTTTTGAAAATAGAATAAAAAGTATTAACAGGAGGGAGATGTTATAAAAATATGTATTAATATGTGTATGCTTAATGCCAAATTAATAATCAAGTGTTTTTAATACGCTTTTCATTCTATTTCTCATGCACTGTGATTTATATAAATTGAGTTTCATATGAGACTGAAAATATGCTTTATTGAAACTGCAGCATGCTTACTGAAACTTGCAAGTTGCCCTCTGACCTAGTAACTGCCAGCAGAGCAATATTCTTGTGTATGCCTTGTGGAAATGTACTTGAGAAGCAGGTGTTAATCTGCTAGGTCAGAAGTATATGAATAGACAATATACCATTTAATGAATGTAATGATTCTAGACAAACAGCCTTGTTCAGAGGATGGGAACCTCTGCAGCTGCAGTAGTTTAGAGATAAGGTAGACAAAGGTTTATTAGAGAAATGAACTGCTAGCATTGTGTTCGATTTAGCTATAGTATCTTGAATGTAACATAACAAGTATCTAACTGAAAGTAACCAAGGCCATGTTGTTTTCCTCAGGAAGTTTCACATAAAAATTGTTTAAATCAGCAGAAAATCATGGGAAAGATGGTCAGCAGATGATGACCAAAAAGGTGGTAATTCGTTACGTCAACATGGTAGGACAGGATTAATTTGATAACCTATAAAAATGAATGCATTTCCTGTTTCTGGTTAGACAAACTCTGTATTAGCACTTTTTTGTCTCCTTGCTGCAAGATTAAAGTGCCTTAACTTAAACCTACCGTGTTTTGATCATTTTTAAAGTATCTTTTTCCTTTGACACTACTCCTTTGACATTCTTTGTTTAACAGAAACTTGGTTAAAACCTGTAACTAAAGACAATGAAGTCATCCCACCCGGTTATAATATTTTGCGACTTGACCATGTAACGAAAAAGGGTGGTGGTGTAGCTATCCTATTTAAATCTGGGTTACAAATTACTACCTATGACTATAAACCACCTCAAGACTCCAACGCTGAAATTCCTATTACCAAGCTTCAACTTAACACATTTAAATCCATATACATTATCTGTATCTATCTTCCTCCTGGTAATAACATTGCCCCACCATAGAAAATATCCTTTGTTTGTTATCCCAAAATTTACCCCAAGAAACCATAATCCTAGGTGATTTTAACATTGATTGGAAGTGTTGTAGCAGTAGCCACACTGCCAGCCATATTAACCTTTTTTTTTTTCTCAAACCATTATCTCCCCTACCAGGATAAACAAGCCTAATAAGAAAGAAAGCACCTTAGATTGGATTCTCATAAATAATCATCACCAAACATATGGAGCTGGAACCCTCCCTGATGATGTAAGTGACCACTCACTAACCTACATCATCAGGCTTAAATCCAATCTACCTAATCCAACTATATCTAGGACAATTAAAACCAAGAAAAACTTCAACCCCGATCTCTTCCAGAGAGAACTAAGAGCATGTAACTGATCTCCCTTAAAATACCTCACACTGGAGGAAGCTGTTAATTACTTTAATTCTAACTTCCTAGCCATACTAGACCACCATGCACCTGCCTGCTCTATTAGAATGAGAACTAAATCTGCCCCATGGCTTCAAAAGAAACCAGACAAAAAATCCATCTCAGAAATAAATACTGGAATAAAATCTCATTTAAATAAAAACCCAGTAGACCAATAAAACTTCAGACAGCTGAGAAATGAAACTAAAAAAGTTATACTGTCTGACAAAAGAAACTACTGAATACAATTCCAGCAGACTCACCATAATAAACCACAAACGTTCTGGGTGAGTATTAATCAATTATTATACCCAGGTCAATCCATCACACCAAACCCACAAGGCACAGACCAGGAGAATCCCAAGCAGACTGCTAATGCCTTTAATACCTTTTTCACTGAGGCCATTCACACTCTTGCCAGTCAGTTATCTACTCAGAACTTAACTATATCCAACTCTAACTCTAACCCATCCCCTCCATTTCTCTTCCAACCAGTCCCAACAACATATATTCTTACCCTTTTCCAAAAACTAAAACCATGCTCTCCTTCAGCAGACCAGCTACCTGCTGAATATCTACAAAAGGCAGCCAAATCCATCGCCTATCCCATTTCCATTCTCATCAATAGAACCATCAGTGAAGGACTCATCCCTAAAATCTGGAAAGTATCCCATATTATCCCCCTTCACAAGGGTGGGAACTCTACTGAACTCTCCAATTACCGTCCCATAGACCTACTTTCTCCCTTAGCAAAGATCATGGAAAAATGCATCCACAGACAATTGCTAGACCACCTAATCCAAAATAACTTACTTTCAAACTCTCAACATGATTTCAGACCTTCCCACAGCACTACTACTGCCCTCCTTTCCTTTACTGACTATTAACAAAAACCGTAACCTCAATATGCTTTCCTCTGCACTGTTTATAGATCTAAGGCATTCGATATGGTAAATCACCAGATACTTATAAATATCCTCAAATCCCTGTCACTAGATGCACTAGCTATAAAATGGTTCCAGTCCTTCTTAGATAACAGACAACAGGCTGTACTTTGGCATAACATTCTATCTAGCCATCTGCCCATTAAGATTGGTGTTCCTCAAGGGTCCATATTAGGACCTCTCCTGTTTTCTACATTTATCAACGACCTTCACCTAGCAGTCCCCCAAGCTACATGCATACAATTTACAGATGATTCCACACTTATATGCTCAGCCACATCTATATCTGAACTTCAGTCCCTTACCCAAAATGTGTTAAACACAGTTGAACAATGGTTTACACAGCGCTGTCTCCTTCTGAACTCCCAAAAAACTAAACTCCTCCTTTTTACTCCTACTTGTAAGTCCCCCCCAATAGACTTCACAGAAACATCCAATAATGGTACTCTCATATTCCCAAATCCAACTACCAAACTACTAGGTATCACCATAGATAACAACCTTAACTTCGACACCCATATTAACAATACTCTAAAATCTGTTAATAGAAAACTAGGCTCTCTCTACAGGATCAAACCCTTCCTCTCTTCTGCAGCTAGAATAACTATTGCTCACACCCATCTAATTTCTACTCTCCTCTATGCCTCACCTATACATACTAATCTCTCTAAAAACAACCTTAATAAAATGGAAAACTCCTACAATAACATAGCCAGATTTGCTACAGGTAACCCTTTCAGAACCCACCACTGTTTTAATCTAAAGCAGCTAGGATGGCTTGAATTACAAAATCAGCTTAAATTCCACCAACTGACCCCTATACCATCTACACTCATTACCCCCTACAACAATCTAAAGATCTTACGATCATCACATAAACTTCTTGTAAATATTTGTAAATCAAACAACAGGGCTGGGGACTCTCTTTTATCTAATACTGTTGGAAAATCCTGGAACATTCTTCCTAACTAACTTTCCTCTCTTCCGTCTATATCACTCTTTAAAACCAAATTGAAACTTTTCCTCAGAACACACTGGTTGTGCCCCTGTACTAAACCTGACTGATCAACTAGCTCTTCTTACTTAATTTAAACTACCCTCCTCTTCTCAGGAATCAAGTTCCTTCTCTTAATAACAACTTACCTTGTCCTTCTATGCTATTAGTTACATCTTCAGAATCTCATTAAGGAGACTACTTTTACTAATATATTGTATAATTTCAGCTCCTACTTTTTCTTTATGACTACTTGTATACTAATATATTGTATAATTCAGCTGCCATCTTTTTCTTTATGACGTATTGCAACTACATTTTGTATTGTTCTACTTGTATCTGTATATTTTGCACTATGTTATGAATGAATGACCTCTTTGATTATTCTCTGTACTGCACCTGCAATGTTCATTGTGTACATTAATTTTTGTATATGTGATTTTGTTTGTTTCCTCGGAGCTTATGTCCCCGGGCCACTACTGAAAATGGACATATGTCTAGTTAGACTAGCCCAGTCAACAAATGTAAAATAAAATAAAAATAAAATAAAATGAGGTTGGTACAGATTAGTGGGTAAGCTGCAGCAGCCAAGGTTAATTGGAGTGATACAGTGCAGTGAATATGAAGCAGCAGATATAAGGGTTAATGAGACTGGTACAGTGCAGTTGCCAAGCAGACAAGGGTTAAAGGGAGTGATTACACACAACAGACTCCCACTTCATTTCAAACAGAATACCTCATTGCCCCTGTTGAAATGCAGTCTGGATGACTGGATGGGTAACCGTAAATTCACCCCAGGGGTTCCACCTGTATCCCTCTTGTACATGGGCAGTAGGTGGTGGTCAAGCAAATAAGGGTAGAACTTGGCTAGGCTTGTAATGGCCCTAGGGCCCTTAATCTAGTAACTTCCTATGATCCCTGTGATCCTGTGAACAGTCTGTGCGTTAAGGCAAAATGTCTTTGTGTGTGAATGCGGAAGAGAATGTAAATGTATGTGTGTGTATGAGACAGAGTGAGCAGTGCATGCATGAAAGCAGAGTGTATGTGTGTGAATGGATAAATGAATGTGTATATGATGCGAATGACTAGATAAATAATGATCATCTGACTACAAAATATATTTACACTCACCCACACACTAAGCAGTTTATGTTACCCTAATTAGAGTCCTATACACTTATTCACCAAGTAAGTAATCAGATTTACTTTCATAACATTAGGTTTTAGATGACACAAGATGGTATTACAAGCCCTTCCAATTGCAACAGTACTGAAGCTGCAGCAATTAATTAAATCAGGAAACTAACATATTAATACTAAACATATCTTACTTAACATGTACATCTGTAAACAGCAGCTTTGCTTGCTTATAAAGATGCAGACCACAGGTATTCTGTGTTATTAGTTTGTAAGCATATCATTAATCCTTCACCCCACATCATAATTTATCTGTCAACCCCCAGATGTTCCTTATGTCTATCAGCTTATTCACATTATCTTTACAAAACTCTGTGATGTCTAATCAACAGTTTAAAGTCAATGCATGTAATGACAGTTTGTCATCAGAGTATCTAGTTGTATTTATTTTTTCCTGTTTAGAGAGTGCATAGGATAAAATCAATGTTTCTTTAAATTTGGAGACTCCACATTAAGCATTGCTACTTATAGTAAGGGAACTTTGGTGTTTTTTGATTATGGGTAGAGGATCATCATTTTTTAATTCTTTTTTCCTGACTCATGTCTACTGAACATCAAAAACCTCCTGCATCCATGTGCATCAGCTGTGGTGAGAGTAGGTTGCCATATGGCTAGTATCCAGACAGCCATGAAAACTTTGTCATCTTCTTGCCTTAATCCCTCCCCCACTGCTGCCTTTTTTCAGATCGAAAATATTTCTTTTTACATTTTATCTGCAAAATTAATCGTTTGTCATGCTTGGGGATATGGAATTTTCATCAGTCCCTGAAGTTGTTTCAAAATTCTTAGTATAGTAATGCAAGGTCCAAAGGAAGGACCCACCAGTGCTCTTTTGATACCTCAAGCAATTTGAAGTATTTCATTCAGTGACAGCAAGTGAATATGCAGTATACAGATGTAATGTAAGTGTGGTACTGCAGAAAGATATATGGTGCTATCATGTAAAAAAAAATCAAAACAAGAATCATGTTTTGAGCCTTGAAATTTCTGCATTATACAGAAGCCCACATTATCAGCTTTCAGACCTCTATCTCCCACAGTCTTTAACCTTTACTTCAGCAGTGTTTTGAAGAATATAAAATCTGGAAAATATTAATTGCCATGGTGTTTGCATGTCTGATGTAAACAGTATTGTTGCCATCCATACTTTTAGTTCATGTTTTTGGAGATTTATAAGTGCACGTGTGTGTGTGTGTGTGTGTGTGTGTGTGTGTGTGTGTGTGTGTGTGTGTGTGTGTGTGTGTGTGTGTGTGTATATATATATATATATATATATATATATATATATATATATATATCTATATATACACACACACACACACACAAAAATGTGTGTGTGGTGTATAAGAATAATGTATTCAAATATGTAGACTATTTACCATAATCCACATATGTGTGTATGCATAAATATATTGTAGTGTGTGAGCGAGCATGCATTCACCGAAACTCATATCACCAAACACAAATCACCAAAAGCACAATTCACCATAAACACAATTCACTGAAACACATTTCACCGAAAGTGGTATATGGCCTTGTCTCCACTGTAGTGTGACTCTGGAGTTAACATATATAGCAGGGGGGTATTTAAAATATATAATGTGTGGATAAGGGTAATATATTGCAATTGCAAGTATGCATGTATATAGTTTAACACATTTAAAATATGTGGGGAGCTATGCCGCCCACACCCCCCGATGTGGGGGGCGGTGCTCCCCACACCCCCTCTACTATATATACCAACTCTAGGGTCACACTACAGTGGGGACAAGGCCATATACCACTTTCAGTGAAATGCATTTCGGTGAATTGAGCTTTCGGTGAAAAGTGCACACTAATTTAACTTTCGATGAAATGTGTATTCGGTGAAATGTCCTAGATCCATATATATATATATATATATATATATATATATATATATATACATATACATATACACACAGAGGATTATGATTTGCTGTCTGATTGTAACCTGCATATTATGTGTTAAAGACATTTATGCCAAGAATTTCACCTCTAGACTGAAGCATCCATGTCGAGAAGACATAGTATTCAATTGCAATCAGAGATCAATTCTATTTTTTGTAATGCATAGAAATGTATTTACTTCATGTTCTATTTATTGGGGGATTGGCTTAGTTAACATTTATAAATGTGGTATACTTACTTCTATGCATAATACTTTTCTTTTCTTTGCTGCTTTCAGTGTTTGTGTTTATGCAGTCACAGACATGCACATCTGGAGAACATTATGTCCTTGCCTGTTTAATGTGTCCATCCTAATAGAGACACATCTTTATCTCTAATTTCATAATCGGTTAACTAACTACATTCATAATGCAAACATGTATATATATTTTTGATACCTACTGTGAAAAGAGTGCTTGCTAATACCTGACTTGAGTTTATTGCTGTTGGTACCTGTTGCTGCCTTGTGCCCTGTGCTATATAGGTTCATATGTTCATAGGTAATTACTAGGGTATTGGCCCTAGGGCCTATATAAGCCTAGCCAAAAATGTACCCTGGCTTTCGCCACCCAAGAAAATTATTTTCCTGTGCCCCTGTCGAGCAGAGCCACATAAGTGATCCCTGGGATGAATTTCCTATTTCCCATCCAATCAACAAGATTTTTCTTGAAGAGTGCTAATGAGGAGCTCTCTTTGACATGAATAGGTAGTCTGTTCCAGAGTATGGGAAGTCTCTGGGACAGGAATCTATCCCTCCAGCATGTCCTGTTTATTGTGGTGACAAGGTATAGGTCCCTAGAGCGTGTAGCTCGGAGGGACTGGGATTTCTTTAAATGGAGCATATCCAACAGCTCTGGGTTTGACATAGCTTTGTATGTTAGGCAGAGATCGCCTCTGAGTAGGCAACATGTGATGGAGTAAAGCTGGATTTTTTTTGAGACTGTCTGCGTAGGGCATCTGTTTGAGGCCAGTAATCATCTTTGTGAGGTATTTCTGTGGCCTTTCCAGTTGTTGTAGATGTCTTGTGAGGTACATACCAAAAGGGGAATTGTACTCTATAATGGGTCTAATGAGTGATGAGTAGAGTGGAACAATGACCTCTTTTTTTCTAGATGAGAAACCTTTTGTGATGAGGTGAGCCACATAGAAGGATTTTCTGACCACTGTGACAATGTGATTATCAAAGGAGAGATAACTGTCCACCTGTGTCCTAAGGTCTCATCACATTTTCGGCATTAAGTAGACTACCAACTATGTGGTAATTCATGGGTACAGAGTTTTTACCAAAGGGGATGACAATACACTTTTTGGCATTGAGCTTCAGACTATGGCTTTGACACCAGGCATCTGTCTCAGTGAGGCCCTATTGTAGTATGTCCACATCGTTAGGAGTTTCGATTATGGCTCCTAGTTTGCAGTCATCTGCAAACTTTGTTAGCCAAAGACCTTCTTTGTTATCCTGTACTTCAGAGAAGTAGATACCAAATAGGAGAGGACCCAGGACTGAACCCTGTGGTACTCCACTTGTCACTGGTCTGAAGTCGGATTTGGAGTCTGCTACTTTCACAGTGTGGGTTCTGTCCATGAGCAAGTTGGCAACCCATCTTGTGACATAGGGATTTATACCTAGTTTAGTGAGCTTATCTATAATTCCAGAGTGGGGGATGGTGTTGAAAGCCTTGGCGAGAGCTGGATAAGCTGTGTGACCCACCTTACCCTCATCTATGGCTCTGGTGACTGCTTCAAAGAAGTAAATCAGGTTTAGGAGACATGATATGCCTTTTAAAAATCTGAGTAGGGTCCAGAGTTTGGAGATTACCAATGTCTTTGTTTATGAGTTCCATGATGATACATTCCATGGCCTTGCAGACCAGGCTCGCCAGGCTAATGGGACGGTAGTTCCCGGGGTCCGTCGTGGCTCCCCCTTTGTGGAGTGGGATAACCGTTGCAGTGTGCCATTCAGTGGGCACAAAGCCTGAGGTGAGGCTATGATTGAACATGGCACTTAAGAAAATATCCAGGAGTAGCCACCAAACCACGATGCAGAAGCCAAAAAGATATTTTATTGAAGACAAAAGCTCAAATCAAATAAACTGTGAAGCGCTTTTCGTTTGATCTATGTCAAACTTCTTCAGAAGAATATTTTCTTTAGTTTGTTATCGTTTATTTTCCAAACATGGCACTTAGGTAGGGTGCCAGTTCATTCTGTAGTTCATGCAGAATGCAGCCTGGGATATTGTCAGGTCCCATGGATGCTGTGTTCTTAGCTTTGGATAGTGTGTTTTTTACCTGTGCAGCTGTGATTACAGGAACTTTGCATTCTTCTGGTATAGAGATGGGCCCTCTAGGGGGTGAGAGGTGGGTAAAGTTAGCACAGAACCTATCTGCCAGGATGTTGGCAATATCAGTTGGTTCTGTATATTTAGTGCCATTGTGCTGTAACTCAGAGCAGATCTGAGTGTTGCCATTGAGATTCTTGACATAGCTATAGAATGCTTTGTGGATGTCTTTAGAGTCAGTGGCAATTTTGTTTTCATAACTAGCTTTGGAGGATTTTATGAGGGATCTCAGCTTCTTACTGAGGTTGACCAGAGAGTTCCTCCAGTCATGGGATTTTACTCTTTTTTGCAACAGTTTCTTTCTTCTGTTGTAGACTTTGTTTATGGCAGAAGACCACCAGATTGGCTTCCTTTTTTTGGAGGATAGCATCTTGGTTCTATTAGGGATAACATGATCCATGCACTCGTGTAAGTGCTTATAAAGTGCATTTGTGTAGGATTCAGCAGTTGTACCTCTATTGTCTGTCTGCATGGGTGTCATGAAGTTTGCCACTTCTGTCTTAAGATGTGTGAAGTTGGCTTTGGAGAAGTTTTTACAGCAGGTTCCCTAATTGGGGGTGGAGGTGGGATGGTGATGCCTAGGGTGATTAGCTTGTGGTCAGATCTGACCAACGAGGAATTGACCTCTGGTGTGGAACACCAGTTGCCCATGTAGGTAATGACCAGGTCTAGGATATTGCTGCTCCTGGTGGAGGTGTGAATAAGTTGATCCAAGGTGCTGGAATTTATGAATTCCAGAAAACATTGAGCAAAAGAGTTGGTACATGAGTAGTTTTCCAGTTATTGGTGGGGTAGTTGAAGTCGCCCATTATTAGGGTGTTGGGTTGTACCCTAATACTTTCCAGTGTATCAAGAAATGAGGAGTGGGAATCCTGGGGCATGGTGGGGGGTCTGTAGCAAGCTACAATTTGGATTGCGGTCTTGCCTAGAGTTATTTGCACTTGAATAATCTCGGATGCATTATGCTGTACAACTATCCTGGAGGTGTGGATATTCTTAATTAATATGGACACAACTCCAACTTTAGTGCTTCATTCTGGGTTAGGTGGCCAAAAGGTGTGGCATGAATTATAGCCTGGTAATGCAGAGGTGCTCTCTGGAGCTTTGAACCAGGTCTCTGTCACTGCACAGATGTCAATGTTCTCCATTTTAAGGAGTGCCTCGAGTGAGTGCATTTTGAGGTTTAAACTTCTAGCATTGAGTAGCGTTACCCTCATATTTTGCTTGCTTGTGCCTGTTACGGTGGTGAATTTGTCATTTGAACTTTGCCTAAAAAAGGCACTATAAGGGTGGCAAGAGCCTTAGCCAGTATCCAAAATCCCAAGGGCGACAGGTGCAGGCCATCTCTGGCAAAGCACTGTGGTCTGTCGATCATGTCATCCCAGGCAGACAAATACTGGATCCCCTTAGAATGACACCAGAAGCTTAGCCAGTTGTTGAAGTCAATCATTTTGTCCTTGTACTGTGGTATCATTCTGGGTGATGGTAATATGCTACTCAGGGCTAGGGTCATACCTGCCTGGGCTACAAGATTGGAGTGCTCCTCTATGTCTCTTTTCATGTAGTCCAGGGAGGTATGTCTCAGATCATTCACACCAACATGGACAATGACAGAGTCATATTTGTACTTGTTATGGAGTGACCTGAGTGCGTGCGTTAAGTGGTGGATCCTGGCACCTGACAGTAACTTTCTCCTTGTTTTGCCTGGTGAGTGGAACATCAGTGTGCCTGACTATAGAGTCACCTATGACTAGAGTGTTGGGTACGTTGTTATGCCTTATGGGCTGTGGTTGAGTGGCACACTGAGTTTGTGGGCTATCTGTCATTTGGATTGTGTTGGGGGTGGAGTTTGCTTGCGTTTCTGCTTTGGAGGCCTCTGATGCTTGGGCAGGTTTTTATTGAGAGCATCCGTGAATGTAGGTGTGTGTGTTTTGTTGCTATGTGTGTGTTTTAGTGGTTTAGGTTTTGAGGGACTATGTGATGAGTGTGGTGTGATGCAAGTGTTTACCTTCTCCTCTTGACTGCCTAGTCCATTCTTGGGTGAAGAGAGCTTTGCTTCCAGTTTGGCTATATAAGTACATCTCTCACAGGTTGTAGTGTTGGGTGGTAGGAGGAGGGGGTTGTCTGTGTACATGAGGCAATTTCTGCATTGCCCCAAGATGCTCAGATTCATCAGGTAGACAGGAGAAATCACCAGGAGCTGATCTTTAGACATGCCTGGATAGGTGCTTATTTATTAAGTACTAAAAACTGCTTTCCTCTAGACAAGTGAGGAAAGTTAAGTGCTGTAGTAATTGTAGCTTATTTAGTGCTTACAGTGAGTTCTGAACAAGTGCTGAATTCAAAGAAACAGATTTGAGTGTTGAAACTAGAAAACTGGTAGTTCTAAGAAACAAAATTAAGCTAGAAGGCTTCCCTCCAACACAGAAAGGCTTGGGGGCTCAGAAGTCTACAAACAGTCTAGACCACTTACAGGAAAGGCAGGAAACAAGCTTAACATTTTTTTTTCTTTTCCAGATGCTGTCTTTGTACACAGTAGGAGTGCCTGAAATCAGAATCTGATCTCACTGCACTCAGTTGAGTGAGCAAATGAGATGGGCCGACAAGGAGTATCCAAACACAAATTTACAAGAGAGACGGACAGTTTCAAAGCCACCAAGATGAATACCAAAACAAAAACAGGGAGGGTGGGTGCGGAACTAACTGAAAAAACAGAGTCAAAACTTCCAGTTCAGTTAATATTCAATGCAACACAAATAAATCAATTAAAATGCGTTATTATTTGTAAAAAAGTGTAGATAAAAGATACTTAAATTCTCTTATATGTCCAGTTGAATACAGCTAGATCTTAGCTGGCCAAAGCTGAGGTTTTAAGCCCTGTATCTGTGCAGCTGTCAGTTGTTATGGCAATCATATATATGTACGATGTTCAATCATTTTATATCTGACCTGGCTGTTTGACCTTTCTCAAGTCCACTGAACTCTGGCCATGCATCCATTCATGTACCATTAGGTGGACTACCAATGACTGCCAAGTTTATTGTCTGGGGCTTGAACAACTGTAAGCCTGCATGTGGATGTTTGGTGGTGGTGGGGGGTGCAACAATGCCTGCACTTAATCTTTACTGGTTTGATCTTGGACAATTTTGTACTGTTTGTGGTACATCTCAGTACACATACCTCTTGTACGTCCAGGTTTACTTATGACAATACATGCATGTTTGTAGTCTATACTGCAGACTTTTGAGCATGAAAAATTAGGGGAAAGAAATCATATTGACTTATTCTGGTGTTTTCCTAATAGATGGCAATGACTCAGTCTTACATTACACTTGCACAAAGAATGTAAATAGCTGTTGACATAACCTGTTGAGTAGACATCGCTTGTGTCTGAGCATGCAGAACCTTGCAGTAATGAAACGCATCTCATTATCACATTATTAATTTACAATATGTGCAGTTACAGTATAACACTGAGTCATTATCACTTGTCAGGTAAAACTCTCAGTAGCTCCCATTGTTATTCACATGACTAAGAGTAATTATCACGTTGATGAATGCACATGCCAAATTTTGGTTTCTGTAAATGTTGTGGAGTCATGCTGAAGTCCCCTCCCCCCAATTTTCTTTCTATCAATTTCATCATTGCCTCTATTGTAAGATGCAGATGAAGGCATCTATTGTGGCTATATGGTTCAAATTTTTG
Organism: Protopterus annectens; assembly: GCF_019279795.1. NCBI lineage: Eukaryota > Metazoa > Chordata > Ceratodontiformes > Protopteridae > Protopterus > Protopterus annectens. Next base: position 104,666,107 of record NC_056751.1, on the reverse strand, counting down.
TGAATTACTGCAAGTGAGTATCGTATCACATAACAGTTTCCTGTATCACACACTCACTATATAGCATTCTGCAATGTTGCTTTTCAACTGCCTCTATGCAGATAAATAGCATCAGGTAGGTACTGGGCTATCTGCCCGAAGGCATATATTAGCCCAGCCATGTTGTGCGGTATTCACCATCACTTTGGTTAGTTCCCTAAGCCCTTGATCTAGCAGCTAGTACCCTTGGCCCCTATCTAGTAGACCTGTTGGTATGATCCCTGGTGTGAACTTTCTGTTACCCATCCACTCGTCAAGGTTCCTCTTGAAGAGTGATAGTGAGGGGCTTTGTCTTATGTAGATCGGGACCTTGTTCCATAGCAAAGGAAGTCTTTGCAAAGGGAATCTATCCCTCCAGCGTGAAGAGCAGGGACCAGCACAGAGAGAACAGTATCCACAAGGGGGTTTTAAAAGAGGTAAATGATGAATGTTTTTCTTTACCCTCTTCTAAGAACTATGTAGTAAATTTATCTGGACATTCATTTACTGATTCAGAATATTCAGTTTTAAACCGTGGACTCAAGTTTATTCCTACTGTTTTATCATGTATGCATGACACTAAATGTGATGTTTTTAGATTTAGTAGGAAACTTCATTTAAAACGTTCCTTTCAGACTACGAGTGAGAATACTGATGTAGCTATGTCCATGGATAGTCTTGATTCTTCTTTGGAAAGTTTTCATACTTGCAACTCAGATAGTATATGTAATGCATATTGTAAATTGGATACTGAATATGTTACACACAAAAGCCGTTTTATGCCACCTGTTTTGAATTATGATGTTGTGCACCAATCAAATGTGTTGAATTTTGCTATTGAAAGTGCGTATACTGAGTCTATGAAATATAAGGCTGATATTCAATGCAATTTGTCCCTGAAAGAATGGAAAGCTTTACAGGGGTTAAGTAAAATGAGGGAGATTGTATTTAAACCCTCAGATAAAGGGGATAGGCTTGTTGTAATGCATTATTCACAATATCTGACAATGTGTGAGGAACATCTGAATGATAGTAATATTTATGAAAAAACAGATGTATCGCTGTATAGTAATTCAATGTCTGAATATATTGAACTACTTGGGAAAGGACAAAGACTGGGCTATTTCTCAGAAATGGATATCAACAAGAAATTTAATATGGAGGGCTGTAGGATGGCTCTATTTTATTGCCTTCCCAAGATACACAAAAGTTTAACACAACCTCCGGGGAGACCTATTGTTTCAGGCTGTAATTACTTCTTGCATATTATAGGTCTTTTTTTAAACAGTTACCTATTACCTATAGTTAAAACTTTCCCTTCCTATATTTGTGATGTTTTTGATTTTTTAGATAAAATTAAAAATGTTGAGTGGAATGATCAAATGTATTGGGTTACACTCGATGTAAAGAGCCTCTATACAAATATTAGACATGAATTTGGAATTGAGGTTGTTAAATTCTTTTTAGGCAATGTCCAGTCACTGAATATATAATAGAACTTGTACATTTCTGCTTAACACATAATTTTTTTGAGTTCAATAATAATCTATATAGACAAAAACAAGGGACTGCCATGGGGGCAGCATTTGCCCCCATGTATGCCAATTTGGCTATGGGTCTTTTTGAGTCTGAATATCTATATAGGAATAATTTTTTTCACAAATATGTTATAAGATAATATAGGTTTATAGATTACTTGATATTTTTGGTACAAGGAGGCAAGACTCTGGTTGAGAAATTTATTTCTGAATTGCATATAAATAGATTTCTTTTGGAATTTAATGGTCTCAAAATTGGGATGAGTATTTCTTTTTTGGATGTTGTATTGAATATTATGGATGGTAAAAACTTGGAGACATCAGTTAATAGAAAATTTGATGAAGGGACACAATATGTGTATGGACAGAGCTGTCACCCTCCCCATACACTGGAGGCTTTACCTTTTACTGAAATACTTAGGATTTCTAGATTATGCAATAATGAGCATGCTTTTGTAAAATAATTGGATAAAACTGTGGAGATGTTTAAGCGAAGGGGCTACAGCAATTAGTTGATTGATAAAAGCTGTAAAAAGTTTTTTGAAAGCAACTATAGAAAAATAAGAAATAGTACCCATAAAATATATACTGTTTCTCCTAATAATAGGATGAGTAAATAGTGTAACACTGTATTTTGTTACTACATATGGGTGTTTCAGTATTGAATTGATGAGAATGGTGAGACATTATTGGGAATATTTTAACTCCCTTAGTAATGTGTTAGCTTGGTTAAATGAAAAACTAGGGTTTTCCTTTAGAAGAGGTAAAAATATACAGAATGTTTTGGTTAGGAGTAAATTTTCTATGCCTTCTATGCATTTAGAACATAGTATACTATCTAGTGGGACTTCCACATGTGGTAAATGTAAGGCTTGCAAGTTTGTAGTGAAGAGTTTCCCCCATATAAATAATGTATTTTTTTAATACATGGGACCATTTTACCTGTAATTCTGAGGGTGTTATTTATGCACTCAAATGTCCATGTAACCAATTTTATATTGGTGAAACTAAAAGGGCATTTAAAGTTAGACTAATGGAACATGCTAGAGACATTGTCAATAATAAAGAGGAAAGCTCTGTGGCTATGCATTTTAAAAAATTCCATCAAGGTAAAACTGAGGGGTTAAAAGGAACAGTGTTAGAAAAAGTGAATGTTTCTTGTTTTGATGTTAATAGTCTCAAACAACAATTATTATGTAAAGAGGCTATTTATATTTTAAAGTTTGATACTTTATACCCTCATGGATTGAATGAAGAAATGAATTGGAGGGTAATAATTTAATTATTTTATTGTTTTATTGCATTATTTTGATGCAGAAATTTTTTAAGTGGATAATTAATCAATTATCCAATTGTTATTTGTTAGTATATAAAATGTGTGTGCTTCTATGGTTCTTTACTCCTTGAAGGCTATGGCCGAGACGTCAGAGGACGAAAGTGTGTTATAGAATAAACTTGTGGATCACTCTTGGGTTGTATTTTGCTGTTTTTTTCGTTTAGTGGTTGCTATGGTAAACTAAATGTGCCTGTATGTTGTACATGTGTGCAGATGTCAACGTTTGTTTCAAACTTAGGTTATGGAAATTATGATTTTTTTTCATATTTTGGTAAATAACTTTACAAGGAAGCATCTGAATGTGTTGAGTAATACCTCATTTTATAGGTTCATAGGTTCATAGGTAGGTACTGGGCTATCTGCCCGAAGACATATATTAGACCAGCCATGTTGTGCGGTATTCGCCACCCCTTTAGTTAGTTCCCTAGGCCCTTGATCTAGCAGCTAGTACCCTTGGCCCCTATCTAGTAGACCTGTTGGTATGATCCCTGGTGTGAACTTTCTGTTACCCATCCACTCGTCAAGGTTCTTCTTGAAGAGTGATAATGAGGGGCTCTGTCTTATGTAGATCGGGACTTTGTTCCATAGCAAAGGAAGTCTTTGCAAAGGGAATCTATCCCTCCAGCATGTTCTATTCATTGTTGTGCTGAGGTTTATATCCTTAGAGCGTGTAGCTCGAATGGATTTGGTTTTGCTAAGATGGAGCATGTTCAACAGTTCTGGGTTGGACATGGCTCTGTATGTTAGACAGAGATCACCCCTGAGAAGGCGGTATGCAACAGAGAAAAGCCTTAGTTGTTTCAATCATGCTGCATAGGGCAACTGTTTGAGGCCAGTAATCCTCTTAGTGAGGTCTCTCTGTGGTCTCTCCAGCTGCTGGTGATGCCTAGCCAGGTACATACCAATTGGTGCATTGTACTCAATAATGGGTCTGATGAGGGAGGAGTAGAGAGGCACCATTACATCCTTAGATCTTGATGCAAACCCTTTCGTGATCAGATGGGTCACATAGAAGGATTTTCTAACCACTTTGGCAACATGGTTATCAAAGGAAAGCTGACTATGTACTTGGGTCCCTAGATCCCTTATTACTACTTCAGATTTCAGGGGGTTACCTCCTATGTGGTAGTTCGCAAGTACTCTGTTTTTTCCAAAGGGGATTACTACGCATTTTTAGCATTTAGCTTGAAACCATGGCTTTGACACCATGCATCAGTCTCTTTAAGGCCCTTATGGAGGATATCCATGTCGGCCAGAGACTCTATTATAGCACCCAGTTTGCAGTCATCTGCGAACTTGGTCAGCCACAGCCCTTCAGTGTTTGCCTGTACTTCAGGGAAGTATATGCCAAACAGGAGGGGCCCCAGGACAGAGCCCTGAGGCACACTGCTCGTTACTGGTCTGGATTCGGACATAGATCCTGCTACTCTTACTTTGTGGGATCTGTCTGAGAACCAGTTTGCGATCCATCTTGTGATGTAAGGGTTTATGCCCAGGTTGGTGAGTTTATCAATAATACCCGAATGGGGAATGTTGTCAAATGCTTTAGCAAGGTCAAGGTAAGCCATGTGTACCTCCTTTCCCTTATCTATAGCCTGAGTAACCGTCTCGAAGAAGTCCACCAGGTTCAGGAGGCATGATATGCCCTTGATGAAGACGAACTGTGTAGGGTCAAGTGTTTGGAGGTTCCCAATCTCTCCATTTATGAGTTCCATAATGATTCGCTCTATTGCCTTACATTTCAGACTGGTCAGGCTTATTGGTCGGTAGTTCCCAGGGTCAGTTTTGGGCCCACCCTTGTGCAGCAGAACCACCGTTACTGTGCACCATTCTATGGGCACATATCCTGTCGAAAGGCTGAGACTGTACAGGGTATTCAGATGCGGGGTTAATTCATTTTGGAGCTCGCGTATGACACAGCCCGAGACACCATCTGGTCCCATGGAGGCAGTGTTTTTAGCTTTAGATAGAGCCTTATTAAACAACATATCAGTAATAATTGGAGTTACACAATCCCCTGGAATAGTAATAGGCCCTGTAGGTGGTGAGGGGGGGGGAGAAATTTGGAGAAATTTGCACTGAGCCTTTCGGCTAAGATGTTGGCAATGTCAGTGGGGTCACTGTATTTTGTTCCATTTTGTACTAGCTCAGAACAGACCTGAGCATTGCCATTTAGGTTTTTGATGTAACCATAGAAGGCCTTATGGTTATCCTTGGCATCCTTGACAACTTTCTTTTCGAAATTGGCTTTAGTTGACTTGACAGTATTGATAGTTCCAACATGGTAAAAGAATTGTGTCTGTATGTTGTACACATGAACAGATATCAAAGTTTGTTTTGGACTTAAGGTTATGGAAATTATGATTTTTATTTCATGTTTTTGTAAATAACTTCACAAGGGAGAATCTGAATGTGCTAAGTAATGCCTCATTTTGAAGATAGTATTGATAGTTCCAATATGAAAAAAGAACTGTGCATGTATGTTCTACACATGTGCAGATATCAAAGTTTGTTTTGGACTTAGGTTATGGAAATTATGATTGTTTTCATATTTTGGTAAATAACTTTGCAAAGGAATATGGCAGTGTGCCAAGTAATACCTCATTTTGCAGACAGTGTTACTCTTTACAACATGGTAAAAGAACTGTGTCTGTGTACTGTACACATGTACAGATATCACAGCTTGTTTAGTTTTGTAGTATTATGAAAATTATACATTGGGAAAAAGCCAAAAGAAGAAGATACATTTCCAATACTTCTCATTATTATGCCCATATCTTTGCAAGGGAGCATGGTGATGACACAAATAATGCATCATTTTGAAGCTGACATTGAGCCGCACAACATCTACACTGATATGTAGCCTTTGTCTGTTACAGGTGATGAGATATTATGCTTTGTTTATCAATTATAAGAAATATTATATTAATCATATTTCTGTGAATATCTCCATAAAGGAGCATCACACAGTAATAGGTAAGGTATCATTTTAAAGCTGACATTCATACAAACAAATTAAATGCAAATTGTATGGGTCTACATGGTACATTGACAAAGATATTGTGCTTTGCTTTTCCAAAAAGGTAAAAAATATGCACAATATCAACATTCCTTGCCAAATATTTAATAATGACTTTGATACACACTATCAACATTTACACTGTTGGAAAGGTCAGTGTCTGCTGAACAACTTTCGCATTTACATTTTTAGTCGAGCTGTTAGAGTTAAAGAGTTATGAACATTTGTTTTCTGTATGGTATCAAAAATGGTTTCCTGAAAATGAGCTCAGGCTGCACTGTTGTTCCTATGGTGGAATTAAACAGGAAGCTTTTTCTGAGCTGCTCCAAAGTGAATGAGTTAATATATGTGGAGCTTTTCTCCCTGGGCCTCCTCTGTAAATGGACCTGGTCCAGTCGGACTGTCCCGGTTAACAAATGTAAAATAAAATAAATAAATAAACTTCTAGTCCAAATTAGCCACATCTACTACAAACAATCATAAGGCCTTCTTCACATATGTCTTTAGTCTCAAAGGAAGCACCCAGATCTGTTCAGAACTGGTGGTCAAGGACACCACATACACAAATGCTGTAGATATAGCCAATCTACTTGCTGACAGGTTCAGTGAAAACTTCTCCCCTCTGTCCCCCATCAGTAAATCCAGGCATCCCCAGTACCTGAACCTCCCACCCCTTATCTCTAGGGAACAGGTCATCACTGCCCTCTCAAAGGCAAAACATACAACCTCCATGGGACCCAATAACATCCTAGGCTGCATCCTGCATGAACTCAGACATGAACTTGCAGCACCATTAGGCATCCTATTCAACCAAAACTTGAGTACCAGCTTTGTCTTAGCTGAGTGGAGGACAGCCACTGTCACCCCTTTACACAAAGATGGAGCATCCACTGATACAGGAAATTATGGACCCATAAGCCTAACTAGCCTGATCTGCAAGGCCATGGAACTGATTATCATGGACCTCATTAATAGGGACATTGGCAAACTCCAAACACTTGACTCCACACAGTTTGGCTTTGTCAAGGAGAGGTCATGTCTGATAAATCTGGTTGACTTCTCTGAGATAGTCACCAAAGCCATGGATGAGGGGAAGATGGTGCACACCTCCTACCTTGACCTGGCCAAAGCCGTTGACACTATTCCCCACTTGGGCATAGTAGTAAACTCTCTCAACTAGGCATCAATCTATATGTTACCAGATGGGTAGCAAACTGGCTCACTGATAGAACCCACCTAATTAAAATAGGGTAAGCCACCTCAAGCAGTAGACCCAAGGATCAGTCTTGAAGCCTCTGTTATTCAGGATATACTTCTCTGAGGTGCAGGTCAAAACCAGTGGGCTATAGTTGACCAAGTGAAGCTGGGCACAGTCATCAACTTCCCAAGTGATGTCGATGTCCTCCAACACAGTTTCAGCCAAACAAATGACTGGTGCCAGAAACATGGCCTCAAGCTGAATGCCAGAAAATGCATCATCATCCCCTTTGGGGAGAGTGACATCTCCACATATTATCACAGAAATAACAACATTCTAAGTACAAAATCACTAGTGAGGGATTTGGGCACCAAGGTTGATAGCAACCTGACTTTTGATCACCATGTTGCTTCTGTTGTACAGAAAGCTTTCTACATGGCCCACCTCATAAGTAAGAGTATAACATCCCTGTATTCATCCCTTATAAGGCCAGTTATTAAGTACAACATGCCCTTCAGAATGTACCTCGCAAAGCACATGCAGCAGCTGGAGAGACCACAGAGGTCCCTCATAAGGAGAATCCAGGGCCTCAAACACCTACCCTACACAGATAGGCTAAAAGCTCTCCCCCTCTACTCAGTTTCATACAGACTCCTCAGAGGTGCCCTCTGTCTGGCATACAAAGCAATCTCAGACCATGCCTTGATGGGACTGCTGCATATCCGCAAGTCAAGCTCCACTCGAGCAACCCATACGCGCGGCCTCAACCTGGTCTGTGATATCAATAGGACTTGTTGGCAGGACTGATTTGTGTCCCAGAGACTCCCCCATCTGTGGAATAGACTCCCTCTCCACATCAAGCAGAGTACCTCATTATCCCTTTTTAAGCACTACCTGGATAACTGGTTGAGAAACAGAAAATACACCCCTGGGATTCCACCTGTCTCCCTGCTGTTCAAGGGATGTGGGTGATGACTTGTCTAAACATGGGCTAAACTCTTTGCTAGGCTTATAAGGGCCTCAGTGCCAATAGTCTAGTAACCTCCTATGATCCTATACAGTGAGAATAGAACCCCTACTTATGTACATAGACTACAGAACACAGTACTTAATACAAGCACCATGGCTCAAGTCTGAGTTGGAGTGTGTCAGATAACACGTTATAGATGATGACATCAGCCGTGTCTGTTGAGGACAAGACAACAAGGTCCCACAGGCTGCTGTAAAAGACTCAGTGTAAAGTGCAGCAACAACTCACACATACACACACACACACACACACACACACACACACACACACACACACACACACACACACACACACACACACACACACACACACACATATACCACCCCTTCATTTGGTTGTAGTGAGAATAGAACCCCTACCTATCTAAGTACACAGACTACAGAAAACAGTACTTAATGCAAATGTCATGGCTCAAGTCTGACTTGGAGTGTGTCAGATAACACTTTATAGATGATGACATTAACAGTGTCTGCTGAGAACAAGATAACAGTGTCCCACAGGCTTCTGTAAAATATTCAGTGTAAAGTCCAGCAACAGCTCACACATACACCCCAGCCCCCCATCATTGGCTGACATGAAGATAGAACCCCCTACCTAAGTGTAAAAACTACAGGCCACAGTACTTAACATAAGCACTACAGCTCAAGTCTGACTTGGAGTGTGTCAGACAACACTTCATAGATGATGGCATCAGCAGTGTCTGTTGAGGACAAGATAACAGTGTCCTACAGGCTGTTGTAAAAGACTCTCTGTAAAGTCCAGCAAAGGCTGACACACACACACACACACACACACACACACACACACACACACACACACACACACACACACACACACACACACACACACCAACCCCTATTTTGCTGCAGTGAAAATAGAACCCCTACCTATCTAAATACACAGTCTACAGAACACAGGAATTAACACGTGCCACAACACAAGTATGATTTTGACAGGACTGCAGGTGAACTTATAGTAGATGACATCAGATGTGTCTGTATTATGCGATCAAATGGTCAAATTGTCAAACATGTAATAGTCGACCCATAATAATCGAACCGCCACAATGTCAAACGGTTCAATGGAGATCTCTGTACAGTGTGGAAATGGAAGTTTTCCATTGTCTGCACTGTAGTGAGATCTCAGAGTTGGTATATTTAAGTAGTGGGGGATGTGGGGGGTGTAAGGGGATTGCCCTCCTGCGTAGAGCATTTAAATGGTTTGTTTGGGTGGGTTTTTCTTTTTTTATTTTCTGTTCGACATTGTGGCAGTTCGATTATTATGGGTCAACTATTATGTGTTCGACTATTTGACCATTTGATCACATAATATAGACCCCATCAGCAGGAAATAGGAGAAACATGAGGTTGGGAAGCCTGCATGAAATGGGTGTGTAGGCTTATGCAAGTCTCAAAAAACTGGCAAGCCATACCATTAGAGAAGTAACTGTGGGATACACACTTCTGTTCTTCTGTCTAAACACACACACAGACACAGTTGACTGTAGTGAGAACAGAACCCCTAGCTATCTGACAGAGACTACAGTACACAATACTTATAGCACACACCACAGCACAAGTCTGATTTTAATAGGACTGCAGGTGAACTTATAGTAGGTGACATCAACAGGCCATGTGGGAGACAAGAGGTTGGGAGGCCTGCATAGGTACATTGCTTCATAGTGTCATCTGATTCTAGTAGTCTAATAGCAGTAGGCTGTTTGGAAGCCAAGCTGTGTAACAACACAGGTACCCTTATTGAGCATACTTGGATGTTTGAGTTTTGCAGAGGAAGGCTGTGAGCACCACCAAGTGATCCTGTCCATGAGTGAACACACAGCATTATGTATAACACTTTGAATTCTGGTTGATATATTTGTGGAAACATGAGAGACTCCAGGGTTGTAGTGCTTGTTCAGGATGGTTTGAGAGGAAACAAATGAATGTATTGTGAATATATGACATATAGTGTGCCCTTAGTCTGCAATGTTTCCATGTGTAGTTTTATGACTTACAAAGGAATCGGTCTACTTCACTTTGTCGAAAACACTAAATGTTGAATACTTTTTGGTCAAATCCTATTTGTTGAAAGCCTTAATCCATCAAATGTGCATTTAATTGAAACATTTCCCAGGGGAAAAATGCTTGGCCATCATCAGGAATTTGCCCTTATCCCCAATGTACTGCAATCTCGGAGTTGCTATATTTAGGTAGGGGTTGTGAGGGTGCAGCCCCCCCCCACATTGGGGGCAGGTTTTAAATTCTGTGGTTTTTGTTATGCTCCCTTGGTTGGCCAAGTGTTTTTTCATCTGGGAAAATACTCTGTTAAATGCACGTTTGATGGATTAAGGCTTCGACAAATAGGTTTTGACAAAATGGTATTTGACAATTAGTGTTGTCGATAAAGTGAAGTAGACCCCAAAGGAACTGGACAATAAACACCAATAATAAATTATCATATATGCAATTCCATAGTGCAACGAGCATTGGATTTGTGCAATGGTTAACAAAGTGTACACACATGTAAGATGGGTCTGTTTGTGCACAGGGAAGCAGTGGGCAAATGTGAAGCACATTGCTAATGTTTGCTACTATGCCCCATTCTCATCTGTACTCCAGGCCAGCACTTTTTGCAATGGGTAAGAGCATTAATTGAGTGTATTCATGTTATCTTTTTGGGTATCTGCTTTCTAAGCAACCTGGTTTTCCCCTATTTCCACAATATTGCACTTTGCGCAAACAAGATAAGCTTAACCAACCGTTTTTTTCGGGATGTGGTACATTGCACAAAAGTGGAATTAAAAGAAGACAGAGGAAAAGATACTAAAACTGAGGAACACATACATAAAATATATAAAAGCACAGTAAAACTTGATAGTACATACCACAAATGTCTACATCTGTCAGGATTTGAACCGTCACACCAATACAGCTTTAGAAAACAGGGGGGGGGGTTGCCTTAGTCTTTTTTGCCATACAAACAGCTTTACATCAATGAAATGAAGTCATTCTTCACACAACCAACTGCATCAGAATGTACACTGCTATCAAACTATCAGCTGTGATTTGTACATTTAATTCTCTTTACTATATTTGGTCATAGAGCAGTTAGTGATCACATAATTATGCATACAAATATAAAGTTCTGTGTTACCTTTCTGTATTTCTTGATCCTTCATCAGTTATCTAACACATGCAGTATGTAAGCCATGCTATATCATTGGCCTTAATGTGAGATGACATTAACGGGGACTATTATGATATGTGGTTGCCAACAAATGAAGTCCAGGTTGGATGGCACAAACACACATATGCTGTTCTTTGGGGGGGTAGCAAAGCTGAGTTACTTTTATGGCAGAAACAAGGGTACACTCCAATTTGGGGGGGCAAAGCTCAGTTACTGTTATAACACAAACAACTCTGAAGTCTGAAACTGCAATGTGTATCATCACTTTCTAACTTCTGTCTTTAATGATTTACCAGTACAAAAGTATGATGCTAAACTGAGGCCATGCAGGGAACATCAGAATTCTTCAAAGGTATGACTGCGTGAATCTTTCATACCTGAGGTCTACTAATTACTAATAGACAAATATAAGTAAAATAAGTGTCTGGTGTCACATGTTAAGGTATTTTCTGTACAAATCCACCACTATTTACTTGCTTACTGTACCAAGTTAAGAAATACAAAGATATGCCAAAATATTATTAAAGGATATACTGTAAGTTCAGGACTTATCTTGCAAATGCAACAGTTGACACACCTTTAGTTCAGGCTGACTCTGTCTGATGCAAGCAGTACACAGCCAATACATAGGGAGGTAAAGGTTGTGTGAGTTGCCTGGCATCAATTTTACTATAAGTATGTGAGTAGGAGAAAGGTATTAGGTCACTAGGTGGTCAGTGAATGTGCTATGCATTGTCTCTTAACCAACGAGAGGACATACTGAGCATGCCTACGTCTGTCTACAGGGACAGCAGCTGGGGGTTCCGCCTCTGAGTCCTCCTCTGACTGTGGCTGTGGTAACCTAGGCATTGGTGGGGGGATGTGTGTCCATTCCCCTTGCTGGTTTTGCTGCAACTGTTTCCACAGGATCAGATTGTGGAGCATAGCAAATACTGCGAATATTTGTGTACATGTGTGTCGATTATACTGCAGGGCTCCACAAGATATATCTAGGCACTGGAAATATGATTTCAGAAGCCCAAACATATGCTCTATGATGTTTCTAGTATGAGCATGTGCCTCATTATGGCGTTTTTCCATTGGTGTGTGTGCACTTCTGATGGGTGTTATCAGCCAAGGTTCCAACTGCCAGGGTTGCCAGCACACACATTCAAGATAATTCTCTGGGCATTACATGTGATTTGGCAGTTGATGGAGTGGTATCCCTTGCTGTTAATGCAGACACCACCCTGCTCACCAGGTGGTACCTTAATGTGTACATGAGTCCAATCTATGGAACCCAGTACTTCAGGGTAGTACTTTACACAGTAAAACAGTTCCATATTGCTGACCCTCTCATACGTTCATAGGTTCATAGGTTGGTACTAGGCTATCAGCCCTAGGGCCTATACAAGCCTAGCCATAACAATTCCCTGGATATTTCTTCCCACAATATTTACTTCCCTGGACCCCTGTCTAGCAGGGCAACTGATGTGATCCCCAGGGTGAATTTCCTATCTTCCATCCAATCGTGAAGGTTCCTTTTGAAAAGGGTCAAGGAGGCTATCTGCTTGATATGTATGGGCAGTCTATTCCAGAGTATGGGGAGTCTCTGAGTCAAAAAGCTATCCCTCCAGCATGTTTTGTTCATTGTGATGACAAGGTTTAGATCCCTAGTTCATGTGGCTCTGAGGGATTGGAATTTCTTTAAGTGGAGCATGTCCAACAGCTCAGGGTTTGACATGGCCGTGTATGTTAAGCAGAGGTCGCCTCTGAGTAGACGATATGTGACAAGAGTATAGCTAGAGTTTTTTTTAGATGGTCAGCATAGGGCATCTGCTTTAGGCCTGTGATTCTTTTAGTGAGGTGTTTCTGCGGCTTTTCCAGCTGTTGCAGATGTCTTGTGAGGTACATACCAAATGGGGCATTGTACTGTAAAATAGGTCTAATGAGGGATGAGTACAGTGGAACAATGACCTCCTTTTTTCTGGATAAAAAGCCCTTAGTGATGAGGTGTGCCAAATAGAAGGATTTCCTGACTGTTGTGGCGATGTGGTTATCGAAGGTGAGACCACTGTCCACCTGTGTCCCTAAGTCTGTCATCACACTTTCGGTGTTTAGTGTACTGCCACCTATGTGGTAATTCATGGGTACATGTTTTTACCCCAAAGGGGATAACTATACATTTCTTGGCATTAAGCTTGAGCCCATGGCTCTGGCACCAAGCATTTGTTTCTGTAAGGCCTTTTTTTAGAATATCCACATCATTTGGAGATTCAATAATGGCTCCCAGTTTGCAGTCATCTGCAAACTTTGTTAGCCAGAGTCCCTTAGTGTTGGCCTGTACTTCAGAGAAGTAGATGCCAAACAAGAGCGGTCCCAGGACTGAACCCTGAGATACTCCACTTGTCACTTGTCTGGAGCTGGATTTGGAGTGGGCTACTTTTACAGTCTGGGTTCTGTCAGTAAGCCAGTTGGCAACCATTGAGTGATGTAGGGATTTATGCCCAGCTTAGTAAGTTTATCTATTATTCCAGGGTGGGGGATAGTGTCAAAGGCCTTGATGAGGTCCAGATAGGCTGTGTGGACTGCCTTACCCTCGTCCAGTAGTATGGGGGAAAATATGTGCTCACTGGTATGTATGAGCATAGCATTCAGACATTAGTGGAGGATCCTGGAGGCTGATGCCTGTGACACACCCATCATGTCCCCAGTTGGTCTTTGAAAGGTACCAGTAGCTAATATTCTAAGGGCTACACATACCTTAGTTTCCACTGGGATGTGTTCCCCTCAATTGGCTGTGGCTCTGAGTTGAAGGTGGCAGAGCTCACAGAGTTCTTGTAATGTGTATCTGTCCACCCTGTAGTGCTGTACAATCTCCAGCTCATGTAGCACCTGGAAAGTTACCCTGGGTCTGAACACTCTTTTCCTTCTCAGCTTAGGCCTATTCTCAGCAGCAGCAGCAGCACTGGCTTCAGCCTCTATCACATGAAGATGTGCAATAGCTGCAGCAGCCCCTGGCACTGTGTCAGATAAAATTACCTTGAATTTACTTCAATGGTATTGAAGGATAAAGGGAAAAACAGGATGGAGGTTACATGGATACTTTATATACTGTTGAATAGCTCCACTGTGACAATAGCAAGTACTGCCAGCCATGACAGGGAGAAGTAGGGCAGTGGATGTATGATTTGTGCCAGCACAGCTAGCTGGAATTTTGTACATAATTATATGCCATTTGTATATCAATCTGATCTGTACAGATGTTGTGCTGAAAGTGTATCTATGATCTCTGCTTGTGTTAATTGTATTAAAATGTATCAACTTTACACCCTGCTGAAATGAAGAGAAATGTGCATGTATTGTGGTATCTGAATTGAATGTATATGTTTAGAAAGAGGACACTGGAACAGCAATGATTAATCAGCTGACTTATTCTAAGAAAAGTAAAGGAAATGTAAATGAGCTATTATGTCACTGAACAGTACCCCACAGTGCTGAGTAGGACTAGAGATGGTAGGTCTGGGAGCAGCCATTATCTGTTAGCTTTTGTAAAGAAGGGGAGAAGAGTTGTAAATGTTTCTAGCTCCTAGGCATAAATATGCTATATGTGTATTTCAGCAGTCTCCTAAAGTCCTGTCTCAAACTTCAAAAGGAAATACTGTGAGAATCTAAAGTCAGGTGACTAGATGAGGTAATTCTGCAAGTCAGCTTGGATATTATATTTTACAGGGAGTAATCTCAGAATAGAGAGTATTCTGTTTGGGAGCCTGACTAGAAAGACTGCTCACATATTTCATTTTGCCTTTCCCAAGTAAGTTATTAGAGAACAGTATAATGTTTTTAGATTCAGTCAGGAATATAGTGACTCTTAGTTTAGAGATTGTTTTTCTTTATTTGTTTGAGTCTGTCCATTGATGTTTTCAGTATTTTCTGTGATTTCAACTCTGTGATTTACTGTGAATATATATTTGGTATTTTCATGCCCTTTTATTATTTATTATTAAATATATTTAAAATATTTATTATGGTTGGTTCTTGTAGAGACCTTTGAGAGTACTTATATTTATTTAGTGACACTGTGTGGGCCACTCAAGAAGGCCTAGCCACCCTGGTGAACTACTACCATTTGTTAGTATTAATATTACAGGGTATAATTTTTACGAGCCTTCTAGTAACTGACCGGTGTCAGTGATAACTACCTTATACTATGGGCAAAGCTGGTACAGCGGGTAATATGTGCCAACCTTTCCCACCTGTGAATGAGTGTGTGTTTGCCAAAATTAAATCTTAAAGAGTGTGTGTGTGTGTGTGTGTGTGTGTGTGTGTGTGTGTGTGTGTGTGTGTGTGTGTGTGTGTGTGTGTGTGTGTGTGTGTATTTGTCAGCTACTTGGGGCAGAGAAACAAAGCACTGGGTTTACAGAGAGGGTGTGAAGGACTTAGCTTGGACACTCAGCTGAGGTCCTAACCCTACAGCTGAACCAGTGGGGAGGCTTATTTGGGATCTGGTGGGAGACAGATATAGAGACATCCAGACCCTGGGCTGATTATGTTGCCTTTGTGCTCTTAAGGGAAATTGTACTTGATGCAGAGAGGTCTGCATATGGAAATATTGAGTGTATCCATTTGTATTCCAAGTGCATGTCCCTCTCCAGTGTCAGTGGTGAGAATTTAGCCTCCTTGACTACTGGTCCAGTGTGAGGATGACACATATTGGTGCCCATCACATATTGGTAGCAGTGGTGGGCGTCACATGCACCATGTTGTATTGGTTAAGTAACATGCAATTCACTTGTTTATGCTATAATTTGCATCTACTAAACACACCTGTTACTTGCTCATTAGTGTGCTTTGCACAGTTATATGCAACTTAACGCATCACTGCGCACCTTCCCATAAATAAGCATTAACAAATTATTTCCACCGTTCTCAGAATATTGCTCAAACATGAACCAGAAAAAGTGAAGGAAAGGTTACACACCTTGTAGTCAAACCTAGGACCATATATATTCTAGCCCTAACATGTACAAGTGCTGCCACAGGAATAGTTACATAGCAACACAGAGAAGCCTGTCATTCATTCTTCTGTTTCTCATGGTTGGGCTAAGCACCGTATCATGCAACAATGGCAAAAGTAAAAAAAAAATGACACCCCCCTCACCCCAATGTCAGAATTCACTGTTGTCATGCATACAACACAGCACTGTGGAAATGCCTGCACAAACTGAACATCCCTCCATTGTAACTCTTTTCTGAGATTCAACAATTCTAATGAGTTCTGGCCTCATTTACATCTTCACTGTGCTTGCATTCCGGAATCTACACAGTTACTAATCGTGTAAGCAGAGAAACTGCACTAGAACCCAATGCTGTAACAGAGTAATACTGTAATCCATCAGCTACAGCCTGCATATGCTTACATTACAGTATAATATTCTGTTTCATGGAGGTTTACACATTTTAGCAGCCTGCATTACTTACAAGTATATTCACTTGGGGGTATGGGAGCGAAGCTGCATTTATGTCATGGCACTTAAAATGACATTATTATGATTGTTACACTGATTTTCTAGCATCCACCCTGTATAATTACATCAGAATACATGTGGTGTTACATGTTAATGGCAGTTCTATACAAATGTAACAGCTTTTACTTGCTCTTGTTTCTGTGTAGACTTCTTTCCATTGGAAAGTTTTGGAATACACGACCAATATGAACATGGAGTCTACATGGTTGCTTTAGAGGTTGTTGAATCACTCCACCATGTTGATTTACTTAATTAGCATAAAATTCAGCTACTTATGCTGTAATTTGCTTACCACAAAAGTTTCTATATTTGTGTGTGAGTGCGTGCCGATGTGCACCGCTATGTGGAGTTTACTGAATCTAAAACTTTTCACAGCCATGTGAGCATTGTGCCGCAATGTGTACACAGTAAAAATTATTGTGCAAGCTTTATTGAATTCCCCTGCATATGCTGAAAACCTGGTAGCATGCATAGCTGAAATACAATATATTAAATATGTCAGTGTGAAAAACATAGTGAAACAACAGATGTCAACAACACCAGTTTGTTACCTTGCAACACTATAAAACTTGACAACACATGGTAAAATTACAAAGACCATTTTGGCCTGAATTTCACCCTAACTTCAAATGAAAATATCCCTATACTGATTTGAGATTTTCTTAGGAAATTTTAGAATAAGACTCCCTTATAATATCGCTTTTATATTATTTTGTGCAGCTTAATACCATTTAAGGAGAGTGGACAAGAAAATCTCAAATATAGGCATGCCTCTCAGAGCATATAAAATATGCATATTTTGCTATAACATGAAATCAACAAAAATGCTACTTTTTATTCAAAAGAGCATTTTTTTCTTTCTCATTTAGGACCACACAGATAATATGATTCTGATACGTACTGAGTTTATTATATTTTTTTAAATGATTGGCAAAACCAGAGCTTCCAAATGGCTACATAAGACTACCTGTGATACCTAGCAATGAAAGGACCATTGGTCTGTAACAGGTCAAAGTATTACTGCATAATTCTTAGAATAACATGTCGTAACCCTCAAATGCAAAATGCATTTAAATGTTTGCTTCAGCTGTAAGACACAACCTTATCTTCTTGAAATGTAGTTTACTGCCCATGAGTCTAAACAGGAGGAGTGTACATATGTCCACTGACAAAAGACTCAGTTCACTTAAAGGTTAACAAAACAACAGGTATCACATTTTCTGAGCAATAAGAACTATGAAACTTTATTGACTGGCATTATTGGCTGACTGTAATCCTTAGTGATTTACCATAAAATGAAGGTAGTGAGTGACAGGACATAAATATGAGGCAAAATCAGAACTATCCTGCAACACTGTAGACGGATAAGAAGCAGGCTACCATAGTTCACATCAAAAGTTAACAGAACAACAGGATTTGCATCAAAGTGTGTTTGCTGAACAAGAACTATGAACCTCTGATGACTGGCATTACTGCCTGACTGTAAAACTCTTAGTGATTTATCAGAAAATAAAGAAGTCACTCAAACCTAAAACACCTTTTGTGTATACATGCAGTTCACACCCATACCACCTTATGGCATCCGGAACTTTTTTAGGGTATGGCTTCTTTATCTAAGTCACTTCCCAGTTAACAATAGGCAGTATAAGAAAGGAAAAAGAGTTACTAACAAAATGACACTAGGACTGTTAGTCTAGGATGTCCTGCAGTACAGAAATTAATCTTTGCCACTTATTATTCATATTTTTATGTTCATATTTTCATAACTGAGAGAACTATATGTTATTGAGGTATATGGTATGAAATACCAATGTGGAAAACAGGACAGTTCACTGCCAGTGCTGGTTTGTATCACACTATGCCGGAAATATTGCTATTTGTTTGCTAGTAATTATGAAAATAAGCAATATTTCCATTACAGCACCAGGGTCTGGGATTCAATTTTAATTTCCATGAAGTTTGTATTTTCTTCCTATGTCTTTTTGGGTTTTCTCTGGGCCTTCTGGTTTTCCTTGCAATCCAAAAAATGTGTATTGCCTGACTATATAATACAGTGTACTCCTCTAGCCATATGAAAGCATTATTCAGCTGCCAACAGCAAAACAATCATATAGTGTATGATTCATGTCTGTCTGTATCTGAGATTCAGAAAATAGTTTTGGTATAAGAACATAGTATGGGATTAATAAAATATAGGAAAGCATGTTCAATATGTCATTAAGTGGCATTAATGTAGAAACACTATTTGCTGGAATATGGCTCGGGGGGGCTGCACGGTCATTGTAACATGTTCAACAATCCTAAACATGTAAGCTGCAAATACCCTTGTATGAATTAATTATTAACATTGAGTGAAAGCTATACCTCTGATTGGTTAAATGAACATTCCAGTGGGAGCAAATCCTCTTTTTCTAAACAATTATTCCATAGCATTTATATTTACTTCATAAATACAAACTAGGAATGTGCACACTGAACCACTGTGCATTGGTATGTACAGCCTATAAAAAACCCATTGTTTTTGTTTTGGATGGTGTTGTGCATAATACTATGGGAAGCAGCCCAAAAGCCATCTTAGAATTTAAAGAGCTGGAATGGCAGACTTTACAAGATGATAGTCAAGACATTGATTTTAATGAACAGATTAATATAAAAGTTCCTTACAATTAAGACTATTAAGATAGGAACATGTCACATGGATTGCACTGTGTTGTTCCAGTCTGTATATATTAAATTTTTAATTGAACATATTAATTTATTGGTTGACTTTAAAGATGATTTGGCTTTAAGTGCTGTTGAAAGCTTTGTCGCTGACAAATTGTGGTTAAACTGCACAGACAAAAATGCAGAAACAAAGATTAGGTATACTAAGTGCATATTTGCACAAGCTCAGTACTCATACAAATGCTGGAAATAAATGAGGTTGGACAGGGACATCTTCAGGTGAGGGTCAGGTAGGAATGGTAATGGGAGTTAAGATGGTAGTGGAAGAGAGTTAGTGTGGGGGAGATGGAAGGATTACATTGGGAAAGTAGGAGGGTTGGGAGGAAATGAGGTAAGTGCAAGGAGGGGACTAACTGGTTTTGTGTGAGTGGAACTGGTTAGGGGTTCAGATTTTGGCATGAACTTGCTACAGGCAGGATTATGTCCAAGATGACCTGTAGGTTCTACAGTGGTCAGATAGGCTTTGGATTAATAGTTGTGTTAATGGATGAGGTCGGTAAGGCCTGGTAACAAGGATTTAGGTCAGTTATGCAAGGGTGAGAGCCTTAATTGTAGTGTGGAGTTTTGGGGGGGGGTTCCCTCTTCCTCTCTCTTCTTCCTGCAGTGAGTCAGAGCAAAGGAAAGCTGTTATGGTGGTTTGGAACCTTTGGTTGGAGGAGGTTGAGTAGTAGGTTTAGTGGTCCGGTTATTTGATAGTTGAAGCAGGTCAGCCTGGGTGATTAGTGTTGCAAGAGTACTGTGGTTATTTCTTTGGTGGAGCAGGCTTGTCTGGGTGTTCTAGCCTCCTTATATATTGGCAGATTAAAATAAGCAAAAAGCAGTTGAATCTGTGTGGCTTGGATTCATTGGTGGTTTCCAGTGGTGGTTAGAGTGGCTCCAGGTTGTTCACGGGCAGGGGAACCTGCCGTCATTAGCAGATTTTTGCTGAGCATGCAGCTGGAGCTGCATCTATCATATCAGCCTAAATTTTTTTATTTCAGTTGACAAGACTGCAGAGTGATGTCTGCAATAAGGTTTAGCAATTCTGGGCCCTGTTGTAATTAGGAGGCTGTGGAATGTCACGTTGATAGGAAATGGGTATCTTCAATATTCAGTAATCGATAATTTTCATATAATGCTTTGACAGAGTCACATGAATTAGACTTTTAACTGAATGTAATTTCAGTGATCAGCTATTCCATGCTTCCAGACAGTATGAATATAATTTTACTAGGAGTCTTCAATTTATATAACATAGTTTGAAACCTCATTTTTCATACAAAATATTTTGATCTAAGTAAATGGTGTGATACAAAGAAATGAGGAATCCCATGCCAAATAACAGTCAGCTGTCACAATGCAATGACAAATAGAGTATCAGATCTATGCTGCAGGGGATACTAGTGTCAAAAAATATATAATACTGATGATTAATAAAAAACTAACACTATACCACCAGGAACACTGTGTTCGGAGCAAAAGCCAACTACTATATCACCAAAATAAACACAGTAGGGGTAAACGGAGAAGACGAGGCTCAAAATAAAATCCAGAAAGTTTATTTTAACAACATTCCATGGTGCAATGAACCAATGGAAAAAAAGAAAACAAAACGCTTTAACTTATTCTCTTTTATGCTCAACTTCTGAGAGACCTGCATTAGAAGCTGAAGTTAAGTGCAAACCTGCAGTAGTGTAGTTTAGTCTTCTGTTAAGTACAAACTTGCAGTTTTAAAAGTGCTGTATTTCATTTTTTCTGTTACCTAATTGTGTGTTTCATTGAATAGTGTGCTGTGTGTCTCTCTGCTATAAGAGGGGGTGGTGGTCTTCTCACTTCTTTGTTACCTGATATTTAATAGCCTAGAGGGCTTCCTCTGTACTTTAAGTGCTAGCCACAAAGTTTGAGAATTCATTTTATGCTCAACTTCTGAGAGACCTGCATTAGAAGCTGAAGTTAAATGCAAACTTGCAGTAGTGTATTTTAGTCTTCTGTTAAGTACAAACTTGCAGTTTTAAAAGTACTGTATTTCATTTTTTTCTGTTACCTAACTTTGTGTTTCATTGAATAGTGTGATGTGTGTCTCTTTGCAGTTAGTTCCCTACCCACTCTCCCTGTTCTTGTCTTGATGTTAGTGTTGGTGGCTCTGGAATTGCCCACCCCTCCTGTAAGTCTGTAATAGAACACTCCTACTGGGTCCATCTCATTTTCTCACTTAACCGAGTACAATGAGATCATATTCTGAGTCTAGTGTTCACTCTACTTAATACAGAGAGAAGATTTGAGAAGGCCAACCCACTTAGGTTCTTCCTTCCTCACTGCTTGCACTTTACTAACAATAAATAAATAAATAAATAAAAATGTTTGCACTTTATTAATCTGCTTTTACTGTATTTGTGTTTCCTCCTATTCCTCCTACTTTTTTTTGCTTTTCTTAAAAGTACTCAAATTTATTTATTCTGCTGTATTTATTACTGCTTGGTAGTAGCCTGATTAAATTGTAACTGCAATTCTAAGTCTTTTGGTTTAACCACTTGGGCTTCATAGCAGTTGTTTTACATTAATAAGGTTTGTGGTCTGCACTGTTGTGGCAGGACAGGTAGCTTACATCCTTCTAAGCTGGGAATTGCTGATTGAAGGCTCAGTGTCTGCTATTCTAAAAGTGTATTAGCTCTGGCTTAAACAATTGGGCTTCAGGACAGTTATTCTACATTAAAAATGTTTGTGGTCTGCACTCTTGTGGGAGGAGAGGCTGGATTCTGCCCTTCTGAGCTGGGAATTTCTGGTCACAGACTTATTGTGCCTGCTTATTTGAACTGTTTCTTTCTGAAATTGGTATGCCTTGTTGCTGTAGCATAAACCAGATTCAGGCCTGCTGAATCTAGCTTTGTTTGTATAACTTGAACACTGATCCAGGCCATCATTTTTTGGAGAAGGTTCCCCTGCATCCTAGTAGCAGGAGTGTGCAGTTAGAACTTATTTGATTGAAGACTGCTGGAACAGGGCTCAGTTTTGAGCTTTTTTCTGGTTAATTGGGTAACTTGTTTAAATCAGTTTGTTCATTTTCTATTATTTTATATATATTGCACTTTATTCATCTGTTTTTACTGTATTTGTGTTTCTTCCTCCTTTGTTACTAGGGGCATTGACTACAACTCTGATCTGAGATATATAATAAGTATCCTTTTCTGTGCATTTAAAGCATTTTTTTGATTGTATCTGCTTTATTTTCTGAAAAAAATATATATGTACTTGCTTCCCACCTTTCTAAGCTAGTATAGTCCAGTTTTCAGGTTAGTGCTGAATTCAGGGCTGTGTTAACAAATCTCTGTGTTTGCCCATACATTACTTGGATAGAAGAAAGTTTCTCTGTTCACCTGTGAGAGAGAGGAGTTTTGAGCAGCCTATCTGTCCCTGAAGGAGTGGTTTCAGCCCAGAAATTAGTAGTTTATTGGCTATTTGGGGCTAATTTTTATCTCTTTCATTTCCCTGCTATAAATACCGCATTTGCCCAGTTTTGCACACCGGGCAGCGCTGGTTAGCTAGGGTATAACTATTCCTGGCTCCACAAAGTTTCCACTTCAATTTTCTCCTTGGAACTAGACAAACTTTCAACTTAAGCACTCAAGCCATTCATTTCTCAGCCTGGCACTTGCTCAAAACTCATAGCAAGCACTTATAAATCCTAGCACTAGACCCTCCTATACAGTGCAGAAGGGCAAGGCTCTCTATTCGACCTTACCAGCCATTCAGTAAAACAGTTCACTGTACCTATCCAGGCATGTCCAAAGGGCAGTTTCAGGTGTACTCTTCAGTCCAACTAGTGAATCTGGGCATTTTGAGGCAATGTTAACTGCCTCATGTACACAGACAACCCTCTCCTCCTACCACCAAACACTAATACATGTGAGAGATGCAATTATACAGCCAAACTGGAGGCTAAACTCTCTCAACCCAAGACTGAATCAGACAGTCAAGAGAAAAAGGGAAATACTTGCATCACACCACCAGTCTCACATAGACCCATTAAACCAGCACCGGCAAAAAACACACATAAATACATGAAAACATACTCGGAGGCTCTAAATAAAAATCTTCAAAAGCAACAGAGACCTCCAAAGCAGACATCCAAGCAACCTCCACCCCCCCAACATAAACCATGAAACACATACTTCACAAAACCAGTGTGCCATGCAATCACAGCACTTAAGGTATAATAACATACCCAACATGCTAGTAATAGGTGACTCTATAGTCAGGCACACTGATGACCCACTCACTAGGCTGAATAAGGAGAAGGTTACTATTAGCTGCCTGTCAGGTGCCAGGATCCACCACATAACACAAGCACTCAGGTCACTCCAGAACATGTACAAATATGACTCTGTCCTTGTCCATGTTGGTGTGAATGACCTGACCCGTATCTCCCTGGACTACATGAAAAGAAACATGGAAGAGCTCTCTGATCATGTAGCCCAGGCCGGTATGACCCTGACCCTGAGTAGCATCCTGCCCTCACCAAGAATGATACCACAGTATAAAGAAAACAGTTATCAATTTCAATAACTGGCTAAGTTTCTGGTGTCATTCAAAGGGAATCCAGTGTCTGTCCACCTGGGATGACATGCTCGACAAGCCACGCTGCTTCGCTAGAGACCACTTGCACCTGTCACCCTTAGACTTTCGAATACTGGCCAAGGCTCTTGCCACCCCCATAGTGCCTTTTTTAGGCAAGGCTCAAAAGCCAAACCCACCACCGTAAATAGCACAAGTAACAAAAAACTGAGGGTAATGCTACTCAATGCCAGAAGTCTAAACCTCAAAATGCACACACTCGAGGCACTCCTCAATATGGAGAAAATCGATATATGTGCAGTAACAGAAACCTGGTTTAAGGCTTCAGGGAGCACCCCAGCACTACCAGGCAACAACTCATTCCATACATTTTGGCCACAGAACCCAGACCGAAATACAAAAGGTGGGGGCGTATCCATATTCATCAAGGATACCCAGACTTCCAGGTTAGTGGCACAGCACAATACTTCAGAGATCATCCACGTGCAACTAACAACGGGCAAAACTGCAATTCAAATTGTAGCTTGCTACAGATCACCCACCATGTCCCAGGACCCCCATTCCATGTTTCTGGAAATACTGGGAAACATACAGGTCCTACCAACACCCTAATACTTGGTGATTTCAATTACCCAAACATTAACTGGGAGAATGACTCAAGTACTAACTCCCTTGCCCAACATTTCCTAGAATTTATAAACTGAAATGTCCTGGATCAACTGGTCAACACTCCCACCAGAGGTGACAACATATTGGACCTGGTCATCACCAACATGGGTGACCGGTGTTCCACACTGGAGGTCAACCCCTCGCTGGTTAGATCTGACCATAAATAAATCACTTTGGATATCCACATTCCGCCACCACCCCCGGACAAGGAAACCACTGTGAAAAACTTTTCAAAAGTAAACTTCATGTTACTTAAGACCGAGGTGAAATGTTTCAAAGCCCCCATGCTAAAGGATAATGCTGTCCAAGCCTCAAAATCCTTTACTAATGCATTCTAAGGGCACCTACAAGAATGCATAAATCATGCTATCCCAAGCAAAACCAAGACTCACTCCTCCAAGAAAAGGAAACCAGTCTTGTGGACTCCTGCCATAAACAAGCTATACAATAGGAGGAGGAAACTAGTACAGAAAAGAGTAAAATTCCAAGAAGGGAAGACATCCCTGATCAGTATCAGCAAGAAACTACGATCCCTCATAAAATCATCCAAGGCGAGCTTTGAAAGAAAAATTGCCAAGGACTCCAAAGATAACCACAAGGCATTCTTTAGCTATGTCAAGAATCTAAGTGGCAATGTTCAGATCTGCTCGAAGTTAGTGCAAAATGGCACAAAATACACTGAACCAACCAATATTGCCAACATCCTGGCAGACAGGCTCAGTGCAAACTTCACCCCCCCCCCCCCCGTCACCCTCAAAAGGGTCCATAACCATACCAGAAGAATGTAGAGCCCCTGGAATCACAGACACTCTGGTTAAAACAGCCCTCTCCAAAGCCAAAAACACAGCATCAATGGGACTGGATGGTGTCCCAGGCTGCGTCCTATATGAGCTCAAAGATGAACTATCCCCTCACCTAAACACACTGTTCAAACTCAGCCTCTCCACAGGCGACATACCCATAGAGTGGCACACAGCAATGGTTATTTTGCTCCACAAAGGTGGAGCCACAACAGACCCTGGGAACTGTTGCCCTATAAGCCTGACTAGCTTGGTTTGCAAGGCTATGGAGTGCCTCATCATGGAACTCATTAACAGCAACATTGGGAACCTCCAAACACTACCCAGTTTGACTTTGTTAAGGGCAGATCATGCCTCCTAAACCTGGTGGACTTCTTTGAGACAGTTACTAAGGCTATAGACAAGGGAAAGGTGTTACACACAGCCTTCCTAGACCTCACAAAGGCCTTTGACACCACTCCCCATTCTGGTATTATAGACAAGCTCACCAGCCTGAACATAAACCCCTACATTACAAGATGGGTTACCATCTGGCTCATAGACAGAACCCAGATGGTGAGAGTTGTTTGAGCTAGGTCCGACTCCAAACCGATTACAAGTGGCATTCCCCAGGGCTCAGTCCTAGGACCCCTCCTGTTCAGCATATACTTCTCAGAGGTACAGGCAAGCACAGGAGGACTATGGCTGACCAAGTTCGCAGACAACTGCAAACTAGGGGCTATAATTGACTCTCTGGCTGACACAGACATCCTCCAAAAGGGTCTCACTGAGACAGATACCCGGTGTCAAAATCATGGGCTTAAGCTAAATACCAAAAAGTGCATAGTCATCCCCTTTGGAAAAAACAAAGTACCCACAAACTACTACATAGGTGGTAGTCCCCTAAATACAGAAGATGTAATAAGGGATTTGGGGACCCAAGTAGATAGTAATCTCTCCTTTGATAATCACATTGCCAAAGTGGTTAGAAAATCCTTCTATGTGGCCCAGCTACTCACAAAAGGGTTCACATCCAGATCAAAAGAGGTCATTGTGCCCATCTACTCATCACTCATTAGACCCATCTTAGAGTACAATGCCCCATTTGGGATGTACCTTACAAGACACCTGCAATGGCTGGAAAGACCACAGAAGTACCTCACCAAGAGGATCACTGGCCTCAACCAGATGCCCTATGCAGTTTGACTGAAGAAACTCCAGCTGTAATTGGTTGCATACTGCCTACTCAAAGGTGATCTCTGCCTGACATACAAGGCCATGTCCAACCCAGAATTGATGGACATGCTCCATCTAAAGAAAACCTTATCCCCTTGAGCCACATGCTCTAGGGATCTAAACCTCACCACAACAATAAATAGGACATGCTGGAAGGATAGATTCCTGTCCCAGAGACTTCCCATGCTTTGGAACAAGATTCCAATCTACATTAGGCAGAGCTCCTTGCTAACAATCTTGAAGAGAAATCTTGACGAGTGGATGGGAAACAGAAAGTTTACCCCGGGGATCACTTCAGTGGCTCTGCTGAACAGAGGCACAGGGAACTAATCTAAGGGGGCGGTGAAAGCCAACACATTCTGGCTAGGCTTATAAATGCATTTGGGCAGATAGCCTAGTACCTACCTATGAAGCTATGAACCTATTCACCGCGTTTTTCATCCTCACAAAACTAGGACTTCCTCAGGTTACAAAGCCATAGTAATTGCAGTGTTTATACATTCTAAATAACCTTAATTATCCAATTAAAACAAATTGCTTAAAGATACAGATTCCCTTTTACACTATATAAACTGAATGTGTGCAAGTTCACAGTAGAAATTAAATACTAGTTACTATAAGCTACTAATGGGACTCTATATCAAAAATATATATTTTAAACAATTCTATACAAAGAATATATACTTCCAATACTAAAAACAAAGAATATAAAGATATAAATATTTACTAATGATTTCCTAAACTCTATCCTGCCTAATTACATTATAAACAACAGTGTAAAATCTAAAATTACATTTCATTTTTAATATAAATAACAATTGTCTAAAACTTGTAAAGAATATATTAAACACAATATAAAAATGCCAGTGTATAAAAACATTACAGTCTAGCTGCACTTGATTTTAAAACTGATACTAATTATATATTTTCATTCATTCCTGGGCTTTCATTGGCTTGCAAAGCTATCTGCCAATATATTTCTCTATATTCTAAAGTCTCCTCCCATGAGCCCCCTCTTTTATTCATAACTATAACCTCCAGAACAAAAAAAGTATACTTAGCTGACTTACAATCTAATGTAGGCTTATATGAAGCATTATTCTGATTTTTTTGTCCTTATAGGTTCATAGGTAGGTACTAGGCTATTGGCCCTAGGGCCTATATAAGCCTAGCCAAATGGTACCCTGGCTTTTGCCACCCAAGAAAATTATTTTCCTGTGCCCCTGTCAAGCAGAGCCACATAAGTGATCCCTGGGGTGAATTTCCTATCTCCCATCCAATCATCAAGATTTTTCTTGAAGAGTGCTAATGAGAAGCTTTGTTTGATATAGATAGGCAGTTTGTTCCAGAGTATGGGAAGTCTCTGGGACAGGAATCTATCCCTCCAGCATGTTCTGTTTATTGTGGCGACAAGGTTTAGGTCCCTAGAGCGTGTAGTTCAGAAGGATTGGGATTTCTTTAAGTAGAGCATGTCCAACAGCTCTAGTTTTGACATAGCTTTGTTTGTTAGGCAGAGATCACCTCTGAGTAGGTGATATGCGACAGAGTAAAGCTAGAGTTTTTTGAGATGGTCTGCGTAGGGCATCTGTTTGAGGCCGGTAATCCTCTTTGTGAGGTATTTCTGTGACCTTTCCAGTTGTTGTAGATGTCTTGTGAGGTACATACCAAAAGGGGCATTGTACTCTATAATTGGTCTAATGAGTGATGAGTAGAGGGGAACAGTGACCTCTTTTTTCCTGGATGAGAAACCTTTTGTGATGAGGTGTGCCATGTAGAAGGATTTCAAGACTACTGTGGTGATGTGATTATCAAAGGAGAGACTACTGTCCACCTGGGTCCCAAGGTGTCTTATCACACTTTCAGTGTTAAGTAGACTACCGCCTATGTGGTAGTTCATGGGTACAGAGTTTTTACCAAAAAGGATGACAATGCACTTTTTGGCATTGAGCTTGAGGCCATGGCTTTGACACCAGGCATCTGTCTCAGTGAGGCCCTTTTATAGGATGTCCACATCATTAGGAGTTTTGATTATGGCTCCTAGTTTGCAGTCATCTGTGAACTTTTTTGCCAGATACCTTCTGTGTTAGCCTGTACTTCAGAGAAGTAGATACCAAACAGGAGAGGACCTAGAACTGAACCCTGTGGTACTCCACTTGTCACTGGTCTGAAGTTGGATTTAGAGTCTGCTACTTTCACAGTGTGGGTTCTGTCAGTGAACCAGTTGGCAACACATCTTGTGACATAGGGATTTATACCTAGTTTAGTGAGTTTATCTATAATTCCAGAGTGTGGGAATGGTGTTGAAAACCTTGGAAAGATCTAGATAGGCTGTGTGAACCACCATACCCTCATCTACAGCTTTGGTGACCGCTTCAAAGAAGTCCATCAGGTTTAGGAGACATGATCTGCCTTCTAGAAACCTAAACTGGGTAGGGTCTAGAGTTTGGAGATTACCAATGTCATTGTTTATAAGTTCTATGATGATACGTTCCATAGCCTTGCAGACCAGGCTTATCAGGCTAATGGGGTGACAGATCCCAGGGTCTGTGGTGGCTCCCCCTTTGTGGAGTGGGATAACCGTTGCTGTGCACATTTTGGTGGGCACAAAGCCTGAGGTGAGGCTATGATTGAACATGGTACTTAGGTGGGGTGCCAGTTTGTTCTGTAGTTCATGTAGAACGCAGCCTAGGATGTTGTCAGGTCCCATGGATGCTGTGTTATTGGCTTTGGAGAGTGTGATTTTTTACCCGTGCAGCCATGATTACAGGAACTTTGCATTCTTCCGGTATAGAGATGGGCCCTTTAGGGGATGAGAGAGGGGTAAAGTTAGCTCTGAACCTATCTGCCAGGATGTTGGCAATATCAGTTGGTTCTGTATATTTAGTGCCATTGTGCTGTAACTCAGAGCAGATTTGAGTGTTGCCATTGAGATTCTTGACATAGCTATAGAATGCTTTGTGGCTGTCTTTAGAATCAGTGGCAATTTTGTTTTTGTAACTAGCTTTGGAGGATTTTATGAGGGATCTCAGCTTCTTACTGAGGCTGACCACGGAGTTCCTCCAATCATGGGATTTTACTCTTTTTTGCAACAGTTTTTTTTCTTCTGTTGTAGAGTTTGTTTATGGCAGGGGACCACCATATTGGCTTTCTTTTTTTGGAGGATAGCATCTTGGTTCTGTTAGGATTGCATAATCCATGCACTCGTGTACGTGCTTATAAAGTGCAATTGTATAGAATTCAGCAGTCATACCTCTATTGTCAGTCAGCATGGGTGTCAAGAAGTTTGCCACTTCTGTCTTAAGAAATATGAAGTTGGCTTTGGAGAACTTTTTTACGGTGGTTTCCAAAATGGAGAGGTGGGGGTGGGATGTGGATGTCTAGGGTGATTTGCTTGTGGTCGGATATGACCAACAAGGAATTGACCTATGGTGTAGAACACGGGTTGTCCATGTTGGCAATTACCAGGTCTAGGATACTGCTGCTCCTGGTGGGGGGTGTGGATAAGTTGATCCAAGGCGTTGGAATTTATGAATTCCAGAAAACATTGAGCACAAAAGTTGGTACATGAGTAGTTTTCCCAGTTAATGGTGGGGTAGTTGAAATCACCCATTATTAGGGTGTTAGGCTGTACCCTAATATTTTCCAGTGTATCAAGAAATGAGGAGTGGGAATCCTGGGGCATGGTGGGGGATCTGTAGCAAGCTACAATTTGGATTGCGGTCTTGCCCAGAGTTAGTTGCACTTGGATAATCTCGGATGCATTATGCTGAGCAACTAGCCTGGAGGTGTGGGTATTCTTAATGATTATGGACACGCCTCTGCCTTTAGTGCTTCGGTCCAGGTTAGGTGGCCAAAAGGTGTGGCATGAATTATAGCCTGGTAATGCAGAGGTGCTCTCTGGAGCCTTGAACCAGGTCTCGGTCACTGCACAGATGTCGATGTTCTCCATTTTAAGGAGTGCCTCAAGTGAGTGCATTTTGAGGTTTAGACTTCTAGCATTAGGTAACATTACCCTCAGATTTTGTTTGCTTGTGCCTGTTAAAGTGGTGAATTTGTCATTTGAATCTTACCTAAAAATGGCACTATAGGGGTGGCAAGAGCCTTAGCCAGTATCTGGCATCCCAAGGGCGACAGGTACAGGCCATCTCTGGCAAAGCATTGTGGTTTGTCGATCATGTCATCCCAGGCAAACAGATACTGGATCCCCTTAGAATAACACCAGAAGCTTAGCCAATTGTTGAAGTCAATCATTTTGTCCTTGTACTGTGGTATCATTCTGGGTGATGGCAGGATGCTACTCAGGGCTAGGGTCATACTTGCCTGGGCTACAAGATCAGACAGCTCCTCCATGTCTCTTTTCATGCTGTCCAGGGAGGTACGTCTCAGGACATTCACACCAACATGGACAATGACAGAGTCATATTTGTACTTGTTCTGGAGTGACCTGAGTGCATGCATTATGTGGCGGATCCTGGCACCTGACAGGCAGCTGACAGTAACTTTCTCCTTGTTTAGCCTAGTGAGTGGAACATCAGTGTGCCTGACTATAGAGTCACCTATGACTAGAGTGTTGGGTACGTTGTTATGCCTTATGGGCTGTGGTTGAGTGGCACACTGAGTTTGTGGGCTATGTGTTATTTGGGTTGTGTTGGGGGTGGAGGTTGCTTGCATTTCTACTTTGGAGGTCCCTGTTGCTTGGGTAGATTTTTTTGAGAGCCTCTGTGTATGTAGGTGTGTGTTTTATGTTTCTATGTGTGTGTTTTGGTGGTGTAGGTTTTGAGGGACTGAGTGTGGTGTGGTGCAAGTGTTTACCTTCTCCTCTTAACTGTCTAGTCCAGTCTTGGGTGAAGAGCGCTTTGCTTCCAGTTTGGCTATATAAGTGCATCTCTCACCGGTTGTAGTTTTGGGTGGTAGGAGGAGAGGGTTGTCTGTGTACATGAGACAATTGCTGCATTGCCCCAAGATACCCAGATTCATCAGGTAGACAGGAGAAAACACTGGGAGCTGACCCTTAGACATGCATGGATAGGTGCTTATTTATTAAGTACTAAAAACTGTTTTCCTCTAGACAAGTGAGGAAAGTTGAGTGCTGTAGTAATTTGTAGCTTATTTAGTGCTTACAATGAGATCTGAACAAGTGCTGTGCTCAAAGAAACAGATTTGAATGCTGAAACTAGAAAACTGGCTAGTTCTAAGAAACAAAATTAAGCTAAAAGGCTTCCCTCCAACACAGAAAGGCTTGGGGGCTCAGAAGCTTACAAACAGTCCTAGATACAGCAAATCTGTATATGGACTAGATGACTTACTGGAAAGGCAGGAAACAAGTCTAGAATTTTTTTTTTTAGTAAAGTGGAAAGGGAAAAGGGGGAGCAGAAACTAACCGGGTTGGCCTTCTCAAATGCTCTCCCTGGATTAGGTAGAATGAGGTAGTGGCACTAGGTTGGGAGGAGTGTCCCAGATCAGATTTACAGTAGGGGCGGGCAACTGCAAAGCCACCAAGTATAAAAACAGGATGCCAATAGGGAGGGAGGGTGGTAAACAAAAATCAGAACAAACAAACCCAACCAGATGCTTAACAATTGTAGTAAATTTCTAGTTAATACCTCACACACAGTGAAACTAGCTAGCAAAGTATATACAGACAATGAAAGTGCTATAAATAATTCAGAAATAATAAAAAAACAGGATACTTTTTTTTTATTTAACATTTGTTGACCGGGAATGTCCGACTAGGTTCCACAGAGCCTGTTTTCAGCGGAGGCCCGGGGAGAAACGCTCCAGATGCATGTTATATATCACAGATTAGTTGGCTCAGAGCCCTATCTACGACTTCCTCTGATTAGCTCAGTGTGAAATGGCAGAAACACTCACAAGTTAACTTCTTAAGTAACAAAGTTGAAACCTGAAACAACTTTTTTAAAAAAAAGATTGAAAGAACCAATGATGTGCTTACTCCAAGCCGTAGTCCAGACAACCCCAGTCAGCCAATGACCACAAATAATTCACTTTCACTGAAATGCTATACTGGTTTTGGCTAAGCTATGATTGCCTGGAACATGTGGTCAGACACACAGCCTGTACTAACAAACAACTAGGCCCAAAACACAAGCCTGAATATGGACAATGCTACACTATCAACACTACTTAGGTAGAAAAAAACTGCAGAAATGTTTAAACAGATAAAGGATCAAGGAGACTCTAGGGAATGCTTTTAACTGCAAATAAGTTATATGATACACTCCTTAGCAGGAAATCAGAACAAACAAACCCAACCAGATGCTTAACAATTGTAGAACATTTCTAGTTAATACCTCACACACAGTGAAACTAGCTAGCAAAGTATATGCAGATAATAAAAGTGCTATAAATAACTCAGAAATAAGCAAAAAAACAGGATACTTAATGTAACAAAATGACAAATAAAGCACTAATAAAATAAGTAACATAGGGCCACAGCTCCAAAGGCAAACCAAAACTTTAATCTGTGAGCGCTTTCGTTCACTCAAATCAAATGAACTTCTTCAGACCCTGAAGAAGTTCATTCGATTTGAGTGAATGAAAGCACTTACAGATTAAAGGATACTTAATGTTATATATCACGGATTAGTTGGCTCAGAGCTCTTCCTCCGACTTCCCCTGATTAGTTCAGTGTGAAATGGTCTTATGCTATACTGATGCTCATATATGTGTTTATTTAATGTTCTTTCGGTTTTGCCCACTTAAAAACCTTGGCAATGGTTGCAAATCACCAAATATACCAAGCCCAAACTTTCACAGTTACAATGTTGCTTGGCTTTAATTAACACATCTCTGCTCTATATATATATATATATATATATATATATATATATATATATATATATATGTATATGTATATATACTATCTGCATCGCTAATAAATACACATTGTGGGCATCTTCCACATTTATAAGTGCCTATTTTTTTCATACTAGTTTTCCTTCCTGTCTCCTGTCCTTTCTGTGATTCATGTATCTCTTTGAAATTCCTACCCTTCTTGTATGCAAATTTGATAGGGTGATCAAAGAGTTTGGATTCATCAGAAAAACTCCTAAATAATTCCCAATACTTAACTATGATTTCCTTTATTTTCATGGTATATGTATTATTGTAATATAGGCTAAAAGCTCTTCCAAAATCCTCCTGATGTTCCATGTCTTTTCTTGTCATGCTGATAGTATGGTCATTATTAGTTTTTAATTGCTCTTTTTTACCTAAAATGGGAGAATATTTATCTCCTTATCCCTTACTATTTCTTCAAAAACCTCTTCTATCATTTTTTCTGGGATACTTTCTTTCCAAAAACATGTTCTTTATAATGTTACTTTCTATTAAAAAACCTTCTTCCACTAATACCATTTTAGAAGCTCTTATTGTCTTTTAACAATATTGCTTTTCTGTTCGCAAGGGTGAGAACTTGTATAATATAAATACGAGTTAGAGTATGTTTCTTTTCTATATAATGTTGATTTGAATTTTGTCTATCTATCAAACCATGTATAGTAACATCCAAATAATCTATTTTCCCCTTACTTGTTTTATAAGTAAACTTTAGAAAATTAGTGGACTGCTGCAAATAGTTCACAAATTCTATAAGCATATCCATAGTACCTTTCCAGAATATGACTATATCATCCACAAATCTCCTATATAAACTCCAATATTGGACATAACAGGAAGAAAAAACATATTTAGTTTCCCACATATACAAAATAATGTTAGCGTATGTGGAGGCACAACTTGCCCCCATCGCTACACCACTAATTTCCTTATCAAATTCTCCTTCAAAGGCCATATAATTGTTGTTTAATATTATATCCATGCATTCAAGTAACATTTTATATTCATTTATATTCTTCTTGCCTATCTCTTGGATAGCTTCATCAAACCATTGAAGGCCTATTAGAGAAAAGGTCCATGACATTAATTGTAACATAAATATATATATATGTATATATATATAATTTATTTACCTCCCTAAGAAAATCCCATGAATCCTTTAAGCATCCTTCCTGGCCTGGTTTGTATTTCTTCAATTTTTTGTCCACATAAATAGCCAAAGAGTGGGTTTTACAACCTTCAGCAGCAATAATGGGTCTTATAGGGGGTTGTCCATATTTTTATGGACCTTGGGGATGCCAAAGATAAGAGGTATAATAGGCTTTTCTGTTTTCAAAAAATTGTAAGTTTCTGTATTGATCCTTCCTTCCAGCAGCATGTCATATAAAGCACAATCTATTTTAGTATAGGCAATATTAACTTAATTTCTAGGCACTCTCATATATTTTTCAGTGTCTTCCAATAATTCCATCTTTTTGTTGTATACACAATACTATCCATAAGGATAGTACCTCCTCCTTTATCAGGTCTATTCTTAATGGAAAACAATAATTTTCTTTCTTCTTTTGTTAAGTTGGATCTAGTTTTAATATATTTAATATTTTTCTAAGTTACTTTTCTACTATATTTTCATAGCTTTTCAAATGAGGGTGGAGAGGGGGGTTATATATACTTTTCCTCTGAAGAATGGTGTCTAACACCTTATTATTAGTGCCCTGCCTAGACATTAAAAATTCCAGATTCTTATTTCTAGTGAACAGCTTTAGATCTATAATTAATTTATTTATATCCATATCATAATTAGGCACAAATTTAAAACTTTTGAGAAATAAATGAAAATAATCCTGATTAATCTCAATATTGCTATAATTAAAAACCTTATAACCTTTCCATTCAAAAACACATTAACTAATTTTATTAATAGAGTTACAATTATTGTTACTAAAAGTACTGAAATAGTTTCTAAAAGAACATGCTACCTCTCCCTGTAGTGCTTTGGGGCATTTGGAAATCTGTTCTTTATTCGCTCTGATCTCCTCAGGGGCCCTGTTCTAAAGGGACCCTTTCTTCTGTTCTACCATCCTTTTCATTGGTACTTTGCACTGTGGAATGTGGTTAAAATAAATGTTTTTGATTTTATTTTGAGCCTTGTCTTCTTCATTTACCCCAACTGTGCTTATTTTGGTGATATATTAATAAAAAACTGCCATCCGATCTGCATTGGGGCAGGGAATGGGCAGTTGTTTAATGGGCTGGTTCTCAGTTGGATGGTGACTGTTAATTAGCAAATTTCATGGGTTGAGAGGCACCCACGAATAACAGCTACTCACTGTGTGTGCACGATGGAGTGCTAATGGGTGTTTGAAATAATACAACAGATGAGGAAGGGGGGTGAGAGTGATCATAATGTAGCAAGTTACCCAGGGTATTGCTTTTAACTTTCCATCTACAGAATGAGGAACACTAACCCTCATCAGGTGGAACAATGGGCAAATGGACATTATGTGGAACGGATATGAACAGTGTGCTAACATTTCAACCAGCAAGGTCATAGGAGGATTAAAATAGGCTGGTTAATCTACAAAAAAAAAAAGATCATTTGAGGATCTACTATGATACTTCTCTATTTCCCAGGGATATCAGTTAGAAATTCCTATTGCTGAGTGGGTCTTAGAGTCTTTCATGAGGAGCTTCAAGGAAAATGAACATTTAAGACTGGGAGGGATACATTCTTCATCATGAGGTACACTTGAGAGGTATGCTGCAGGGGAGAGAGCCCAAAGTTCAGTGGGGGCAGGCAGGTATAATGATGTTGGCTATCAATGTTTTAAGTCTGTAAAAGGGTGTGGCCAGTATGTGAACTGAGTGACAGCATCTTTCTTCAGCACTGTCCTTAAAATCTATTTCTGACAGGAAAATTAAAAAATATTGATTGTGGATAGTTCAACTTTGCTGGAATATCACAACTAATGGTATAAGAAGTCTACATAAAAAAAGTTGGCATTTTCTACATTTTTTTTACATTTCTACTAATATTCCTGTCAAAAACCTGAAGAGAAAGCATCATGACCAGAGAAAAGATGAGCTTCACAAAAACTATTATGTCTGACCAAACAATGAAGAAGGGTTTACAATCATTATTAACAACAATGCAGGACTTGTCACTGAAATTTGATAAAATGAATAAGAAACTGGATACTTTTGAAGAGAATAGCAAAAAGCAAATCCAACAACTACAAGAATTGACAAAGCATAATAACTTGATAGAAGATATGGAAGAAACATTAACGGATGTAGAAAACAGAATTTCTGTCTTTGAAAAACATAGTGACACACTAACTAGACCAAATATTTCACTAATTTGAAAAATTGAAGATCTAGAAAATAGATCCAGATGCAACAATCTCCATATTTATGTAATACTAGAAGGAATTAAGGTTAGTAATATGGTTAACTTTCTTAATACATGGCTTCCAGACATTTTAAAGATTCCAGAGGCTTTGTTCTATGAGATTGAGACAGCTCACAGATCCTTAAAGCCAGTCTCAGCATCAAACAAAACAACAAACAGTCCCAGGTCAGTCATAGTCAAACTCTTTTCATCTCAAGATAAAGGACTTATATTAAAAACTGCCTGGTCTAATTCCTCGATCAAATCTGGAGAGCACATAATCCAGTTTGATAATGATTACTCATCTGGGGTGATGGCCAAAAGAAAGGAGTGTTTATCACTAATAAAATAAGTTAAAAAAGGCGACTCAAAGTACAGCTGATTTTTCCAGCAAGAATTAAAATCTTCTTCAGTGATGGCCAAAAATATTTCACTCAATAGAAACAGCAGTGACTCATCTATCAACTAATAAAGTCTTAGACAAGATAGAAGAAATGGATTGGAGTTTTTTTTTTGTTTAAAACGCCATGCTGAGAAAAATGAATTGAAAACAAATGAAGAAGAAAAAGCTGAGAGACAAAGATGAAAAACTACAGATCATTAAACTAATATTAGACTAGAAGCTCTCATTCAAATGTTTAACTAGTTAGATAGATCCAGATTTTACAACAAAACCACCATGGGATATAAAAATGAACTGGGTGACATATACTGTTTGGAAACAATATCATTTACAAGGTAAATACCTTTTATTATTTATTCTAATGCAGTATTAACATCTAAAATTAGACAAATATCAAATAACTGCTTTAATATCTAGAACAAGTATTACTAACTTGCTATGTCTTAACATATGAAAAATGAAATTACCATACATGCTTTTAGGCTTTAATAGTTTAATAACACAATGCTATACTGCGTTTGACTCTGGTATGAATGACAAGGTAAATGCCTTTTATTATTTATACTAATGCAGCATTAAACATCTAAAATAAGGCAAATATCAAAGAACTGCTTTAATAACTCGATCACGTATTACTAACTTGCTATGTCTTAACATATAAAAAATAGAATTACCATACATGCTTTCAGACTTTAATAATTTAATAACACAATGCTATACTGCACTCTGGTATGAATGACAAGGTGTTGAATAAACACAAACAGCACCATAAACTGCAGAAAAGACAAACCAAAACAAGAACAAGCAGCACCCCAAAATCTTCAGCTCTTCAGCTCTTTATTAAAAATAACTTGAGTAAAACACTGGTAGCAAATCACAAGTGGTCTGAAGAAGTCTAGTTGCTAAACTAGACGAAAAGCACTTAACTCTACTTGTGATTTACTACCAGTTTTTTACTCAAGTTATTTTTAATAAAGAGCTGAAGAACTGAAGACTTTGGGGTGCTGCTTGTTCATGAATGACAAGGTAAATGCTTTTTATTATTTATATTAATGTAATATTAAATGTATAAAATACGAGAAATATCAAATAACTGTTTTAAATATAGAACAAGTAGTAGTAACTTGCCATGTATTAACATATGAAATATGGAACTACCATACATGCTTTCAGGCTTTAATAGTTTGATAACATAATGCTATACTGCTTTTGACTCTAGTGTGAATGGTCTAGGAAATATAAAATGATATAACTTTAAAAAACAAATGTTTATGATTTGTTCCTTTGTAAACTATGTGCTAATAGTTAAAAGAGTGCTATTAATATTAAAATTGTTATTTGTGGCACTTTTCTGTGGTGCAGTGGGTGCTGGTAGTCATTTTAAATGAATTAGAAGAAACTGAAAGTAAAAAATGGCTCTCTAAGTTCATGGCCTATTCTAGAACTCTAAAAGCTTCACTTATAGTTCTCTGCTTACCCTCCAGAGCCATGAACTGGTAAAATATGTTTTTAATCCATCTTGAAGTATTACAATAAAAAAAAAGCTGTTAGAGTCCATTAGAGTTGTTTGCATATTCATAAACAGCCAAAAACAAAAGTACTTGATTACAGAGTGTGACTAGCACTTGAAGGAAAGCAGTATGGAGCTTAACTTAAACCAAAAGGCTCTTAAAGTAACAAGTACATATTTTCACAAAACTACAAGTACTTCAAAGCATTATTGAGCATGTACATATACATAGCATAGATTTAATAATTCTAAAAGGAAATAAGAGAAATTACCACAAAAGTACTATAATATATGAAAAGAAAATGACATCATGAATAAGATAGAGGCAATTGATGTAAACAGTTAATGTAAACTCATATGTATGCATGCTAGTACACACAGCTGTAATAGAAAGTATGACTACTTATAACAACAAAAGTAATAATAATTTAACAGCTAAGAAACCAATAAATAAATATATAAATATTTGCACAAATGTATTCAGTAAGTCGCTGAACCAGATGTAATAAAGAACTAGTATGGCAGGCTATAAATGTCATGAAAGCATTATAAGAATCAGCATACTTAACAAGACTGGTACATAAGAAATGACACTCATATGTGATAAACATGAACAAGTCTGATGTCAGTCCATAGTCAGTCATTAACTATGAAGATGAATAGATTAAGTTCAATTGTTAAACAAGACATACAGTAATACTGATATGTTTAATATACTAAGAGCAGTTCAGATATTATTTATGAAATTCTTAGGATTCTCTAGTGATTCACAGAGATTAACAAGATACAAGAAAAGTTAAAAGTAAGAGATTACATAAATCAGATGAGGCCTTAACAAATTCATATTAATTGCTGATACTATCTAAAGTATAAAACATCAAAAAATTGCATATAACTTATCTATTAAACAATAAAATTATGAAAGCCTATAATATGAATACAAACAAACCAAAATCTAAAGAAGTAAAGAATTCTACTCAACAGATGAATGTACTATATAAAAGTGCTGTTTATGTTATGCATAGAGATTTTATTAGAAGCCAAAATGTTATTATATTAAAAATTTACAGTTCATAACAACAATAACAATGTTTTTATTAACTTGACTGGATGTTGAAACAATGAAGTTCCATAAGGCTCTGTTGTCTTAACAGTAGGAAGTATGAACCTACTTGGACTGTGTACACATAGGGTTTGCAACAAATACTAACAGTCATCTTAGTTGTATATTAAATCTGGTGTAAAGAAACACTAAAATAAAATGGTTACTTACATGTATACAATGGTGATGAATCAAGAAATGCATTGATAATAAAGAGTTGTCTAAATAAAATGTTGACACTATACAACAGATACTGTTACACTGAAAACAGATGGTTGAAGGACATTAAATAATACAGTGAGATAAAATGTAAGATGTATATACTAGAACAACGTATTTAAAGTTGGTGGTACTATTTCATTTAACTACAGACAGTAATATCATATAACAACCTCTGTAATAGTGTTTAATTGAATGTTATACAGTTCAATAGCTGCAGTTTGATAGTACACAAGCAATAAGAATTTTATGCTTTTAGTTATATTTGTTGCCAGGAAAGCAGAGGGAAGATGCTGACTAGGGATAAGAGGGGTCACTTGAATGGTAAACTTATTCAAGAATGGGATGTTTTCTCCCATGGAGGGAATGATTGCTTGTTTATATTTTGAAAACCACTTTTTATGTAGACAGTTTTTATTTGTACCTTTTAAATGGATGTCTACGCAATGTGTTTATAACATATATGAAATGAATGGTAAAAAGTTTTCAGCACACATACAAGGTTATGTACAAACACAAAAACAGGACAATGGTTAAATACAAAGGTATAGCTAGTCCAACTGTGAAATGCATTTATATTAATGTCAGTGGCTTAAATAACAGCTGTAAAAGAAGAAGCTTACAAAGATATCTTAAACTATGTAAAGCGCAAGTCACATGTTATACAGCAAGACATTAATAAGATTAATATGCATTATTACACATTACTAGCACATTCAGAATATAATGAAAAACAAAGAGGTGCAGCAATATTATGGAGAAAGACTACCTTGATGCCCAGGATCATAAAACAGTCAATGATAACTCAAGAACGTTTTGTTAAGTGTCAGTATTAATAAATGGTTTGGCTTATACCTTGGTAAACAACTATTGGATACCAGGACTGGGTGTCAGGGCAGCCAAACAACATTTAGAGGACATAATACAGCATTCCAAAGGTAATACAATAATTGCAGAAGATTTTAATAGTATAATAAAAGAAGAGGACACAAATGCTAAAAACACATGCAAGAAATCTCCACTA
This sequence comes from Protopterus annectens, assembly GCF_019279795.1. Taxonomy (NCBI): domain Eukaryota; kingdom Metazoa; phylum Chordata; order Ceratodontiformes; family Protopteridae; genus Protopterus; species Protopterus annectens. The sequence continues at coordinate 104,624,809 of NC_056751.1, read as the reverse complement.
TCAAAATTACTTGCAGAGTTTACTGACTCATATAACTTAATGGACATTAACACATATGCTGAACAAGATTCATTGATATTCACACATTACTCACATAAACATAACACCTTTTCCAGAATAGACAGTGTATATAACAAAATATCTTACCACAAAAATAAGCAAAGTCAAAACAATCACCCCACCTTCTTAGACCATAATGCAATAAGTTTTGAAATAGATTTTAACTTTGAGAAAACTTACAACCATAAGAATTCCAGCCTATATAGCAAACCTTAAAGAGTTTAAACCATACTATACATATATATACACATATATATACATATATATATATATATATATATATATATATATATGTGTGTGTATATATATATATATATATATATATATATATATATATATATATATATATAGGATGCAATGAAAACATATTTATATGGGAAGGCAGTAGCCTGGTATAAAAACAAACAAAAGCATTGGAATAAAGAACTTAGCTTCAGAAAAAGAATTAGAAGACCTCAACAAAAATGCTTAGAGAAATGGAATCATAAAACAATGATTAATCTAGAGAAGGTCAAACTATGTGCTTACTCTATGAATCCAAAAAAATCAAAGGAGAATAGCTAACAGGATGAAAAGAATGATAAAGGCAAATCAGATAAAATAAATATACAATATAGACAAAAAAAAGAAAAGTATCAGACTTAGAAGGAATTCTAGAAGCCTTTAGAGTATATTTTAATAAACTGAGCAGTCAAGAAAATAAAGTAGAATCAAGTGAAGCACTTAGAAAATTCCTTAAGGAAAATATAAAACTAAGACTATCAGATGAACACAGAAAAATAATAAAGATATAACTATGACAAAAATTAAAGCAGAAATCAAGAAGCTAAAATTAAACAAAGCCCCAGGTAATGATAATATGACACCAGAGATGTTTAAACTACTATCTAATAATGCATTAACTCTATTACTTAGTGTGTCTACATCAGTTAAAGAAGGTAATAAATGCCCCCCTTCTTGGAAATACACTCAAGTATCACTAATTTTGAAACAAGATAAAAAACCTGATGAGTGTACCTCATATAGACCCATAAGTTTATTAAATATAGATTATAAAATATTTATGACAGTTCATGCAAACAGAATAAAACAAATATTGCCATTATTGATACAGAATGATCAAACAGGATTCATTAGAAATAGAAATACATATGACAATATAAAGAGAATGTTGTCCCTTATAAATTTCATAAACAAAACAAAAAATGAAAGGAATGTCATTTGCTTAGATATTAACAGTGTATTTGATTCTGTGAATTGGGATTACCTTTGGCTTGCACTGGTGGAGTATGGATTTTCGAAAAATTTTACCTCACTAATAAGGTCTCTTGATGATAGATCTTCGGCATAAATAAAAATAGGATCCTGTTTATCGGAGCCTGTTACCATTACAAAAGGTACAAAACAGAGTTGTCCACTTTCTCCTTTGTTATTCGCATTAGTAATAGAACCATTAGCAAATTTAATACACGCAAACCCAAATATTCAAGGAATTCAACTAGATACTGACCTTGAGTTAAAGATTCAACTATTTGCCGATGACAATTTATTGACCTTAAAAGAAGATAATAACATACTAAAAGAAGTATGGAAAGCAACAAACCACTTTTTTTAAATATTGCTCTTATAAACTTAGAAAGATAATAGAATAGGTATTACATTAGTATGAATTTTCTGAATGGTATGAAATCTGAAACACAAATGTCTGTCATTATTTTCTAACTTCAGTCTTTAATGATTTGTCACTAATTTGCCAAAAAAATACAATTTTATGAAAAATGGACCAAAAATGTGATGTAAAAATATAAAATAGCCACACAATACAGCTGGGAACCTGTCAAAGAAGGGACACTTTAATATTAGTACTGCTAACTTGTGCAGCTGACAAAATAAAAGAATCTACATGCATTTCTGAAATAAAAGTAATCTATAACTCTGATTATTACAGTTATATCTTAATTGTAAACCCTCCATGTTTTCTTCCAAAATTGCTATTTTGTGGAGAGATTATTAGGGGAAATGGCAACATTTTGAGCCAAAATCAGGGACAGTTGAGAGGTTTGGCTATGCCTAATTCTATAAAGCAATTTATTTGCATGTACCTCTCAACCTGTTAATGCAATAAATCTGGACAAGGCCAAATATATTGGGGGAACATATAAACAGTACTAAAAATTGCTCTTGTATAAACTGAGACAGTTTATAGAACAACAGGTCTTACTTTAGCATGCATTTTTCTGGTTATGAAGTCTGAAACTAGTGTGTCATTATTTAATGACTTAATTCCTAAATGATTTGCCAGAAAACCACAAATTTTATGAGGAACAAACCAAAAATAAGAAGCAAAAATCTATTCATTCTTTGAAAATCTGGACAGTTGGGAGGTATAGTTCAGCTGGGGCTGTCTTTAAGTTTGCCACCCTTCCCCCTCACAAAATCATGGTCGAATGCAGCCTCCCCCTGCAGCCATTCCAGTGATCCATTACTTGGCTATTTGACTCCATTTGCCATAAACACTAATGTGCATACTGATTTACTTCTATGATAATTTGGGCTTCATTTGAAGGTTTTATTTTGCATTTTACAGCACAAACACTAAGACATCTGCTAAACAAACTTAGCATTAAAACTTCTCTGCCCTTGAAACTCACATTCATTGAAACAGCATTGAAAATCACATTCAAAGAAAATACATTTTACCAGTGGCAGATAAAGATTAATTCTGGGCTGTTTTCAAATCATAGGCCCCTTGCATATGAAACATACATGTGCTCTTTGATACACCTTCCTATTGTTTTGAACATTTTTCCAGTAAACTATGAAACAAAACGCATGCACCAATAATGACAAAACTGCCCAATTCAGAACATCTTTCCAGTAAACAATGAAACAAAATGCATGCACCTATAATGACAAAACTGCCCAGTTCAGAACATTTCCATCATAAAAGTCTACTCAAACTTCTACAGTCCATCATTATCAGTAAATATGCACAATTCTACAGTCCACCATTATCAGTAAATATGCACAATTCTACAGTCCACCATTATCAGTAAATATGCACAATTCTACAGTCCACCATTATCAGTAAATATGCACAATTCTACAGTCCACCATTATCAGTAAATATGCACAATCTCTGAAGAAGTAAAAAAGTCATCTAAATAATTCCACATTAAATAAATCTGTAACTAATGAAGAGGTTGTTGCTAGCAAACACCTTTATATTTCATGGTTTCATCGAAAAATAAAGTGGCTGATGCCCCTGAGGAATAAATTGCCTATATTACATTAAAAATGATAAGCTAGTAATATTGCAATAGGAAATGGATGGCAAACTTATAACAGGCTCATAGTTAGTATCTTAACTTTTTCAGTACGGCAGCATTCACCCTTGTGGGAGTAGAACCAACAACCTTCTGCATCAAAAGCAAGTACACAACCTGTTGTGCTATTAACAATGCAAGCTGACTTAGCATAAGCATCACTAAACTTCTCTTCCCCTGCAGCTCTCAGCTCCTTGTAAAATCTACTCAATACTCAGCTGCATCTCAAATTCGCAGCACAAGAAATCTGGAAAAAGCCAAATTTATTGGAGGGGGGGGGTCAAAACCCCAAAAACCAGGGACACATTAAACATTGCTCGTATAATCTTGGAAAGTTGCTAGAATAAAATGCTGTGTTACCACCATACATTTTACTGCCAAGGTCCCTGTGCAAAAGAGTCAGAGCAACATACCACTATGCAAAATCAGCTGCTTTGTGAAAGAAAAATGCTGTGTTACCACCATACATTTTACTACCAATGTCCCTGTGCAAAACAGTCAGAGCAATATACCACTATGCCAAATCACCTGCTTTGTGAAAGAAAAATCCTGTGTTACCACCATACATTTTACTGCCAAGGTCCCTGTGCAAAACAGTCAGAGCAACCTACCACTATGCCAAATTAGCTGCTTTGTGAAAGAGTGGAAGACTGAAACTTAAATGGCTATCATTTAATGAATTCAGTTCTCACCATAGCTGTCAACCTCTTAGCACAAAACACCTGGACAAACCCAGTAATGAGGGAATACAGCCCTCAAACATATTCAGTGAATTCAGTTCTTGCCATAGCTGTCAATCTTAGCACAAAAAACCTGGACAAAGCCAATAATGGGGTAATACAGCCCCAAAAATAAGGACAAATTTCAAATATTCATCTTATAAACTTAGGTTGTCTTACTATGTATTTTCTGAAGAATATGAAGTCTGAAATTCAAATGCCTGTCAATTTCACTTCTGATGGAACAAAAACAATTTTCAGCAGAGGCCCAGGGAGAAATACTGCAGACACATGTCTTTGTAAAATGGCAGGACACCAGAGCAAATCCACACAAACACAGGGATAAGATGCAGACACAGAAGGCACCCCAGCCAAGAATCAAACCAGAAAACCTATAGCTGTGAGGCAACAATGCTACCACTGCACCATCAAATATGTAAGGATTTAAACATTCAGAAACCTGAAGTCTGAAATTCAAATGCCTGTCAATTTTATTTAACAACAAAAAAAAATTTTCAGCAGAGGCCTAGGAAGAAATAATGCAGACATGTCTTTGTAACATGGGAGGACACAAAAGCAAACCCACACAAACACAGGGCGAAGATGCAGACGCCACAAAGAAGGCACTCTAGCCAAGAATCAAACCTAAAAATCTGTAGCTGTGAGGCAACAATGTTACCACTGCACCATCAAATATCAAGCATTGCAGCATTTAGAAACCACAGATATTATGAGGAACAGATCAGATCAAATATTAGGCAAAATCTGCAATTTTTTTACAAATGGTGGTGGGTAAGGAATTCAGGTCTTTAACACCTGCATACAAAGTACAGGGTTCAAGTCTGAGGTATTCCCTACCACACCACCATGAGTCTAGCCACCAGTATATAGCAACTGGGTCCAACTCCGATGAGGTTTCCCAGGACAGTCTATTGCAGTTGTACTGCATAGACTTCTGGGATCTTGCTCTAACATGTTTCCCAGTCCGGACTGCTACTGAAACAGTCTGCGCATGCTCCAGACTGTCTCAGCAGCAGTCTGGACTAGTGCGCAAATTTTGAAATTGTTTTTCTTTCTTTTATTTTCTAATTTCTTTATGTTTTTCAGCTGGGGGGGGGCTGCAGTCCAGCAGTCCAATAGCACGGGCCGCCCCTGGCAGTTTGGCAGTAGTCTAGGAACAGGTGAGGATAAGGTACATCAGGGGCAGTGTAAAGCAGCTGGTGCTGCTGAAGAATTACAGCAGTTTCAGGGCCCCCCCAGACAGTTTCATGAGGAGGCTTTTGGCAATGAGGAGGTTTTAGATTTGATTATAGGGAGATTGGGGTTGTTCACAGGTGGAGTGGAGTCACAACAGTATGAGGTTGGGTCAGACCATGGCATTCAGCTGGGTGGATGGTTAACTAAGCAGGCCCTGGGGCAAGGGGGAATCTTCTGACCACTCAGATATGGCTCTTAGTTAAAGGAAAGTTCTGGAAGGGGGAGTATGTTGATATTTTTAATTAATTGACGTGGATGAGGTTCAACATCTGATGGAATCAGAAACAGCAAACAGTAAAGACTTTCAGTGGCTTTAGTGGCCTTGGGGCACAGGAGAATAGGTAGATTTTGGCCAAGGACATGGGACAACTGGATGTTAGGCTTCAGTTATTACATGGTGGTTCAGCTGAAGAAGGATACCGTCTTTGGCCTTACCACATTTGGCTTAATTTCTCACAATCTGTGAGATACAGCATCTGTGGGGTGAGGGTGCCTGGTAGTGGTATGATCAGAGGTTTTGGAAGCAGAAGGCCATGGATCAATGAGTGTTGTGGGATGTGAGACATCCTGACATTTGTCTAACCACTATGGTAGATAGCTTTGGAGCCATTAGCGGGGGGGGGGGGTTAAGTTTGTTAGTCCTCCCTTTAACAGATTTAAAGTTTCTCCTTTGAGGTTGGTTCCTAAGAAGGTGGCACGGGATTTTATTTGATCCACCATTGGCCTTATCTCGGGAGGAATTCTGAGTATGATTTTATTTCAAGAAGGATGTAAATTCAGTCATGTGTCTTTGGATGATGCAGTGCATGTCATTCAGGAGTTTATGGATCAATGGTTAGTGAAGGTAGATATTTAATCCATTTTTGTTTATTACCAGTTTGAGAGGAAGAGTGGCTGTTGTTGGACAGGGTAGTTGGGTTTAAGTTTTACTTTAACAAAGATATGCCGATGGGATGTTTGGTGGTCTCTGCTACTTTGACAGGTTTAGCACTGCTCTCCACTGGGTTTGGCAACAGTAGGTGGGTTGCCAGGAGGCAGTACATTATTTGGATGACTTCTTAAGAGTAGGTGAAGGGTTTGAAGGAGCATTGGAAGGTAGAGAAGTGTTTTGGAGAATGTGTGAAGAACTAGGTGTTCTATTGGCTAGAGAGAAGTTAAAAGGTCAAGCAAGGCATTGTTTTCTGGGATTGTTAGTGGATGCAGGCCATGGTTTGTTTTGTTTACCAGATGCGAAGGTAACACATTTGAAAGAGAAGATTTGATGGGGAAATCCAAGGACAAAGTGCAGATTTAGGATGTTATGGAGTTCTTTGCTCTCCTGATATTTGCATGTGGGGCAGTTCATCCAGGTCATTACTTTTGTGGTTTCATGGTCTTTTTTTTGAATGAGGGGAAAAGCAAACATCATGGGGTGAGGGTAATAAGTTGGTGTATGTTGATTTAGCATTTTGGTTGTCTTTTTGGAGCAGTTTAATGGTATGGCTTTTTGGCAGGTGAACTCGGTTATTTAAGGGGATTTGCAATTGTTTACAGATGTGGCAGGGAGTATTTGGGATGGGGGCATATTTTGAGGGGGAATGGTTTGTGGCTCACTAGCTGGCAGGAGGAAGGACGATTGGATGTTGACTGTTTTGAGTTAGTTCCAATTTGGCTGGTGCTGAAGGTCTAGCAGAAGAAAGTTGCGGGGGAAAGGGTCAATTTTCATTTGGGCAATATGGCAGTGGTACAAGCCGCTGTTGTTGCCAGAGGAAGTGGGTCAGGTTGGTTTGGAATGACTGGATGCTTGGTACAGGAATCCTGGACAGTTTTTAAAATGAAGCCGTATGGTAGGGCATTTCAAGATTTTGTTAATTTGTGTTACAGCTGCCTGAGGAGGAAGGAGTTTGGTGGGAAGGATTGTTGTTGAGATATTTGGTTCAGGCTTGAGGACAAGGTGAGACAGTTCAGTTGGTGAAGGTGGCCTTAACTGAGATTAGTATAGCTGCTTGGGTGGCTAGGTAACATGAGCTTACCAAATTTTGGACTGTTGTTATTATGTTGAAGGATTGGGGTGGGGTTGATAGTGTGAAGACTGACAATGACGATTGACAAGCAGGTTTTGTTGCGGGGACTAGAGTTGGTAAATGGAGATTGATTGGATTGTACTTTGTGTGGCATTTGCTTTATGGATGCATTATGGAGCTCTTAGGGTGTCAGAGTTGTTTGGTCACTAGTTTGGTGGGATGTTTCAGTGTTTTTTGTTTACATGAGTATTTGGTTATGTAGATCTAAAACAGCTCAGTTGGGAAGGCTTATGTTATTGGTCATAAAATGCTTTCTTGTCTTATCTTTGATAATTGGGTATGGTGACAGGCTTAGTATTAAATTAATTTCCTAGTACAGGAAATCTCATTTTGGTCATTCTTATATCCATTGGGCAGCAAATGGGGATTGCAGCTCAGGCGGGTGGCACGCAATTAGGTTTGCATTGTTTTGGGTGGCATTGGACTTTTTAGAGTCTGGGTTGTATATTTGGTAGGTACCAATCTGGGAATAATTCCGAAGTTACAGGTGGTAGTTTGGATATGTTAGGATCTTTTTATGTTAATGAGGTTATACCCAGGTATGTGTATTGTGTGGTTGGAAGTAGTACCATGGTTATTTTAGCTTTGGAGAGGGTTCATCAGTTTGTAATTTTAGGCTAGTTAGGCAACTGGTAGCTTTGGATATTTATAGGATATGCCATTGGGACAAGAATCCAGTTTGGTGCAGAAAGGATGGAGTACACCTGAGTGATTTTGGTGGGCCTCTATAATGTACATTTAGGTTGTTTTTTTTGATGTTTTTGCTGAAGGTTTGGGGGGGAATGAGGGGGAACAGCCTGTGTCAGGCTGGTTGGTGGAGAAGAGGGATAGATTTGTCCCTCTTCTCTTCCCCTCTTGTGCTGTTAAAAGTAAGTGAGTGACGGTGAGGGTGCTGCTTGTTTGGTTAGGGTGAGTGAGGCTACACTGCTCTAATAAATGGTTTTATGGATGTTCATGTTGTGATCAGTAAACTAAAATATAGTTCAATAAAGTTATGTGTATGGTAGTTTAATAAAGGTCATCAAATGTCTTTTGGTGTGGTGTGCTTATTGAAGGGGACCAGGACAAATGAGGTTTAGAAACAAACCAATTTGTCCAGGGACATCTTCGGGAGAGGGTTAGGTAGGAATAGTAATGGGAGTTAAGATGGTAGTGGAAGAGAGTTAGTGTGGTGGGGATGGAAGGGGTAAATTGGGAACGTGGGAGGGTTGGGAGGAAATGAGGTAAGTATAAGGAGGGACTTCATTGGTTTTGTGTGACTGTAACTGATTAAGGGATCAGATTTTGGCGTGAACTTGCTACCCACCCTCCCTCCTTCTTTTAGGAACATTGAGGATTGTGTAGTTATTTTATAGGTTTGGTGTTTAGGTGGAGAAGAAGGATATGTCTGTCCCTCTTCTGTTCCCCCTCTGGTGATGGATGTGTATTTTAATGAGTTGGGGAATGAAAGTGAGTGCTGAGATGCAGCTTGATAAGTAAAAGTAAGCGAGTGCAGGTGAGGACGCTGCTTGATAAGTAAAAGTAAGCGAGTGCAGGTGAGGATGCTGCTTGATAAGTAAAAGTAAGCGAGTGCAGGTGAGGATGCTTGATAAGTAAAAGTAAGCGAGTGCAGGTGAGGATGCTGCTTGATAAGTAAAAGTAAGCGAGTGCAGGTGAGGACGCTGCTTGATAAGTAAAAGTAAGCATGTGAAGGTGAGGATGCTGCTTATTTGGTTAGGGTGAGTGAGGTTATGCTGCCGTAGTAAGTGGTTATATGGATGTTCATACTGTGATCAAAAAAAATAAAATATGGTTCAATAAAGTTATGTTTATGAAAGGATATTAAAGATTGTGAAATGTCATTTGGTGTGGTGTGTTTATTGAAGGGGATCAGGACAAAAGCAACTGAGTTGTATTTAAAAAATGATATAAGAACAAACATATCTGATATGGGTGTACCATTTTATCCAAAGAGGAAAAGTTTGGTTATTCATGATAAATATAACTACAATTCCCCACCTAATATTATTGTTATATTGTTATCACAGTCAATGTCACAGATAATAAGTATATAGAATGTTAATCAACAATATGTATGCTAATGACTAAATTTGAAGAATTCATAAATATATTCCTGGTCTTATGTGTCAAAATAATAAAATATCACCTGGTGGCTTTGGTTATTCTAAGAGCAGTTGGTCCAATTATTGCATGCAGAAAATGCATGTACAGTTGTTAGCTGACCTTATAAATATAACATCCTAAAGAAGTTGCCAAAAGTAGGAATATCCTTGTCATCGCTTTTAAAACCCTATTGAGATTTTCATTTAAAACAAACAACATGTATAATATAAATAGTATTTCAGCATGCTAAGCATGTGACTGACATGTGAGCTCAAATAGAAAATTAAAATTATTAATGATTACTACTTCATAGGTTCATAGGTTGGTACTAGGCTATCGGCCCTAGGGCCTGTACAAGCCTAGCCATAACAATTCCCTGGCTATTTCTTCCCACAATAATTAGTTCCTGGACCCCTGTCTAGCAGGGTGACTGATGTGATCCCCGGAGTGAATTTCCTATCTCCCATCCAATCATCAGGGTTCCTTTTGAAGAGGGCCAAAGAGGCACTCTACTTGACATGTATGGGCAGTCTATTCCAGAGTCTGGGGAGTCTCTGGGTCAGGAACATATCCCTCCAGCACGTTTTGTTCATTTTGATGACAAGGTTTAGATCCCTGGAGCATGTGGCTCTGAGGGATTGGGATTTCTTTAAGTATAGCATGTCCAACAGCTTTGGGTTTGACATGGCCTTGTATGTTAAGCAGAGATCACCTCTGAGTAGACGATATGCGACAGAGTATAGCTGGAGTTTTTTTAGATGGTCAGCATAGGGCATCTGCTTTAGGCCTGTGACTCTTTTAGTGAGGTATTTTTGTGTACTTTCTAGTTGTAGCAGATGTCTTGAGAGGTACATGCCAAATAGAGCGTTGTATTCTATAATGGGTCTAATGAGGGATGAAAGTGGGACAATGACCTCCTTTTTTCTGGATGAAAAGCCCTTAGTGATGAGGCATGCCACATAGAAGGATTTCCTGACTGTTGTGGCAATGTTGTTATCAAAGGTGAGACCACTGTCCACCTGTGTCCCTAAGTCTCTTATCACACTTTCAGTGTTTAGTGTACTGCCACCTATGTGGTAATTCACAGGTACATGTTTTCTCCCAAAGGGGATAACTATGCATTTCTTGGCATTGAGCTTGAGCCCATGGCTCTGGCACCAAGCATCTGTTTCTGTAAGGCCCTTTTGTAGACTATCCACACCTTTTGGGGATTCAATAATGGCTTCCAGTTTGCAGTTATCTGCAAACTTTGTTAGCCAAAGTCCCTTAGTGTTGGCCTATACTTCAGAGAAGTAGATGCCAAACAAGAGCAGTCCCAGTACTGAACCCTGAGGTACTCCACTTGTCACTTGTCTGGATTTGGAGTCGGCTACTTTTACAGTGTGGATTCTGTCAGTAAGCCAGTTGGCCACCCATCGAGTGACGTAGGGATTAATGCCCAGCTTAGTAAGTTTATCTATGATTCCAGAGTGGGGGATGGTGTCAAAGGCCTTGGCGAGGTCCAGATAGGCTGTATGGACCGCCTTACCCTTGTCCACATCTCTGGAGACTGATTCTAAGAAGTCAATCAGGTTCAGGAGACAAGATCGGCCCTTCACAAATCCAAACTGGGTGGGGCCCAGTGTTTGAAGGTTGCCAATGTCTTTGTTTATATGTTCCATGATAATACATTCCATGGCCTTGCTGATCAGGCTTGTCAGACTGATGGGGCGGTAGTTCCCAGGATCCAAGGGTGGTAGTTCCCAGGATCCAAGGTGGATCCCCCCCTTATGGAGTGGGATAACTGTAGCTGTGCGCCACTCAATGGGCATGCAGCCTGAGGCGAGGCTATGATTCAACATAATACTGACTCAATTATAATAAAAATAATTTAAAATATAAACAATATTTAAATTAAACTGATTATTTACATCATACTTGGTAACTGGGCAAGTACACAAAGCGTGTTCATAGTAATTATATTCTCAAACTTCTTATTTTAATGCCACCCAAATTATTCTAAACAGAAACATTGTATTATCAGTGAATAGCATCCGTACATTTTTTCTATAACAAGGATAGTTTAGGCCAATATTTTTAATCTAAATATGCCTATTTAGATACAATTGAAACAGTATTAAATTCATTTTCGTAAACAATAGTGATTCTATTCAGAAATTCAAAAAAAGAACGTGATAGATATTTCCAATTTTTAGTTAATATGCCTGTTTAAATACAATTGAAACAGTATTAAATTAATTTTTGTAAACAATACTGATTCTATTCAGAAATTCAAAAAAAGAACATGTGATAGATTTTTCCAATTTTTAGTTGTTTTATGTGCAACAGTTTCACTATGAGTAGAAGAAAGTAAATGCATTGAGGAGCAGAAACTTTAAATTTCATTCACCAAAAACATCTTGCTGAAAAACATTTTTTGAATGTTTTTGCAGGGGGTGATCCCCCCACATCCCCTGAACTTAGTATATATATATATATATATATATATATATATATATATATATATATATATATATCTCCACAGTCACACCAACTTGATGAAGGGGAAAATTTGCCCCAAAGGGTAATTACTTCTGGTACAACTTGCGATGGTGGTGGTTTTCTATGGAGGAACTCTGATCATCGGTGAGTTCAAGCTCAAGCAGTTGAAGCTCAAGAGTGCAAGCTTTGTCCACCAGTAGGATAACTATGTGCAACAGCTAGGAAACACAAAAGGGGTGACAACTTATCCTTATTAATGCACAAAGCAGTTGGAGCATTGAATGGAAATAAATGGTTTAATATTTGAAATTTATCAGATCAAGAGTTTCAGTAAATGGCTGAAATGTTCAAAATTCTGTCAACAGACTCCAGTTATAAAAATGTGTTTCCAATCAGCTCTTACGTCTGAACTGTATAACCAGCACTATCATTATTACATGTTCTCTGTCTTACAAGGACTAAGAAATATTCTATAAATAAACTGCCATGTTAAAATTTTCAAAAATAAATATGATATTTTAGCCAAATGTAGTATCTGCTCTTATCTGTCAGTAAAATTTGGATAGTTAGTTTGACTTGGGTACTTTGGGTAAGAGGTATAAATGGTTAATGTCATAATATAATCATGGATAACTGAGAGAAAACTGAAGAAGCTGTTGTTTCTTTCAGAAGAATGGACCTTTGATGTCCCCTCCTCTGGGCCAGTAATCAAGGAGCCTGAATCCTCACCACTGACATGGGTGAGGAATGTTCACTTGGAACAAAAATACATACTCACAATATTTCCAGATGCGGCTGTCTTATTATATATGAGGACATTCTATTAAGTATTGTTAAGCTATTGAAATTAATAATCAAACTAAATATAAGAGTACTGTGATGAGACAAAGGATCACTTTAATAGAATCAGCCATCACATCTGATTTATTAGAAATGTAAAATTCTAGCAATACATGTTTGAGCCCCAAAAATGTAAAGCTAGTGGGTAAAACAGAGTCTAGCTCAGAAAAATTACTTTTTCTCTTAGATTCAAGAAATGTACATATTGGCTTTTAATGAGACTGATATTCTGGAGCCTCTGTTATGACTAGAGCCTTTATTTTTTAAAATACAGTTAAAAACACCCCCAGAAGTAGGCTACACTTAAAACACTTAAAATTATTGCACGTCTGATTTTTTTTTTCAAATGCAGCTCACCATTCAATGCATTTCATCTAGTGTAATAACTCTGTTCTGATATCCTGTAGTTACCATTGCAAACATTTCCTTGGTATTACTCAAGGAATTTATAAACGTAGGCATCATTGCATTAGTTCTCCATGAAATTGTGGCTTCTCTTCAATTTTCTTTAAAAATAATATACTAAGATTATATAATTATAAATTCCAAATGGTGCATATCTTTTTCTTCTAAACATATTTATTTTTAAAATACTATATCTGATTTATTAATTTTAAGATATTCAAGCAATCCTTCTCTTTTTAGCCATTATTTAAACCTTTAATATTTAAATACAAAATAAAGTGGCCATTCTTATTTTCAGGTAAAATTAATGCATTTATTTGAAAAATTCTGTGATAAATAATATAATTCATACATGAAGTTTTGCTCCTGAAGCTTATATTTCTTAAGAAAATGATTAACTGTATTAACACTTTAAAGGACACATCATAAGTTAACATATTGAAATTAAATAAAAAGCAGCTCTTTAACTGTATCATGGAAGCCTTGGGTTCCTATCTTTGTTAAGAAATCCAAATCACGCTGCCCCAATAATCTAATATTACCCAGGATTACCTGCCTTCCATACTATACACCAATTAGCTCCAGATGCAAAAAAAATGCAACAATTTTACAAAAAATTGTGTATTGAACTTATGAGTAGTTGCAACATCAGAATGTATATCAGAATTTAAGTTGTTTTATAAGGTCGTGAGTCTAGATTGACTCTAGAACAGCTGCTCTCTAGGCTAATGAGTTTCTGTTCCCTGAGTGCAAGGTGGCTGAGTGACAAGATGACAAGAGTCAAAGTGTTGATGACTGTTATTGAAAATCCCTGGCAGTACAGATTCAGTGTGTATGCCAGCAGTGATTCCTTTGTTTTGGGAGATTTCTCATTTCTTCATGTTCATGTAACTCTGGCATTAGTGCATATAAATTCAGGAGGAATGGAGAGCTTGCCCCACATTGAGGAGTGCAGGGAGGATTGCAACCTGCAAAAACACAGTTTGATTTTTCATTTGTGGTTTCAAGCATTTGTACTGGGTGCTGTGCTTCATCAGCTTTTAAGCATTCAGTGTTTCATTATCAAACTGTCCACAACATCTGCATTCAGAATATCAAAAAGCATAAATGCATTTAATTTATCAGTAAGCTATGACAGCTTAAAAAATGTATATACCGGCTGTATACTGAGTTCATAAAAAGTATACTGTCTTTGATTTATCCTCTTTTAGATAACCACTTAAATGATGTTAAAGACAATAATCTATAAGAAATGAATGACCACTGTCTTCTCTGTCATTTATGCAAGAAATAAACTGATTTTCCCTACACTTTACTCCACCATTCCACAAATCTGTATTTCTTTGCTAGTAATAATACAATACATATTCTGTATGCAATGGCTACAAAGGCAAGTTCCATGCTCTGATCAACATTTCATATCCTGGTTTTTTAATTAATTTACATTACTAATAACTAGTTGTATAGAAAATGCATCCCTCATATCTTAGAAAAAAATTTATATTATAATAAGAGCATATATAGCTACATTCATTTTAAATGGCACATATTACAGTCACACAATACATACAGGAACAGATCCATATACACTGTTGCTATCATCCTCCCATTTGCACTAATACAAAAATCATATTGATTTTAGTTTGTGTTAAATTCATTTAAATAAATGCTGCTAACTACTATATTGTAAAATACAAAAAAGCATTTGTTCTGTTTTGCTTGTTGTATATGAAACAAACTACTTACTCTTACATTATAATACATTCACTTTATAATCTTGAATTCTGCTCTAGGCGAAGAATATCAAAACCTCTTGTGTAATGATTGCAAAAGCAAGTTCTGCATATACACCAGCCAGCCTTTCAAGTTATATTCTTCAGTTAATGTATGTAATAAATCCTCACCCATCCACCCATTTCTACATTAATTCACTTTTGCTAAAGCACTGCAATGTAACTTATACTAACAGTGAAACCTCTTATATTTCATAAGGATTACTTCATATTTATAAGCAATTATCTACTAACACTCAATCTTACATGCTGTCTACATATACCTCTCAACCTGCTGGTGCAAGAAATCTGGACAAAGCCCAACAAAATGGGGGGACAAAGGCCCAAAAATAGTGACAGATTTTAAATATTGCCCTTATAAACTTAGAGATTTGTTAAAATAATAGTGTTTGTGTCTGAATTCATTTTCTGAAGGACTTGAAGTCTGAAACTCAAATGCATGTCATTATTTAGTGATTTCAATCTTCAGATCATCACAGTGATTTGTCAGAAAACCACAAATTTTATGAGGAATAGACCAAAAATATGAAGCAGAAATCTGGACAGAAAACAGACAAGTAATCAACATTTTCATTAGTCAAAACAACTATATTTCTACATATATTTATCTGCCTACTATTTATGTATATGCATGTTTCCATGTGTGCGTGTGTGCGTGTGTGCATGTGTGCGTGTGCATGTGAGTGTGTGTGTGTGTGTGTGTGTGTGTGTGTGTGTGTGTGAGTGTGTGTGTGTGCGTGCAAATCAAATTAGATATAGTAACAACAATAACAACAACACATAGGAAGGCATACACTATTTAGTAATGAGTTGATTTAAACTTACAGATGTACTTTTGATCATGGTTTACAATACCATGAGATACTTACAAACAGCAGAAGATGAATCACACATTCTTACACAAGTGCAAATGAAGGCTGGTGTTGAGCATGCATGTGGTCAGCAGAAGCAAATAGTTTTTGTTATGTGCACCTTTACAGTAGGTCACTATAATACAGTCATGGGAGACATTTTCATTGTCTTGTTGTGTATTATACTGTAACCCAAATGCCACCTGCAGATGTGTAGCCCAGCCAGGCAACATCAGTGGTACACAACAGGATAATGTAATGGAAGTAAATAAGAGCGCTAACACTTTATGAACAGAATGTGCCTCCCAGCATGCCCTGTTCTGTTACATGCTATGACATCATGAAGGGGACATCACTACCTAGCAGTGCATAGTGTATCATCCACCCACACACACATACACACACATACACACACACACACACACACACACACACACACACACACACACACACACACACACACACACACACATGCATGCGCACTTATCAACCCACAGACAGTTAACTGATGAGCCAAGGGCAGGTGCAGCACCATCAGAATGACACTCATTCAGCACAGGGCTACATGTGGATCAGGACAGCACAGAACATCAGACATTGCTAACCACTCAGAACAGACCAAGAAATATGCAATGCTAGTACAAATGCTGGGAAGACTGAGCCCAGGACCTGGGATCTGTTGGTAATCTGGATTTAAACAAGATTGAGTAGCATTTCAACACTTAGTACATGAGCCGCAGCAGAAAATAATTGCAAAATGAGCTAAGGGACATCTCACAAACACATATATGCACATGTGCAGACACACACACACACACACACACACACACACACACACACACACAAATGGAACCCTATGCAGGTCCCCTATCCAACCATTCAAATATATTTCAAGTGTTCCTTATGTCACAGCACACCCTACAGTAGTGAATGAATGCATCTACTACTCAATGACATTAAAGGTGCAGAAACCTTCAAAACAGAGTAAATGCACAAAAAAACACACCTGCACGAAAGTATGTCTGTTCATAGCCCTGACCACAGTGTCAATGTGCCACTCCCAACAACATAAATATGCATGACTATGACCTTGGCTAACAGTGACCTGCAGAACAAAGTCTGACGTGAGGTACCCCAAGTGCAGGTAACTGATTCCACAAATATCTTAGGCTATAGGTAAAGAGGCACATTAGTGTGGGAGACCACCCTTAGTTATAGATATTGATATCATCCAGGGCCACCCACTGAATATGGAGATGACAGTGCTCCATCTTAAATGGAGTACAGAAGGGTTCAACTGCAACACCGTACTGCATGCTCTTCTTGTACCATGCATGTGTTTAGGCTTGGAAAAAGGAAAGTCACTGCTAGATAACCCTGACTGCTTCTGGAACTCATCTACCTATGTGCACCAAAGGGACAAATGCCTGTACACCAGGTTAAAGTACTGACATGTTCACCTAAGCATTCTGACTGAAGGGCACATGTCTGTGCATGTGTTATGAAGTTACTCCAGAAAAAAAAACAGACCCAGTCAGCTCATTCACATTGCCAACAATTATCATAATGTTACATGCCATCTCAGTTATATGGCAAGCAAAGACTGACAGTGACTTCTAGAGCATGTCATCTAATTTCTGATTTTGATAACTTGGTAGCAGTCTGTACAGTACTCACTTGCAAGGCACACATGACCTGAGACAGTTCTATAAAACTCTCTTCCAATGTTTTAACCCATGCTGGTCAACACTTCCAGCTGCCTGACACGCTGTTCATGTTTGTCATTACTGTCAGCCTACAATGCCCTACAGCCATTTGTAAATGTAAGCACCCCAAAATATTATAAATAAAAAGCAGCTCAAAAATCATGCTCAAAAGGAATATTTTATGTCTTTTTACAAATGGTGATTTTCCTCTGCCATTATTTATGTTAATTTCTTTTATGCATTGACACTTACGTCCACTGAACTGATTGGATCTTTCTCAATAATCATGAAAAATGCAAGGTATAAATTGAAAATTTATTATATTATAGACACGCTACATGGGGAGCATTTCCAGGAGTACTAATATAAACATCAGGGTATGTGAAAATACATTAAAAAAATGCAAAAAGGCATGAAGAATTAATGAATAGTATGTCCCCTAGAGTAAGGCTATTGTACATTAGGAAGATTATTGTTTGGGTGGTCACCTTTTCAAATGGTCAAAGTGGGACATTTTGTATGGAAATGTGAAATTTTACAGTGGAGGCATATCAAAGCCAGTGTAAAGGACTGTATTTCACATATTTGTCAGAGTAAACACTCACTGTTGTAGAATGTAAGTTGATTCTATTCTTTAATACAGTATTAGTAGGTTTCAGATACAAAATAATGGCCTTACATAACTATTAGAGAACCCTTGGTAGGCTATATTTTTTGTCCTAAAAATCTCAAGACCTATTAATGGAAACTTAGGAGGGTGTATTTGATCATAAAATCTGAGGACATTTGCCATTTTTCGTGTTTTGTTTTTCAGGATGCAGATGTTTGAATAGCGACTGTCCTACACAAAGAAGGACAGGTGAGTACTGCAATAAGACCTTGTACCTGCCACAGAACACGTAACCACAGTGCTCTGTGTACAGAGCACACATGCAAATTACCCCTCCCTCACCAATCATAAGCAATTCAGAACCACTACGCAAACCACTTATGGGCTGCTGCTACCAACTACAAGTTACAGGACTAGAACCAGGTGCCTGGAGTTGGCATGTCTGACCCTGCTGATCCCCATTCTGTGCTGATTTGTTGTTCAGTATATAGAGCTAAGCAACAACACAATCATTAAGTAAAACATTAAAACAAATATAAAAATCCCTTACACAGTAGCACAAACCTGCTATCACAACCACATTTATCTCTACCATCACTATGCAGCAATTCTGCCCAGCTTGTGCCAGTGGGAGCTCCCAGAGCCCTAGATGCATTAACTGCCACATTATTATATTGACCCCAGCTCTGCTGTTGTGCCTAATGACTGAAAAGGTTTATGAAGTCCTACGTGGTGTGATGGTAGAGCACAGCATAACATGGAATGGCTACATGCTGTGTACTGTTATCACATCACAAAATTATTTCCCCATCTGTAACACCACTGCTGTATGCTATGCACATGCCTGTGCACTATTGAAAGACCAAGACGGTCTATTGTACACCCCGTATCATTACCACAGTCAGTGCCTATCGATCAGGATAAAAACAACAGGCGTACTAGGCACAGTATGCAGAACACATTTATGTAGCTGTAGATTATGTTTACAAATACTCTGGAACACTGACAGAAAGCTGACTGTGCAGTAGTACAATATTTCACCATGCTCTGTACCTGAGATATCATCTTTCATTATTTTTGACTGTGAAAAGGGTGAACCTTGAGCAAGAAAGAGATTTTCAAAATGCTGCTGCCCAGCTGTACAGTGACTCACAATTGAAAAGTGATGTTTTTTTCAAGCTGCATAAAAATGTTGTAGTTTGTGGTCATGACCTATATAGACTAGGCACCTGCACATCGCAGACATCTTTACTAGTATGGAAGTTGCATTGTACAGTGATTCAAAGATGTTCATACTACTTTATGTAATGGGCATATGCAGCTATTTGCCACATTATACCTGAGTACTCCATAGAAACAGTGTTTCCTTAATGCTATAAACCATAGATGCACAGATCACTGGTATTTAGCTACAACCTACTGAATGAGCTATCTGTCCACAGCTCTTTTAACTACATGGAAGGAAATTCAAACACATTCACTCAAAATACCTAATGGGATTTAGAGGAATGGTAACTATGTATGTCTCTCAGTGGTATTATGCTGTCCATAACTCTTAATTATATGTTTCAGTCACGTCCCTATTTTCAGACTTGATTTACCTCTTCAAACAATCTTTCCAAATCCCCCAATTGCATGTGATTTTGAAGCTGTTTAATATACAGGAAACCAGACTATATGACCAATGTATCAGTGACACCAATCATTTAAAGAAAAAGGACCCACATGTTACATCTCTCTTTTCCAAAGCAAAATTAAATACCTTTGTGAGGTAGATTTGACAGTATCATTTGTTAAAGAGTACAAATTTTACAATCTGTCCTTGTACTTTTGTCTCATTTTTGTCACTATCAGTTTTGCAGACTTGTGTCTCTGTGTATCCCACAATCCTATTGGAAATGGGAGGAGTATTTGATATACTAGTTTTATGTTAATTAGATGCCCGATTTTTTGCTTGATGTATCTACTTTTCAACAGGCATTGTACCTATTTTGATGTCTCATCCCCCCTGCTAAATATGACAACTTTTATAGATCCATAGGTTCATAAGGTGTTTACTAGGCTAATGACCACAAGGACCTTTTTAAGCCTAACCATACGTCCCAAATCTATGACAAGTTCTGGTACCCTTGATAAGTGTAAGCAGGGGCTTGGGAAATGAAACATTTACAAGCAGGGGCCTGGGAGAGGACACATTTACAAGCTGCCTGTGTCCATTAGAGACATACCTGCCAAACTGTGGATACATTTTCTGTTCCCCATCCAATTGTTCAAGTTACACTTGAATTGGGTTAGGGAGGAACTCTGCTTCACATGGATGGGGAGCCTGTTCCAGAGAAGGGATAGTCTCTGGGATACATAACTGTCTCTCTAGCAGGTCCTATTTATATCAAAGGCAATGTTTAAGTGTTTAGAATGGGTAATTCTTGTGCTGTTTTTTTTTTGCGGATATGCAAGAGGTCCATCAGAGTGGGGTCTGACAATGCCCTCTATGCCAGACATAGATCTCTCCTCAAAAGCCTGTAGGAGACAGAATACAGTGATAGGGCCTTGAGGTGGTCTGTGTAGGACATTTTATTTACACCCTGTATTCTTTTAGTGAGGAACCTCTGTGGACATTCCATTTGTTGGATATGCCTGGTTAGGTAGATGAATCCTGAATACAATGGAACAATGAGTTCCTTGGACTTAGATGCCATACCTTTGTTTATAAGTTGCGCAACATAGAATGATTTCCTTACTACTGTAGACAAGTGATGGTCAAAGGCTAGATTAGTGTCTATGTGTTTCCCCAAGTCCCTGGCTACTGGGTCAGCTCTAAGGGGTGTGTTGTCAATATGATAGTTACCAGGACTGGATACCTTCCTGAAGGATACTATTATGTATTTCTTGGCTTTCAGTTTTAGTCCATGGCTCTGACACCAGTTGTTTGTGTCAGCCCCTCCTGGCAAACATTTGTGTCGGTGTGGGATTCAGTGGCAGCTCCTAATTTGCAATCATCTGCAAATTTAGTCAGCCAGAGACCACTGACATTAGCCTTGACTTCAGAGAAGTAAATGCCAAACAGGAGTGGTCCAAGGACTGATCCCTGAGGGACTCCACTTGTGACTGGTCCCTTTGTAGAGGTGGACTCACCTATTTTAACTTCCTGGGTCCTGTTTGTGAGCCAGTTGACTATCCACTGGGTGACGTAAGGGTTTGTACCTAACCTCTTGAGTTTTTCAGCAATGCCTGAGTGGGGTATTGTGTCAAATGCCTTGGCCAGGTTAGGATAGGCAGTGTAAACCATTTTGCCCTCATCCATTGCTTTGGTGACCTTCTCAAAGAAGTCCACCAGGTTGAGTAGGCATGACCTGCCCTTGATGTAAACAAACTGGGTTGGTTCCAGTGTCTGGAGGTTTACTGTATCATTGCTGATCATGTCCATGATCATTTTTTTCATGGCTTTGTATATAAGACTAGTGAGACTTATGGGTCGGTACTTTTTAGGGTCTGTACATGGCCCACCTTTGTACAGAGGGGTGACTGTTGCTGTTCTCCATTCATGAAGCATGAAGCCTGTTTGGAGGCTACAGTTAAATAACAATTACAGAGGTCCTGATAGGTCATATTTCATGCTATTTAGAAGGCATCCTGCGATATTGTATGGGCCCATTGATGCAGTGTTCTTGGCCTTAGCGAGAGCATTAAGGACCTGTTCCCTAGTGTAACAGGGGGAGTTATATTTGATAGTATTTCCTGAGGAAAGGTTGAGGGGGAGAGAGGGGTAAACTTGTACCTGAATTTATTGGCCAGTAAGTTTGCTATATCTTCTGGGTCAGTATAGGTGGTTCCATTTACAATGAGCTCTGCACACAATTATGTATTGTAAAAATTTACCTCAAATTTGGCTTTAGTAGAGTTTAGTTGTCCTCGGAGTTGTTTGTTTAGTTCGATGAGAATGTTTTTATCCTGCTGGGTGCTGCGCCTCCTATTTTTGCCATGATTTTCTTCCTTCTGTTTTACAGCCTACTGATTTTGTGATTCCACCAGGGTGGCTTGTTTTTTGAGATAGTTCTGTACTTCTTTCTGTTGGGTACAGCTGCCTCTATGCCGCTATTAACATGCTTGTACAGGGTTTCTGTGAACAGTTCTGATAGGCAGCAGTGTTTTCAGGGTTTATGGGGGCTTCAAATTTTGATGTTATCTCTTAATAGCAGAAAGCCTTAGAGCAGTTCCTGGATATTCCAGGGTTAGCTGAGGGTCAAAGTTTTATTTTTACTTCAAAGGAGACCATTTTGCAGTCTGACCTTGACAGAGAAGACATTACACTAGGGGGTATGCAGCACTCTCCCATATTAGTGAGGACCACATCCAGTATGGTTGCACCCCGGGTTGGTGTATTGACAATCTGCTCCAGGGAGTTTGTGTTTACAAACTCCAGGAATCTGTGTCTGTACATTTGTTGTTGTATAGGATTCCCAGTTAATAGTGGGGTAAAGTTGCTCACGAATATGGTATTAGGTTAGATGGTGAGTGTTTCAAATAAGTTTAAATGCATAGTATGGGTTTCCTGTGTCAAAGAAGGGGACCTATAGCTTGTAAGGAAGTGGTATTAGGTTTTGCCTATGGTAACTTGAACATGGAGTACTGTTTGACCAGCCTTGTTGTATATTTAGTTTTGATTTAAATCAAGATACCTCCATCTTTAGTACCTGTCTGTATAGTAGCTGGTCTAAATGTGTGAAGCAGAGTTGTAGCCAGAGATTTACATTTTGTACTCAAAGCTAATGTTGCTGCCCCCACTACCACTTGTCAGTTTAAAAATGTACTCAGCCCTCAAAATGATACCCCCAGATACATGGGAAGAAGCATGTTATTTTCAGCTGTTACAATTTATTTCCATAAAAAGCTAGTTTTAGACATGTATTCCTTTTGCACAAGAATTCTTTGTGTACTGCTATACTGTGTATATTCATTTACACAATTCTAAACATTCTGTGCTTTTTGAGTGTTGACATTTGCAAGAGATGCTCAGAAATAAATGTACTCATTTCAGTACACTGATTATGGCTAGCTACACCCTTGGTGTGAAGGGTGTTCTGACCTTGCATTGTCAGTGAGCTCTCCACGGCTTCAAACCATGTCTCAGTGACCGCACAGACATCACCAAACCATGTCTCAGTGACCGCACAGACATCACCAAACCATGTCTCAGTGACCGCACAGACATCACTATTCTCTAAGGTGAAGAGATCTTCTAGGAAGTGGAGTTTTTTTTTGGACTCCTAGCACTGAGCAGTAATACCTTTAGATTTTCTTAGTTTTGATTTGCCATGTCAGAAGCACTTTCAGTTTGGCATTGCCTAAAAAAGGCACTATGGGGGAAGACAACGTTTTAGCTAATATTTGAAAGCCTAGAGGGGAGAGGTGCAGACCATCGCTAGCAGCATGGTCTGTTGACCATCTCCTTCCATGCTGACAAATATTGCACCCCTTTAGAATGACACCAGAAACTAAGCCAATTATTAAAGTAATTCATCTTTTGTTCGTATTGTGGCATCATCCTTGGAGAAAGTAAAATGCTGCTCAGTGCTAGGCTCATACCAGCCTGAGACACATATTCTGAGAGCTCCATCATGTCTCTCTTCATATAGTCTAGGGAGGTATGTCTCAGATCATTTACTCCCACATGGACTATGACTGAGTAATACAGGTACTTGTGGTCCAATGACCAGAATGTGTGCTCAGTGTGGTGGATCCTAGCCCCTCATACGCAACTGCCCATGACTTTCTCCTTAATCACTCTGGAAGAGGGACATCAGTGTGCCTCACAATGGAGTCTCCAATTACCAAAATGTTAGATTGTGTGGTGGCTTACCTTATGGGCTTAGAAGTAAAGGATCCATGAGATGTGGCTGTACATGTTGATGTGGGTGTTGTTTTGAAAGAGAGCATTCAGGGCTGCTAAGTGTATTTGTTACATGTAATTCATCTGGAAGGCATTTGGGGTTTAGGAAGGTTACAATTAAGTGCCTCATCATATGTGGGTCTATATGTCTGCTTTGAATTGTGTATGATGGGTGCAGCATGTGTACTACTGATGACCTTATTGACATTAGGAGTACTTTTATGTGAGAGCTTTACCTCCACTGATGTTGTGCGACTACGTCTCTCACATACCATATCAGTTTGTTTGAGAATTAACTGGTTGTCAGCAAACATGGGGCAATTTCTACATTGCTTCAGGATGCCCATATCCACCAAGCTGGTAATGGGGATAGTGGGAAAATTCATATCAATGGCAACAGACCCAATTTACTGATTACACAGTTGGAGTGAAAATATAAAGTAATATCAAGAGTATCCAGTTTGCAACTCTGCGGACAGTGCTTATCACTGCAAACTAGTTGTCCTGTGTGCAACTAGGTATTAGTGTAATTTCAGTCATGCTTTTACAGGAAAAATGTCACTTGTGGTGTCTGTGTTTATACAGGGTACTGCCAAACACCTGAGGGGAAACTAATAAGTAGACCCTGACAATTTAAGGATGAAGTATTTAGGCAGATAGTCTGAAGTTAGAAATAAATCAAACAGTACTTACTGAAAACAAAGAATTTGCTTATTAAGAATGATAAAAATGGGGGAGTAGAGTGAATGGCTACTGTCTGGCTACTACTAGTGCTGGTCTCACCGCAGCTTCACTCTGTTGGGGTACAATGCTCCTTTGCGTCTTCTCTCACCAGAAGCAAAACATTAGCACCAATCCCAAGATGAGAAGCAGGCCACAGCCTGTTTGGTGATCCACAGTCTTGTCCCAGATGATGCAAGGGTCTGTAGGCTTGTTGTAGCCTTTTCCTGATAGATGCCTTGAATAGCAACCAGACCAATCAGGAACATCAAGCACAGACACATACTGCTCAACCAAACAGTCAAGAATCAATGCACTCTGCTCCTTCTCTCACCAAAAGCAGAATATAAGTACAAATTCCAAGTTGCCACCTATGAAGCAGTTATTAGGCTTTTCAGTGATCAGCAGTCTCCAGGAAATAATGTCCCTGTGCTCCTTCTATCACCAGGAGAACACAGAAGTACTAATCCCAAGATAACTACTGAAAGGCAGAATGTGGGCTCTCCAGTAATTGGCAGTCTTGCAATAGATGTTGCAGATTTTAAAGATAAGATGGAACACAATGGTTAATATCCTAAGCACTGCAGTGTGCACTAAGCAATTAGATATGAAAGGGGGATAACCTAAGCTTTAGCAGTCTAAGTGGAGACCCACTATTTTAAAAGAGAAATATAGATTGAAAGGGGGTGGGCACTTTGTATTCTGGTTCCATGAAATACAGTGGGATGGCCAATAAATTTAAATAGTTGAAGGGGAGGGATTTCACAAAATGATAATTTTGTGCTACTCTCAACAGCCAATGAAAGGAAGAGGAAAGGAAATATATAGTCAAATTAACGTAAGGGGAAGGCAACTAGAAAGTCAGTTGAGTTTAAGAACACAACAGCACCAGGATTGAGGAGTGGGTTAAAATTTCTGTGTGGCTCACAACAGACACAGCTGTGGTCTCTTTCCCAGTTTTAATATGCAACTAAAAGCAGAACACAAGTAAAACACAGT
Organism: Protopterus annectens; assembly: GCF_019279795.1. Taxonomy (NCBI): domain Eukaryota; kingdom Metazoa; phylum Chordata; order Ceratodontiformes; family Protopteridae; genus Protopterus; species Protopterus annectens. The sequence goes on along the minus strand of NC_056751.1, from coordinate 104,598,986 downwards.
GTAAAGATAAACAAATCACAACATACAAAATAGAAGTAGGTGGTAAAGTAATACAAAATACAAGAAAGTAAAAGCAAACTAACCTTTCCCTCAAAGCAAGTTGTAACAGATTCTGGGAGAGCTTTTCCAGTAAAGTTGTGGACCTATTTTTGATGTCTCAGCCCCCAGCTAAATATAATGGCTTTTGTACCTATTTTTAATGTCTCACCCCCCCCCCCCGTTAAATATAACAGCCTTTGCACCTATTTTTGATACAGTCATAACACGTTGGCTAAGATATTTTTCCACGAAGAGAGCTGGTAGCTAGTTAATTCAGTGAATCTGTTTCATTGATTTACCTATCCGTTATTTGCCGTGTTCTCTAAATTTTCAGTGGTATATCCTCATCAGTCAGGTGTGTGATCGGATCTGTAGCATACTTGTTTTTTGTCTTCTGCTCAGTGGTTATCACCTCCTATCAGATCCTAGGTTAGCAACATATTTAGGGGCAATGCTTCCTTCCTCAGATATCCGATGTGCTAGATAAAGTAAAGTTATAGCTTTAGTTACCACACTATGAATACATACTGGTATTTATGCAAATACAATAGTTAAGACTGCAATTTGACTAAGAACACCCTCTAGATCAATTTCACTCTAACCTGGTGTATAGTATTGTCTGTAGCTATTAATGTCTTCCTAAGAAATGAATTTTATTTGCACTGTGTATTAAGTGGTAATCATTTTTATCCTGTTTCTGAACCACACTATTGTATGTTATTGCATTTATTACATTCATGCTACTCAGTGATGTTTTAGTGACGTACAGTAAATAGTGTGCCAGCCTTCAGTGGAAGTCATCTGATTTCTTTCTCTGTGATTTAGCATGTTGTTACAGAAATGCTAACGTAATTCCATAGTTTTAACCTGTATTTTCACTCTCCATATCCCATCTCCCATATTTAGTTTCCTGTCAAACTTTTCATTTGGCTTTTTTTTTACAATTCATATATATGGTTGGTCTATCAGATATGAGAACATACTACCGTTATTAGCCTGAAGTAAGAGCTTGGTCATCCTACTGACGTATGAAGCTTGAATTCTCAAGCTTCAACTGCCTGAGCTTCAACTTACTGATGATCAGAGTTGCTTTGTAGGAAATCACTGTCTGTGAGCTGTGCCAGAAATCATTTTTGTGGGGGGAATTTTATCCTTCTTTGAGTTGATGTGACCATGGTGTTGGCATATATAAATTTGGGGGCTGTTGGGGGCAGGGTGAATGGGGGCTTTCCTCTGCCAAAAACACTTAAAAAGTGTTTTTCAGCATTATGTTTTTGGCGAATGCTGTTCAGGGGCTCCAATCCTCAGTTCATTTGCTTTTGTCCAGTCATAGTGGAAGCTAAGATCTCATCTCTCCTGTTCTGCAGTTATTCTGCTATTCTGCAGCAATAACTTTGTTACCAGCCTGCTTGTGAGCAGAGATGCCTAGCACATCCATCTGCCTTATGATGGACAGCCAAGCCTAGCATTGTTTTAACAGAGCTGCCTGACTATCAAAGGAATCCCCTTTGGCCAGACTCCTTATCTGGCCATAGTCTCCTTAGGTCAGTACTGTACTTTATTGCTACTACAGTGCACATGATTATATGTATGTTTCCATCTGGTTGTAAGCAGTATGTGTAACATTCATGGAGAAAATTGATGTTAACTATAACTTCTGTCTCTGCCTTCATGTATTTCAGATGTGACAATGCATCTGACCCATGAATACAGGCAATGGTTACAGACTGCCAAATCAATGAGACTGAATAAAACAAAATAAATTAAATGGCACAAAATGTAAGATGAATTCCTTATGCTGGTGAGAATCTACATGTTAGTTGGTTTAGTACTGAATGAACAGTAAATTAAAGCCATAAAAAATGTTTTTTATGTGTAATTATATTAATCCATGTAGCATACTGAGAGATTTTTGTATATAACAATGTATTTTAAGGCCGGCAAATACTTTTTTGCAGGTGGACTGAAAATATTCATAGTAAATTGTGCAGTGTGTCTAAGGCTTAATCTCATGAACTAGGTATACAAAACAGTACAAGATGATTTATTACTTAGTAATTGTATATTTAATAATTTGTGCATACACTGCATAAAGCTATAGAAAGTAATATTTTACATAACAAGAAGCTATTTTGTTGGTAATACAAGCAATATATTCTAAACAGTTTTTTATACAAAAATATGTTAAAGAGAGGACAGTTTTTTCACAATAGAAAAAAGTAATTATTTATATACAGAAAGATTTACTTTACATACAAGTAGTTATCTAAACGAAACCAAAATAATTGGCATAGCAGATAAACCTATCTACTGACAGCATACAAAACAATTTATACAGACTGATTTTTTGACATAAAAATGATCTAGACATTACAGCAATTTTGCATAATAAAAAGGTTATTAATTTCATAAGTAATGATTTATGCAAAGTAGCTTTGGACACAAACATAAATATACAATGGAAATGTAGTCATTAAATATGCAATGGCTATTGCATATCTTAAAGAGGAGTTAAATAACTAGTGTGGTACAAGGTCCTAAACGTGAACGATGATACAAAACTGAAGGCGATGTAGGAACTATTAACATGCGTACTGCTGCTGTGCAGAACTACTTTATATCGAAATAATGCATATTCACTGTGACCTGAATATTAGTGATAACTGAAGATAAAAAGAAAGTTTCAGTCCTGCTTATTATGATGGGTGCAAAAAATTATGGACTATTGCACAGTTCAACATGAGATAAACCCACTTCAAATTATTTGATGTTAGTGTAATCACATTACTAAGCCAGTACGAACTGCTGAATGTTTCAAATTCCATTAGAAAATTCACATAGTAAAAGAATGCATTCTGCAGTACGTTACAAACTCGCATGGGCTAGCAAAACTGTTGTTGTGGAACAGGAAAAAACTGCTTGATGTATTAAGCGGCAGATCTGAATGTGACGTATTTGTTCCAACAACATGAGTAAAATGGGAAAAATAGCATTAGACCATGCGTTAAACACTGGAGTATCAGTAAAACTAGTTTCCAAGAATGGATTTGAATGAAAAAAGTGTCCATCTACACAGTTAACAACATGCTTATTCATCTTATTTGTACCAGAAGATAAGTGTGCCTTCTCGGGCATGTTGCCACAACAGTACAGTGTGTTTGTTGCCTTAAAGAAGAAGATAACAGGAAATGTCATGGGAAACAGCATAGTGACTGTGTATAAAAATGAAAGGGTAGTATACTAGGGTATAGTGAATGTGTACGCAAATGAAAGGGTAGTATACTAAGGTAGAGTGACTGTGTGCACAAATGAAAGGGTAGTATACTAGGGTATTGTGACTGTGTGTACAAATGAAAGGGTAGTATACTAGGGTAGAGCGACTGCCTGTACAAATGAAAGGGTAGTATACTAGGGTATAGTGACCGTGTGCACAAATGAAAGGGTAGTATGCTAGGGTATACTGACTGTGTGTACAAATGAAAGGGTAGTATATTAGGTATAGTGACTGTGTGTACAAATGAAAGGGTAGTATACTAGAGTATCATGACTGTGTATACAAATGAAAGGGCAGTATACTAGAGTATAGTGACTGTGTAGAAATGAAAGGGTAGTATATTAGGGTATAGTGACTGTGTGTAGAAATGAAAGGGTAGTATACTAAGGTATAGTGACTGTGTGCACAAATGAAAGGGTAGTATACTAGGGTATAGTGACTGTGTGTACAAATGAAAGGGTAGTATACTAGGGTATAGTTACTGTGTATACAAATGAAAGGGTAGTATACTAAGGTGTAGTGACTGTGTGTACAAATGAAAAGGTAGTATACTAAGGTGTAGTGACTGTGTACAAATTAAAAGGTAGTATACTAGGGTATAGTGACTGTGTGTACAAATGAAAGGGTAGTATACTAGGGTATAGTGAATGTGTGCACAAATGAAAGGGTAGTATACTAGGGTATAGTTACTGTGTGTAGAAACGAAATGGTAGTATACTAGGGTATAGTGACTATGTGTAGAAATGAAAGGGTAGTATATTAGGGTATAGTGACTGTGTGTACAAATGAAAGGGTAGCATACTAGGGTATTAGTGACTGTGTGTACAAATGAATAGGTAGTATAACAGGGTATATATGTTTTAAGTATAAGATGTAGGAAAAGTATGAAATGTTTAAACATTTCAGAGCTGTGCCCAAACTGCACCTCAACAAGTCAGCAACAAGTACAACATAAGCAACCTTCAGCAATAAGCTCAGGCCTGTCTCATTGCTTCTCCCTCTGAATACAAAACTTTATTTTCTACGCACCATAAAATCTTAACCTTTTTGACCTTGTCATCCCTTCCTCCTTACTCTTCTTCCACAATTCTACTACCTCACCACCACATTCTCCTATCCTCTCTCTTCCCATTCCTCTGTCTCTCTCTCTCTCGCTATAGATATATATATATATATATATATATATATATATATTATATACATTTTTTTAATTCTTTGTGCATATATTACTAGACAAAGACTTCTATTTTTCTTCTACTTTTGTAACTTACAAACTCATCATGAATTTAGTTTTCCACTTTATACTTTTGGATGTTATACTCCCAGGCTGAGCCTGAAAAGGTCCATTAGGATCAATAACCTACTCTGCTAAATAAATTCAAATAAATAAATGCATAAACAACTGCCTGTGCCTCCATTTTCTAGACCAATTCCATTCTAAAGATATTTAATCTGTTTGCTTTAGTTCCAGTCGTGATACACTGCCTCTAAAAAGAACAGAAGATTGATATGAATTTTAAAGTGCATTTTGCTCTTCTAAGTGTAATCCTGGAGTCAATATATATTAGTAAGAGAAGGTTTGAAGGGAGAAGAATGACTTGTTTTCAGATTAGTTATTTATTGTTTTACTTCTTTTCTGCCTAATTGGAGCTGTGGGCTACACTTCTGTTAGCTTTATGCTTAGCATTGCATATTTTGTGCTACTATATTTAGGGAGAGGGAATTCCATTTTCAAGGAGGCAGCACCATGCTTTTTGGCTATGAACAGATGTATTTCACACTGACATAATGGAAACAGCTGATAAAAACAGCAATACTGTCTCTGAAACACAGAACTGTAAAGAAGCACCTTTCAAGGATGCCATATGCCCTGAATTACAAAATGTGACTGCACACTTTGTAATATCATATCAGGCACACCAGAACTGGCAGGGATACATTCAAAAATGGAATTAAGTACAGACACAGAATTAATCAGCATATATGTTATTGGTTATGAAAAGATATTTAACAAAGTTGATACCGTGGTGACTGGAGAATCTCAAGACAAATATTAAGCAAGAGAACGACAACTCCAATGCCAAAACACTTTATTCCAAAGCAAAGCTTTCAGGTAAATCACCCCTCTTCAGTGCTAATACTCCATAACAATAGTAGACATTTTAAATAAGAACAGATGAAAGTCACATGATCACAGCCAGCCTACCGTATGACCCATTCAATTAAAAACAAAAATGCAGGTTACTAACAATATACAAATCCTATAAAAATTCACGCACATATATTAAAGTAAAAATAAAAATGAATTCACTTCTAAAGATGCTGTTGTTGTCTCCTTACTAACACAGGTTTAATACTCACAAAATTACTAAGACCTGGTTTAAAATCTGCCCGCAATCTAACTATCCATTCATATTCTTTATTTTCCAGTACATTATTTATATCACTACCTGTGGTCTCTTTAAAAACTACATCCATAACTCTAAATCTAAACTGATGTTCAGAGTCATAGCTTATTATGTGTTTATTTAAGGCATTTGTTTCACTTTTCCAATGAATTTCAGACTTGTGTCCAGTTATTGTGTCCAGTTATTCGCTCTTTTCATTTTCTTGCGGTCTTCCCCACATAAAATGATGAACATTTTGCACATGTTGCTAGGTAGACTACATTAACACTATTGCAATTAGTTGAACAATAAAAGACGTACTGCTTATTAGTTATAGGGTGAACAAATATATTATTGTGTGTACAGATATCACCACAACAACTGCAGTTCATACATTGGACCATTTCATATTTGTTCGCTGAACGTTGATCTACTGATTTAAAGTCTTTATAGCATAGACTCCTTTTTAAATTCTTATTCTTAGAGGCAAAAATAGGTTTATCACCCAGAATCATCTGCAATTCAGGTATTGCTAACAAAATAACCAAATGTTCTGTATAATCTTCTTAATTTCTCTGGTTTTCACATTAAAAGTGGTTATGTACCGAATTTTATATAAGTGCTCTTTCACTGAAAGTTCAGCGCATTTCCCTAATAAAAATATGGGTTTATTTATATCTGCCCCCTCTTTTTGGATTTCTTCACACACTTTTTCTATAGCTGCCATATCATAACTACTATTGACAAACTCACCTGCCATTTCTTTCATAAATTTTAAAGCATCCGTACTTAATCTACTGACTCTACTAAATTGCGTCTTCATTATGCCAGTAAATACATGAGGTGCATGCATGCTCTGTTTATGGACATAGCGACTAGCTTGTACATCTTTCTTATGAACACTAGGTTCAATCCCGTCTTCCTTCTTCTCTAGGTCCACATTGTAATATCATATCAGGCACACCAGAGCTGGCAGGGATAAATTCAAAAACGGAATTAAGTACAGACACAGAATTAATCAGCATATATGTTACTGGTTATGAAAAGATATTCCCAGAGATGCCACTGAAAGAAATAGCAGTGAAAGTAAAGATATTTATAGATGAGAATGAGGTTTTACTAATAAAATACACATGAAGGTATAATATGGGATGAGGAGGGGAAGAACATTACTATTTGGTAGAAAGTAGCTGCAAGAATTTGAACTAAACCAGTATTCTGTCACTGTATTACACGTCATCAAAACTGGCAATGTCAATGCTATATTTGAAAATTGTTGTAACTGATGGCAGATGCAAAACATTTTTTTTTCAAAATAAATAGGAACCTTACAGTTTGCAAAAGTAAATATGTACCTAGAACAACTTGCCAACCCAAGGTTTTATAATTAAAAGTAGAACAGAGTAACTAAGCCATACTATTAGAGGATCTATATTACATTGTCGAAGTTCCATATCTCCGAACACTATTAGGTGTTTGAAGTTCCATAACTCCAAACACCTAATGGTCGAACCATTATGTTTGAAGTTCCAGAACTTTGACTACATAAAAAAAATAAATAGAAAACAACATACGACAAAATAAATTGTTGTACTCTCCACACCCCCGCTACTTAAATATACCAACTCTGAGATCGCACCACATTGAACATAATGGAAATCTCCACTTAAGGAGATTTCCATTTAAACGTGCAAACTTTTACAAATTCGAACTTATGGTCTCGACCATATGTGGTTCGAACTTGTAAAAGTTCGACTACATGATAGGAACCCCTATTAGAGTCAAACACATAAACTCTATACAACCCTATTTTCTAGATAGACTAAATAATTTCCACATCTCTTTGAAATGAGTGAGAAGCAGTATGTCATACTAAAAAACTACAGGAAAATACCTTGTATATTGAATATGTGGGGATGTGCTTTGTGACTTTTGTGATTTATGGCTCACCACCATCACAAAGCTGCTTCCCTAAACTTTCTTTACAAAATATTTAATTTAGTACACTTCAGACCTAAAGATATTCCACATTGTGTTACCAAACAATAAGTAATTCACAAGCTACTATATATGTAGATTTCCTGGTCCTGATGTAGTGTTTAACTCATTCATGCCATAAGGAGCTGTTGACATCATAGAGAACAAAAAACACAAAAAGGGTTATACAGGTGTTATTGCACGGTCTATATCAGATAATTGAATGGCCACATAGTCAAACGTATCATCTTGTTGACAATCCAGGTCATCAAACTATTCTGATTGAGATTGCATTACGGTGAGGATCAGGAAATTTGCCCTTTCCCCACTGTAACACAATGTCGGAGTTGTTATATATCATTATGGGGATTTGATGGCCTGCACTGGTGATGAGATGACGTTGAACAATGTGGCCATTCTATGATCTGACTTAGACCAGTTATTGTGATATGAGTGTTTATGAGAAATGAGATACACTGGAGTTTTCTATGTTGCTCCCTGAAATGTTCTCAGAACATTTGCTGCTAAGCTACCTGTTGAATGACTGAAAGTTAATAAATGTGGTGCCACTTTTTGGAAAATGAAATGGAAACAATCATTCAGACTATAGGTCATTTAGTGTAACTTTCTCAGACATTGGATAACATCACAGATTGCCATAGGCAGAAACTCTGTTGAATCCGTGACAACATTTCGAACAGGAAAAGCCTGATGTTCCTAAAACAAAAACAAGATAACCATCCATTTTCCTAGATAGATTGCTGGCTATTTCCAATAGATTTATGGTTTCTGGAAACAAATGCTATTTGGTAACAGGTATGACATACCAGGTTCATAAACACAGATACCTGCAGAACTTTCAAGACATGTTGCAGATGTTACCATCTTTCCTACCCTCTCCACAATGTATATACCATCTCAGTTACTCATCCCCTTGTCAGAGACAACTTCAGCTATCCTGCGTTGATGATCATAGACCTAGAAAGAACATATAATCTGTTGATGTAGCACTTTCTTATATCCACCCAAGTGTCTGTGTGGCAGGTATGAAATGAGAAAAGTAATCTAAAGAACTCAAATTGACAGGTAGATGATTTTGCAATCAAGAATCTATCCCTCTTAACAGTAATAATTAAATCAGTCTTAAATATTGTTCTGTCAAAGTGTTTATCATAGCTATACATTTCAGTAGACATCACAGCCCTTAAAAATCTCAACTTAAGAAATTTTGAAAGCCATTCATAATTTATGTACGAGCCTGTCATATATGCTATACTGGTTAAGTGTCTGGGGCCTTGTTTGATTATTGTAAATGTAATTTGCTCCCTTGTTATTGCATTTGATATGCAACCAAATGACTTCTGCAGTGTCATACCCAAATCTTTAATTTCATTTACAACCAAGACAGTTTGACTGTTAAGGAATTTTTGTTGAAAATCTAGACACAGGCCAATACTTTGCCACTTCATTTATTGGTATTAAATCCTAAATCCGGAGCTGGAGCTCACCGTCTAGTATGTTTGAAGTACTGGTCTATAATTGTCTTATCTGCATCAGTTGTGAAATGCATCCATCAGTATATTTGGATACAATAATTGGAAGTTGTAGGGATTCTTGAGAATAGACAATCAAACAGAGTCTGAATTAAAGCAGAGCCCTGAAACACTATACTGTTCAAAGATGCACACTGCGAACAATAACACATCATCTTAGCTCTTCTCTGTCTTTCAGGAAGTTATTAATTGTCATAATCCATTCATTGTCAGGATGTTGAAAATACCTGCAATTGGAATAAAACTAATTGCCTTTGATAAGCCCAAATAGACTGTTGCTGTTGTTGGGTAACAAAATTCTGTCATAAGTAACTAACTCATAACATTTATTCACATGTTTTAGTGTGGGCCTTCCTTGAATAAAGCCATGCTGACATATGACAAGTAGATAGGTGTGACTATGTTCTTTCAACGCCTTGGTCATGCAATGCTCAAAACCCTTTCAAGCGCATAAAGGGAGGTTTATAGGTCTGTAAATATTTACAAAGTCATTTGTATCACCTTTCAATATTTGGACCACAACAGATTTCTTCCAATCATCTAGTACATGTCTTTCTCTTAAAAGCAATTCAAACAACGAGTGCAATTGGAGAATTTATAAATCTCTTATGCATTATATGAAACCACATCATTAACTCACTAAATCTGCATACCCTACATCAACCACAAACAGTCCAAGCTTAATAAATAAAAAATAAATAAATAAACATCATTTTATGAAGGGGACAAGTATCCCTGGACCCCACATACCCCCTGATAATTATATATACCAAACTTGAGATCACAAAACAGTGAGGAAATGACAACATTCCACTCCACACCATGACAAAACAAATGCCAGCATCCTGCTAACAGCACGTTCAGTGTAACAAATATATGATCAAAAATACCAAGTCTCGTTTGTCTTATCTTATCTTATCTTATCTCTAATTTGCTGGAGTTAATCACGGCCCCATATTACATCTTAGCATACCTCTGTATAATGCTTTTCTTATAGGTTCATAGGTAGGTACTGGGCTGTCTGCCCGAAGGCATATATTAGCCCAGCCACGTTGTGCGGTATTCACCGCCCCTTTGGTTAGTTCCCTAGGCCCTAGATCTAGCAGCTAGTACCCTTGGCCCCTATCTAGTAGTGCTGTTGGTGTGATCCCCGGTGTGAACTTTCTGTTACCCATCCACTCATCAAGGTTCCTCTTGAAGAGTGATAGTGAGGGGCTCTGTCTTATGTAGATCGGGACCCTGTTCCATAGCAAGGGAAGTCTTTGTGAAGGGAATCTATCCCTCCAGCATGTTCTATTCATTGTTGTGCTGAGGTTTATATTCCTAGAGCATGTAGCTCCTATCACATTATATGTTATTTGATGACAGCTGAAGATAATTATAATTATATGTTCCAATGATAAGTCACAGAATGTGGAAAAGGTGGTTATAAAGCAGCATTCTTTAATTTTAGAACAGCACAAGCCACTCATGGGCTGTACAGTGACATAGTGAACAGCATTGTCACCTCATAGATAGAAGGTCTCTTGTTCAGATCCCGGCTGTGGTGCCTTCTATATGCACTTTGCAAATCCTCTCTATGTGTGTTTGGGTTTCCTCCGGGAACTCCAGTTTCCTCTCACATCTTAAAGGCATGTGGATGGTAGATTTGTGACTGTAAATTGCATGTATGAGTGTGTGTGTGTGTGTGTGTGTGTGTGTGTGTGTGTGTGTGTGTGTGTGTGTGTGTGTGTGTGTGTGTGTGTTTGACATGGAAGAAAGGCCTGCCATCTTGTTCTGTTCTTTGCCTCCCTAATACATTCTGTGGATAGTGGCAGCTGTTCATGTAATGCATAACCCAACAGCACTGGATAGAAGCTACTCACTGACAAATAGCATGGGCTTAAATATGATCAGTGAATTCATTTAATTTTAATAACCTCAATGAATTATGTTCTTATGGAAAAGGACAGGGGTAAGGTTACTGGTGCCTTTTCTTAAATGCATTTGATTATTTAATACATGTGATCCTATGAAGGAAGTTTGCTAGCCTTGGATATGCTGCTCTTACCTGGAAAGATAATTTTTACTCGTCCTAATATTACATTGAGTGTCCTACTTTTGACCTTAGGAATTTCACTTTTTTACATTAATGACACATCTGCTACTGGTATCTTGTAATAAGAAGAAAACATTTTCCTGTTCTCTTTCTCAAATACTAATGAAACCTAGCCTGATGTCCACAATTACCTTTTTCTTTCTTTTTTTTTTTTTGCTAAAGCCTTTTTAATTAAAAAGCATTAATGCTGTAATATTGTTCAAAAAAGTAACTGCTCTTATTTAATTGCGAAAGATTAAGCACCGATAGAAATAATCTTTATAAAGTCTTACCTTCAGATGATCAGACTGAATAGTTCATCACTTTCTGGTTTCTTGGATATTTGCATGATAAAGATTGGAAATTATCTCATTGTGTTATATAAGGCATGTGTCTTTCTCTCGTGTAAGCAGCTGTATTTCTTCCCTTATCTTATGCCTGGTTGCTTGAACTACATGAGTTCCTCTGTTATGATCGGATTTGTACTTAAGGTTTTAAAACTATCAGTGTGGTTTTAAATGCTGTCGGTTCAGATGTCATTTCCTTTTTAAATGTTTCTAATGTTTGGAATAGCTTACTGCATTATGTTTTAATAAAAATGTGTGGATATTACCCTTCATTAATAATACAAAGAGAAAAGATAACCTCATGTTTGTTTAATATAACTTCAGCTTTAGTAATATATGTACACTTTGAGGATCTGTTTAAAGCCTGGTTCTGTATTTTTGATGTCATCCTACTAACAACAGTATGGTTAATAAAATATGCTGATGATTTTGTAGCATGTACAGTGTCAACTTATGAAATGTCCAGAACTGACAACATTACTAGCATTTCCTCTGTACTTTAATCCTAACAAATGTGTAGTCATGCAACTGGGGAAATACCCTAACTTCTGATAACACTATCTATAGTACAAAAATAAATGAGGCCAGCAGTCAAGGTGATTACTGTTGTTACTTCACTGCTTCCAGAACCTTCACTCACTGTTTGCATAGTGTCTCCATGCTTATCTTGAGTCTCTATGGGTTCCGTCTGTATTCTATGGTTTGTTACTACCCTCTCCTCTAATGCCAAGCTGCCTAGGGTGACTGCCTACTCTAAACTATGTAAATATAAAGCTTTTCCCTTTGTGGCCTAGGTTGTGTTTGAAAATAGTCCACAAAACTTTATTCACATAACCATTTAAAAGATTGTTACAAAAATAAAATAAAAATTTTAAATGAGGAACTTCATAGAATCTAGACAGTGATTTGTGAATATGTGCATACATAAATCACCAACATTTTGCACTATGTTGCTATTGGCTCACAGAATAAAAGTCAGTTAGACTTGTTTATTAAGTAAATGTTAGTGTTTCCAAGAACAATAACAACATTAGTTCCAAGTATTTAAGATTTATCCTAAAACACAAGCTAAAGCTCTAACATCTCAAAATGACTGAGTTACAAAAAAACTGAGTTGCCTCATTATGCTAATCAGCATATTCCAGGGTGGGATTCTTGTGAAACATTTAGCTTTCATAAATTATAAATGTTTCAGCAAATACATGCATTTTTATTGAAGGAACTATCTTCTGTGACACTTCTAATGGCATGTCCATATATAATGACAGGAGATAAGAAATCAAGCTTACATTAACCTGCTGCTGATAAAGCAGCTTTTATAGCATCTTAATATGATTTTTTGTCTAATTACGTCAGGGAGATAGCCATTGCATCTTCTAAGCACTTTCAAATTAATATGTTTCATTAATTATGTAGCCTGAAATGGTTTCATTGACCAAACAATGTCATATGGCTATGTATCAGGCTTACTCTGCACATATTAGTACTAAACCACATCATATAATAACCAAATCCATGCTTACATGTCTCTATCATCATAGGTTCATAGGAGATTAGTAGGCTAATGGCTTAAGAGCCCTTACAAGCTTAGCCAATATAACCAGATTTTACCCAATATATTGCCCCTAGCGCAAGAGGATGGCATGGATTTGTGCTTATGCCTTGAGTATCTTACAGACTACCCCTGTCCATAAGGGACATCGGAGCTATCCCAGGTGTGAGTTTGCGGTCACCCATCCATTAATACAAACTGTATTTGAAGAGGGCCAGGGAAGGGCTCTGCTTAATGTGAATAGGAAGCCTATTCCAAAGAAGGGGCGCTCTCTGATGCTCATTATCTCTCTCCAGCATGTTTTATTTGGGTTGCTGACTAAGTTTAGATCCCTAGATAGGGTGACCCTCATGTTGTTTGACTTACAGATGTGTAGCAGCATCCTCATTTACCTTACCACCAAGCAGTCTTTCAGCCAAATGAATCAACTGCACACCAAAAGTGCAAACCTTCAACAGAGCCATAAAAGTAATCTCAAAAGAAATTAAATTGTCCCACTAATAACTTCATATATCCGAGACACACATTATTGTTAACAGTTTCTGATACACCCATATTTAAACTAACAAATGTAAATCCTCTTTTTTTTTGTTCATCAGGACATTTTTTTCAGCTCACATAATTGAGCTTATTTTATTTACATTGGCACTTTGCTACGAACGTGTGCATTTTGTTAAAACAGGTCTTTATCTGCCATTGAAACACAGCAGAACTGCTATTCTGAAAAATAATAAAAGTAAGTGTCAAAGGTAAGGAAATACTGTAATTAGTTGCAGAGTACAAAAATAAAGACTGGAAATGTACAAATAAATTGTTAGAGGGATACACAAGATGCACATAGACATATCTGGAATAGGTAATGGCATGTATGTTGACCTAGTAAGGAAGGTGTTTTCAGGTTAATGCAAGCAGACTACAGATATAAACAAGCACGTATTAAAATATTTGCAAAACTCAGTTTTTGTTCCTTCTTTCCTGTGTGCCACTCAGAATTAAAAAAAAGAAACCATGTTAACTTATTAAACAAAGCTCTGTGAGTTGTCTTCCTGCATCATTATAACAAGTCAATCGATGGACATCCGCATCACTTGACTAATTACCGATGACAGCAAAGGACAAACACTGTTCAATAGTAGGGCAGTGACATCATTAGTGCTGAAAACTATACACAGCAGTACAACATATGGGTACAGCTGTCTTGTAACAGACAAAAAGCATTAAGATGACAATCATGCCAGTAAATAACTACCTTGTGTATCACCTGCAAAATGTATTTGCAGATATTATTTTAGAGTAAGCCAATAGTGAAAACAATACCTGATTCTTCTGTTTCCAAAATGAAACATTAGCATTTTCTTGTTTCATACATACAATAACATACACAATATGTATTCAGTGAACAAATGTTACACCTCTCCATGTGACGATCATGCTTTTGAAAGTATACTAAAATACATAGGTGACACCTTCTCTTATGTTTTGTAAAAGCATGGAGCTCCCTGTATTGATGCTGCTGCTTTAGTGCCACCTTGTGGTTCCTTTTATGTACTGAAGGTCTATTGTACAGTAATAAACTGATTTATTAACTCATTATAGTACTAATGTGATATCTAAATGATGGAATTTAAATAGTCAGGTGATTTGACATACTTCACATGGAACAGCATAAAAATGTTGCAGTACTATGTGAAATCAAACACATACTGTTTCGTGTTTTTGCAGTGTCAATTCCAGAAGCACAAAGGTGTTGGAGCAGATTCCTTATGCTGCAGCCAGATAAGGATGGGAACATTCCACGAAATCGTCTATGTACAGATAGCCCATTCAGTCAGCAGGTACTGTAATGAATAAGCTTTCAGAGATGGTCAGAGGATGCATGGGTTATAAATATTAGAAGGGGTAATTAATATATGTTAGATGTAGCCTATTTGCCAGTTGATTTCACTTTATTTTGCTGCAGTTTGGCAAAAATCCATTAAAACAACTGCTGATTTCTATGACTTTTATGTTGTTCAGTTTTTGGTATGGAAGCTACAATGAGCATCTATCTGCACTGCTAGGTATGTCAGTTACAAAAGGAACATTTACACAGTCATTAAATCCTTAATTGTAACTCTTAATTTTGATACAAATGAAGAAAGGATTTATCTTGAAAGTTTGCTTATTTATGGAAGTAATTCTTAACTAAAGGATGGTATCAACCATCCTTAAATATCTAGGTGTAAAATACTGCCAAAATGCTGAATTTAGCTTATTTATAATATTTGATAAAATACACAGGAAAGTTAGCTTACTGTAAGGCATTCCCATACTAGTACTGTTTTCTTCTTTTGGTAGGCATAGTCTATATTTTAAAACTTCATTATTATATTAGAAGCAATCGCAGTCAAAAAATGTGATTCACATAATTGTGTTTTGCTGAGAATGGTTTGCGATCCTGTAGTTGACACACATTAAAATATTAAAATATATCCTTATTTAAACTTCATGAATATGTTGTGCTTGTATTTATCAGGCTGTGGATGGTAATTCATTACTGAAACTATGCAGAAAGTCCTTAAGATTCCAAGAGCAGGATAAGTTATTTCTTACACTTATTTCACTGAACTGCACTTCTGTAACACTTATAATTGTGCTATACAGTTAATCTACTACATTTTGCACTGTTATAAAGCTTTTTTTTCCTGTTTCACTGCATTTATATACTGTTTTATACTGTTTAACTGTATTTTTCATTGCTATATACTGTTTCATTACTCTAATTGCATGTTTAATGAATTACTTAACTGTAAACTGCTTTTTTCATACTGAGAGTTGTATTTTCTGTTTGTGAGTGCTCTGTCTGAGCTTTTCTGTGCATTTTTGATTTTTTGAGGATTCTGTGTTCTAGTCTAGTCTGTTTGCAGTGAAAAGCATTCTCTTGAGTCTGCTTGCTCCTTGATCTGTTTAAAACTTTCATTTAGTGGCTACAGCTAGGAGCTGTAATAGTTCATTTAGTGAGGATTCTGTGTTCTAGTCTAGTCTGTTTGCAGTTAAAAGCATTTTCTAGAGTCTGCTTGCTCCTTGATCTGTTTAAAACTTTTATTTAGTGGCTACAGCTAGGAGCTGTAATAGTTCATTTAGTGGCTACAGCTAAGAACTGTAATAGTTTCCCACCCACATTCCCTAGTGTTGTGGTGTTGTTATACTTCGTGGCTTTGCAGTTGCCCACCCATACTGTATATTTGATCTATGACACTCCTCCCAGTCTAGTGTCATTAGTTCATTCAATCTAATAGAGAACATTTGTGAAGGCCAATCCACTCAGATTCTTAACCTTGAATTAACTTCTGTTCCAGCTTTCTCCATTTCCGCTTTACTGAAAAAAAAATTCTAAGCCTGTTTCCCCCCTTTCCTGTAACAGATCTAGTCCAGATACAGATTTGCTGTATCCAGGACTGTTTGTAAGCTCCTGAGCCCCCCTCCCTTAACTAGAGTTAAACTATTCCTGGCGCCATAAAGTCTGCTTTTCAAATTTTCCCTTGCAACTAGCCAGCTTTTTAGTTTTAGCACTCAAATCTGTTTCTTTGAGCTCAGCACTTGTTCAGAACTCGTTGTAAGCACTAATAAACTACAAATTACTACAGCACTCAACTTTCCTCACTTGTCTAGAGGAAAACAGTTTTTAGTACTTAATAAATAAGCACCTATCCAGACATGTCTAAAGGTCAGCTCCCGGTGTTTTCTCCTGTCTACCTGATGAATCTGGGCATCTTGAGGCAATGCAGCAATTGCCTCATGTACACAGACAACCCCCTCCTCCTGCCACCCAACACTACGACCTGTGAGCGATGCACTTATATAGCCAAACTGGAAGCAAAGCTCTCTTCACCAAAGATTGGACTAGACAGTCAAGAGAAGAAGTTAAACACTTGCACCACACCACACTCATCACATAGTCCACCAAAACACACACACAGAAGCACAAAACACAAGCCTACATTCACGGAGGCTCTCAATAAAAATCTGCCCAAACAACCAAGACCTCCAAAGCAGAAATCCAAACAACCTCCACCCCCCAACACAAACCAAATGACACATCGCCCACATACTCAGTGTGCCACTCAACTACAGCCCATAAGGCATAACGTACCCAACACTCTAGTCATAGGCGACTCTATAGTGAGGCACACTGATGTTCCACTCACCAGGCTAAACAAGGAGGAAGTTACTGTTAGCTGCTTGTTGGATGCCAGAATCCACCACATAACACACGCACTCAGGTCACTCCACAACAAGTACAAATATGACTCTATCATTGTCCATGTTGGTATGAATGACCCTAGCCCTGAGTAGCATCTTGCCATCACCCAGAATGATACCACAGTACAAGGACAAAATGATTGACTTCAACAATTGTCTAAGCTTCTGGTGTCATTCTAAGGGAATCCAGTATCTGTCTGCCTGGGATGACATGATCGACAGACCACGATGCTTCACCAGAGATGGCCTGCACCTGTCACCCTTGGGATTCCAGATACTGGCAAAGGATCTTGCCACCCCTATAGTGCCTTCTTTAGGCAAGGTTCAAATGACAAATTCACCACCATAACCAGTACAAGCAAGAAAAATCTGAGGGTAATGCTACTCAATGCTAGAAGTCAAAATCTCAAAATGCACTCACTCGAGGCACTCCTTAAAATGGAGCACATCGACATCTGTGCAGTGACTGAGACCTGGTTCAAAGCTCCAGAGAGCACCCCTGCATTACCAGGCTATAATTCATACCACAACTTTCAGCCACCTAACTCAGACCGAAATACTAAAGGTAGAGGCATGTCCATATTCATTAAGGATATCCACACCTCCAAGCTAGTTGCTCAGCATAATGCATCTGAGATTATCCAAGTTCAACTAACTGGGCAAGATCGCAATCCAGATTGTAGCTTGCTACAGACCCCCCACCATGCCCCAGGATTCCCACTCCTCCTTTCTTGATACACTGGAAAATATTAGGGTACAACCCAACACCCTAATAATGGGTGATTTCAATTAATCCACCATTAACTGGGAAAACTACTCATGTCCCAACTCTTTTGCTCAACATTTTCTGGAATTCATCAATTCCAATGCTTTGGATCAACTTATCCACACCCCCACCAGGGGCAGCAATATCCTAGACCTGGTCATCACCAACATGGGCGGCTGGTGCTCCACACCAGATGTCAATTCCTTGTTGGTCAGATTCGACCACAAGTTAATCACCCTAGACATCCACACCCTGCTCCCACTCTCCATTAAGGAAACAACCATAAAATATTTCTCCAAAGCCAACTTCACGCTTCTGAAGACAGAAGTGGCAAACTTCACGACACCCATGCAGATGGACATTAGAGATACGACTGCTGAATCCTACACAAATGCACTTTATAAGCACTTACACGAGTGCATGGATCATGCTATCCCTAACAGAACCAAGATGCTATCCTCCAAAAAAAGGAAGCCAATCTGGTGGTCTTCTGCCATAAACAAACTCTACAACAGAAGAAAGAAACTGTTGCAAAAAAGGTAAAATCCCAGGATTGGAGGAACTCCCTGATCAGCCTCAGTAAGAAGCTGAGATCCCTCATAAAATCCTCCAAAGCTAGTTATGAAAACAAAATCGCCACTGATTCTAAAGACAATCACAAAGCATTCTATAGCTATGTCAAGAATTTTAATGGCAACACTCAGATCTGCTCTGAGTTACAGCACAATGGCACTAAATATAGAGAACCAACTGATACTGCCAACATACTGGCAGATAGGTTCAGTGCTAACTTTGCCCCCTCCCCTCACTCCCTAAAGGGCCCATCTCTATACCGGAAGAATGCAAAGTTCCTGTAATCACAGCTGCACAGGTAAAAACCTCACTCTCCAAAGCCAAGAACACACATCCATGGGACCTGACAACATCCCAGGCTGCCTTCTACACGAACTACAGAATGAACTGGCACCCCACCTAAGTACCATGTTCAGTCATAGCCTCAACTCAGGCTTTGTGCCAACTGAATGGCACACTGCGACGGTTATCCCACTCCACAAAGGGGGAGCCACTACAGACCCCAGGAATTACTGCCCCATTAGCCTGATGAGCCTGGTCTGCAAGGCCATGGAACATATCATCGTGGAACTCATAAACAAAGACATTGGAGATCTCCAAACTCTGAACCCCACACAGTTTGGGTTTGTAAAAGGCAGATCATGTCTCCAACACCTGATAGACATCTTTGAAGCAGTCACCAAAGCCATAGATGAGGTAAGGTGGTTCACACAGCCTATCTAGATCTCGCCAAGGCATTCAACACCATCCCCCACTCTGGAATTATAGATAAACTCACTAAACTAGGTATAGATTCCTATGTCACATGATGGGTTGCCAACTGGCTTACTGACAGAACCCACACTGTGAAAGTAGCAGACTCCAAATCAGACTTCAGACCAGTGACAAGTGGAGTACCACAGGGTTCATTCCTGGGTCCATTCCTGTTTGGTATCTACTTCTTTGAAGTACAGGCTAACACAGAAGGTCTTTGGCTAACTTAAGTTCACAAATGACTGTAAACTAGGAGCCATAATCGAAACTCCTAACAATGTGGACATCCTACCAAAGGGCCTCACTGAGACAGATGCCTGGTGTCAAAGCCATGGCTTCAAGCTCAATGCCAAAAAGTGCATTTTCATCACCTTTGGTAAAAACTCTATACCCATTAATACCACATAGGTGGTAGTCTACTTAACACTGAAAGTGTGATAAGAGACCTTGGGACACAGGTGGACAGTAGTCTCTCCTTTGATAATCACATCACCACAGTGGTCAGGAAATTATTCTACGTGGCACACCTCATCTCAAAAGGTTTCTCATCCAGAAAAAAAGATGTCATTGTTCCCCTCTACTCATCACTCATTAGACCCATTATAAAGTACAATGCCCCTTTTGGTATGTACCTCACAAGACATCTACAACAACTGGAAAGGCCACAGAAATACCTCACAAAGAGGATTACTAGCCTCAAACAGATGCCCTATGCAGACCATCTCAAAAAACTCCATTTTTACTCCGTCGCATATCGCCTACTCAGAGGTGATCTTTGCCTAACATACAAAGCTATGTCAAACTCAGAGCTGTTGGACATGCTCCACTTAGAGAAATCCCAATCCCTCTGAGCTACATGCTCTAGGGACCCAAACCTTGTCACCACAATAAACAGAACATGCTGGAGGGATAGATTCCTGTCCCAGAGACTTCCCATACTCTGGAACAGACTACCTATCTATGTCAAACAGAGCTCCTCATTAGCACTCTTCAAGAAAAATCTTGATGATTGGATGGGTAATAGGAAATTCACCCCGGGGATCACTTCTGTGGCTCTGCTTGACAGTGGCACAGGAAAATAATTTTCTTGGGTGGCAAAAGCCAGGGTACCTTTTTGGCTAGGCTTGTATAGGCCCTAGGGCCTGTAGCCTAGTACCTACCTATGAACCTATGAACCTATGGTAATCTTGGAGTAGGATGCTTAGGAGAGGGTGACACAATCCCTTAGCATCAGTGGGTACACAAGATAAAATAATTCACATTGCTTAAACAAACAGAAGTAATTGAATGGATTTCTGGAAGCAGTACATTAAACAATCTGTCCAGTCATTATAAAACTAGTGTATTTCCCTGGAAAGTATTCTGATGTCATTAGCAAAGAAGTCACTAAACACCAAGCACAACCAAACCATTCAACTATTTTTATACAAACATATGCAGAGTCAGTGACTTGCAAAAGCCTAGAAATTTAAATGTACACAGATGTTTGTGTAACAAATTTATTTTTATCATCCAGTTAATGCCCCCAGTAGTTTTTCCCTTTCCGCGTAATCTGTTTATTCCTGTCTTACAAGCACAGCTAATATGTGCAACAGATATTCCTGTATAATTTAAGACTGAAGCAGGAAAAATATCCTTCATAGGCTAAATTGCAGCAATGTATACTATCTTATAGGTTCATAGGTTCATAGGTTCATACTAGGCTATCTGCCCGAGGGCATTTACAAGCCTAGCCCATAGTTTTGTGGCTTACGCCACCCCTTTAGTATGGGGAACTATACCCATTATTTTGCTGTGCCTCTGTTGAGCAGTGACACTGAGGTAATCCCTGGAGTATATCTGCGATCTCCCATCCATTGGTCAAGATTTCTCTTGAACAAGGCCAGCGAGGTGCTCTGCCTCACATATACCGGGATTTTATTCCACAGCATAGGGAGTCTTTGGGTGATGAATCTATCCCTCCAGCATGTCCTATTAATAGCCGTGTCGAGGTTTAAGTCTCCCGCCCTTGTGGCTCTGACGGATCTAGATTTTTTTGAGGTGAAGCATATTCATCAAATCTGGGTTTGACATGGCCTTGTATGTTAGGCAAAGGTCACCTCTGAGCAAGCGGTAAGCAACTGAATAGAGCTGGAGTTCTTTCAGTCGGGCAGCATAGGACAGATGTTTGAGACCCTTTATCCTTTTGGTGAGGAACTTTTGTGGCCTCTCCAGCTGCTGCAAGTGTCGGGTCAGATACATTCCGAATGGGGCATTGTACTCAATCATTGGTCTGATGAGTGATGAGTATAGGGAGACTATGACCTCCCTTGATCTAGATGAGAATCCCTTCATGATAAGATGAGATCTTAAAGTTTTTTTTCCTCCCTTTAGCCTTTGATATTACATTATATTAAATTTATTATACTACATTATATTGTAAAATATTATATTACAGCACATTACACTGCATTACTGATCATTAGATTGCATTACAGTACATTATATTCCATTAGTTACAGTTCATTAGTCTGCATTACACTGTAATACATTATATTACAAAATATTACATTTGCTTGATAGCAGAAGGAGACAATAAGCCTAGCCAGTCTGCCCATTTAAGTGACTTAGCATTTTATTTTCCTCCATTCCTGTTTTCCCCTTATCCTTTTCCATCTATCGTATTCCCTTTTGAACTCCTTTGTTGATTAACACTCCACTACCTATTACAGTAGTCTATTCCATGGGTCCAAAACCTTCTCTGTGAAAAAAATGTACTTTCAGAGATCCAGGACGTAGTTAACCTACAATCAGCTTGACCCCTCATGCCCACTCTGTCCATCTTCTCCTAAATGACCCCTTCATTTCTCTCTGTCTTGAATTTGTACACCAATGACATGCCCCCCCCCCATTACCAAAGATTTAATGCAGCCACGAGACTTAACAGTTAAGG
Source organism: Protopterus annectens (assembly GCF_019279795.1). NCBI lineage: Eukaryota > Metazoa > Chordata > Ceratodontiformes > Protopteridae > Protopterus > Protopterus annectens. The sequence continues at coordinate 104,576,514 of NC_056751.1, read as the reverse complement.
GTGAATCCTCTAATTTATTTAGACAAGGACTGCTATGCATTCGGGATAATCAAAAACAATCAACCCCCAACTGGCAAATAAACATAAATATATATCATCTTTATTGGGATTATGCATGGTTTCATTACTGGTCATCATCCTGCCTTTCTCATACAGGAGATGCCCAGGTAGGAGCACTTCATTAATATTCACTCGAGCATGAAACTTGGTGCAGTGAAATTGCTACTTTTGCTATATGAGGTACACTACAACCTAGCATGAGGTACATTACAACCTAACACTTATGTCATCTTCTATTGTTGAGGCACTACATCATCTCAAGACACCTGCAATGCTATTATGAATGAACTTGTGCCAGTAAGAAAAACTAGAAGCAACAAAAGAGCTTATCTATGAATTATGCATAAACTAAGATAGTTAATGTCAGAATGAAACAAACAATGACATGCCTATCACAAGGACAATACTCACAAATATTATCTGGCATACATTTTGTAATATAAGACAAATGCAGCATAGCTAAAAATACTAATTCACAAACCCAAAAGACAAAAAACTTAAAGTCAGTAAAATCCTTCTTAAGAAACATTAAGTACTAGTCACTGTCAAATCCAACCGTGCTACTCTATAGTGAGACAGACTGATAAGTTAATATAGGGACCTGCCTGTGCTTATTTCATTATATGTATTTAAAAAATATTTCTAATGCATGCAGCTTATTCACCTGCAAAATTGAACTCCTTGGCACATTCACCGTCCATCCTGCCTCCACGCCACATTGCAAAAAGGTATACACTGAATCACAGTAACATTGTCACCAAGACAGGAGGCACTATCCCCAGAACACATTCAGCCTGCTTCTAAAGAAATCTTCACTAGTAGCTGATCATAGGAATTACTAGACAAGCAAGTTGTGAGACCATTTGTACCTTGCCAATACCTACACCCATGATGTACCTCCTGCTTCTAGGAGGGCAAAGCTAGTCAAACCTAGGATGAATTTGCAAATGCTCATCCAATCATTAGTGTTCGTCTTGAAGAATGTGAGGGAGTCATTCTGTTTAGTGTATAATGTAAACCCTGCCACATCCAGTACATGATCCAGCCATTTGTTTTGTTAGCACCTCAACCTGTTTCCCAGGTGATGCCTCTTATTTTCTCACTTGCTCTTCCTGCATACTGTTGTATAACTATCACTTCCACCAACACATTACTTAAAATATCTTTTTCCTGAAACATTACTTTTTAAAAGCTTGCTATTGAAAGTGATTTTCTCTTTTCTTTCCCTCCACTTTCATTGTTTTCAACCATTGTTGTATTCATATATTAGATTTTATTCATGCCTTATAATTTTTTTATCTCTTGGTATGTTCTGTTGTTTCTTTTTGTAAAACTCTATTTGTTTTAATGTGTGTTCTGTGTGCATTCATTCTGTTAATTTGCTTAAAGTAATTGTGATATTTATCTGCTGTGTGTACCTTTTCTACATGTATTTATACTTAGAAATGTTCTCCTCAGACCTCTGCTGAAAGGGGCAACTTATGTCCAGAATGAGAAGTCTGGTAAATATATGCTAATAAATAAATAAGAGCAGTTTATTCCAGAGTTAGGGGTAAAGGAGCAATAAATATGTCCCTCCAACCTTCTTTATTTATGTGCCTGTGGAGATTCAAATGCTTAAATCTATTATTAGTGGAGATTCAAATGCTTAAATCTGTTATTAGTGGAGATGTTTGCCTTACGGAGATGTAAGATATCAAGGAAGGCTTGGTCTTTGATTGAACAGAATGGAAGATGTATCTCCATGTAAAAGTCTATATAATACCGTGTATAGAGGTGTGGCTTCAAATCTACCTTGGTAAGGCAGGGTTTTAGTACTGCAGGATTCTAATCCAGTAATCTTCCTGGTTTCTAGATGTGCAATGTATCTGGGCATGTGTGTATCAATGGGGGTTTTGTATTTTATAACTGGTCCAAAAAAATACAAAACCAGGATCCTGAAACAAGAATACCAAAAACACTAAAAAAATTTTCCAGAAATCCACCATGCAAAAGGATAAAACTGGACCAAATAACTACCAAATAATATTGAACATCCACTTTAATGCTATAAAAACAGTTTAGTATTCCAGATTTTGCACATACGCTTTCATCCCATACACAATGAAAAGGGACTTCATCAGAACTGATGTGCTCATAGTAATTTATACTCTGCGTCACAGGTTATAATCAATTAATCAATCGACTATAAAAACATTTAAGAATAAATTACAAGATTATGTAGCAAAATAACAAATCACAGTAAGGACTGGAAATTGCTTTGAAAAATCATGAGTATAATTCATCTCATGAAAACATAATTTTATTTATTTGAGAACTATAAACTAGTGCCCCTGTTTTTTATTTCTTCAGTGTTGGTTTTCTCCCCAGACTAGTTTCACTTAGCATTTTTACCTTGTTTGTCCAGGAAAGAAATTGTATTGCCTAGAGGGCAGTGTTTGTCCACATTAAACCATCTGCTGTCTTCAAATAGTGAAATGCATTGCAAAACTTTATATCCCCTGCAACTAGAAATTAACTAATGCTACAGTTTAGGCAATACTAATTTTGCCCAGAAGAAAATCTATGAATTCTTCAGGCTTCAGGTCTTGAGCAGAATAATGATGTTATCATAACTAGTAAAACTTTAGTAAATTAATGACAAGGCATATTCTAAAAGCCAAGCTCCTGTTCTACTTGTGCAAATTCCTGTTGTAGTTAATTCTAGTGCTTTAAGAGTTACATTATAAATTAAAGCCAGCATGAATGTTCTTCCTACCTTCAAAGTTGAGCAACACATCACAGTGATTAATAAATAACCGTTTTATGTTATTGTTAAAATCTGCATCATCGGGAATACAGCTTGAGATACTTTAAAGTTAGGTGAGTTACAGCTCTTACGCCATCAGGAGTTTGATGTGGAGGGTAGCAGATTGTGAATCCCAAAGGATGTTTGTAAACAGACGAGGCGGGAAGAAAGGCGGTAAAGATAATTAGGTGCCACCTGCCTCATCATGTGTTCATTGTTTAACTGTGGAGAATTATTACAACTATGCAAGTTAGTTGTGAGAGCAAGGTGGAATGCACATGTGATCTTATTATCACATTTTCTTGAGGTGATGTGGTGTGTATGTTTGTGTGTGTGTGTGTGTGTGCGTGTGCACGTTTGTGTGTGCAGGCAAGCATGTGTGTGCATGCATGTATGTGTGTCTATGTATGTCTACAAAAGTCACAGAAAGGAACTTTATGAGATACAATGCAGTCATATTATATTTCTGTAACAGGATGCTGCATCTTGCATGCCTTGTCAGTAGGGCAGGCAGGGGTGTTAAAAAGGTTAATGTCAGAAACTCTGTGAGGATAATGTAGGAGCTGGTGAGGCATTGGTAGGTGGTAGTAACTATAAGGATGCATAAACAATATATCCTCACAAATTAAAATGTTACTCTGGAGCAGAGGTACAAGAGGGCTGCATAAGGCTTATTGCTTGAAGCTGTTTTTCATTGGTTTCAAGAACACCTTCATAGACTTCTCTGGTCTAATTTCCTGGTTCATACTGGGAATAGAAGAAAAATCAGGCAAGAGAGCTTTACACAGACATAGTGTAGAGAACAGAAATGTCTTCAGGTGAAATGATGCGCTGTACATAATGGTACAACTCCCCCCAAAAAGTCAGAAAAATGTAACAAACAATGAGTTGTGCAACAGTGTAATAGTACACAGCAATAATAACAGTACTGAAAACATTAAAACAATGAATAACAGCTATTAGGTGTCCATGTGTGCCCAAGTCAGACTAGCTTTTGAGAGAAAAAGAAAAAAAATAGACACATGCCACTTCATGAAGGGTATGTGAGGAAGATGTGATGGTGGTGGATGGAGATGGAAAGCACTTTATAATAACAGTCATTGGTGTGGTCATAACAGTAAGAATTATACAGAAAAATGTCAGAGAAGAAATTCCATAAAAGAAAGGATGAATAAGCAGTAGCTTATCACACACTGGTTAATAGCAGACGAAGGGAATAACAGTGCATTAAGTAGGAAGAAGATGTAAACGATGAGATGCAGAGGGACAGGTACCGTAATGCAAAGGGCAGAGACCATGGCTACTCTGAATATGTGGCAGAAGGAATGCATTGTTCCACCTGACAAAACTCAAATCTAATTTAACAAAAAAAAAAGAATAACTAGCTACTGGCAATGTGTGTCTTGCACTTAATTGTGTGATAATATGTTTCCTTTGTAAAAAATAGCTTGCTACCATAAACAGCATGAAGGCAAAGAGCAAAACCAGAGGTTCAGCTAGGCAGCATGTATATTTGGTATGGACAGCCAGCAGTGGAAGTATAAGGAAGGTGCCATGGAAGAGGGAGGTTTATCCACAGTAATTTTGAAATTAGCTTTACATATGCCTTAACACTACATATTATAGTGACCTTCATCATGTAGCTCTAATCATTTTCTTCATAGTAGCACCTCGAAGAAAGACAAGGGATGCCAGCTCCCCAACAGAAATGCAAAACCCAATACTATAAATCCCGATACTTCAAAAATTAAAATGTAATTACAAAAAAAAAGAAAGAAAGAAAAAGGAAATGACAGTAAATTCCAAAACACTTTTAAAACATTTTCAGGCCCTCCTGAATTGGGGGAATTGTGCCATAACAACCTGCTACTTATATAAACTAGGTCTAACATATTGTATCTAGAAGTTAGTGTAATACTCCAGAATACTGTAGTATCAGTATTAGTACATATAAGGGTAATACTCCGGAATACTGCAGTATCAGTATTAGTACATATATACCCTCTAGTCATACTTAGTATTACTGTCCAGTGAGTCAATCTTTTGACCTTCAAGAAGTACTCAAGGAGGGGTTTTACAATGTGGTTCTGTGCAGGTAAAACAAAATTATTGTCTTGCTGACTTAGTGGTAGTTTGCTTGGTACAACTGTGTCTTTTCACAATAAGGAATACATTTTAAGGCATCTTTCCCCACTAGGGTCTCCGTACTTGAAGGTGTAAGGATAGACAACAAAACAAGGTTTTGTATGGCACGTGGTACTGGAGGGTTGCTGTTGTCTTTCGGCTTTTCCCAGTTAGGGGTCCCCACAGCGGAACTCCGGTTCGCTAATGATTGGCAGTAGATTTTGATGAACAGCGAGGTGCCAGCTTAACGTTCAACCTTCAACGAAGGCACGCCCATTTACACATGTCTTACAAATGCCCACCCAACCACGGCGAGGACATGCAGACTCCACACAGAAGGCACTCCCCACACTCCAGCCGAGAATCAAACGGGAGAATCTCTTGCTGTGAGGCAACAACGCTACCGCTGCACCACCGTGGATGCTTATGTCCCCCAAATAAAAGAAGCACATGACACTCGCACTTTATGTAATACTTGTCCTTGTGGTACAAATTCAGCCAGGTAATGCCCCCCAGCAAATCATGTTCACCCCTAAACTCACCATTTTAATGAGCTGTCATACTGATGCAGCTCCTCCAGGTGGACTCAATTAAATATGCTGTATGCATGACTGCAAGACAGTTATCTGACCATTGTCAGATGTTTCACCTGGAAATATATTGTGAACTGGTAAGAGCTGTTTTTAATGGGTTTTGTGGCAAGGGGGGCTCAGACGTTACTAGTTAAATATATATTTGCAATGCCAGTAGTAAAGTATGAATTAAACCAAACAATAAAATCAATTTTTAGACTTGGCCAAAGCTTCAGGTCACAAGCTGGACATTTTCCAGTAGGCAGTCTATCAACAGGTTTTTGGAAGAAAACAGTACCCAGAAATGACTTGGGGAGTACATGCAAAGTGCATGGTAACAGTAACCAGAGATCAGAACTAAACGTCAGACCTGTGAGGACAAATGTGAACTAATGAGTCACCATTCTGCTCATGTAGTTCCCATTGCCAGGATTGTAGCAGGCGCAAGCAAAGGGCAGCAGAATGATATAAATTATGTACACTGTGCAGAACATAGTCGGTTCCGGTGCTAAATAATTACTAAGGTTAATATGACGAAAAATATTAGAATCACAGATGTCTGCAGGTGCTATAGCCAGAAACTAGTAGAGAAGGAGGTGAAAGGTAATGGCTGTAAAGAAAAAGGTGCAGAGTGGAGCATACATGTAGGTAGACATAACTGCAGGAGTCAGAAGAGGAGCTATAAATCTATAAACTACTGAAGATTCAAGGCAAATGAAGACACTTAGAAAAAAATACACCGGTTATGTGGCAAGAACTGGTAGACTGAGAAGATGATTGTGACTTAAATGCAGTGCCTGGGAGCAAATGTTAGAGAAGCAAGCTCTATAATGGGATTGGAGAAGATAAAAGTAAAAAACAAAAGAGATTTAGTTGAAAACATAATGTTTTAAAACATATAATAAGTTAGTTATCTGAATTTAGCAGAGTGAAGCAGAGAGTGGGGTGAAGGAAGCAATAGTGAGTGCCCATGTCGTCTGGAGGGAAAGGAGATACTGAGGAAGGGATTCCCGACATTGTGAATCCCTACAAGTGACGACTTTAAGATCATACCTCCTTCTTGAAATTCATATTTCGGTATACAACCTGTCTGTACAAAGAAGGCTAATGCAACTGCTTTAGTTCAAAACATATTATACAGCTCCTCATTAACCAATACAGTGTCTGTACTTAACCCATAATACCTATATTTCATTATTATATTTTTTGCATACAGTCCCCCCTTTACACCTCATTTTTTACAACCGCCTCTCCCCTTTTTATATTCCATTCTGCTCTGCTCCCCCTTACTTTTCTTTGTTGTATAGATAGCCTTCATTACACCTTCCTTTCTCTGCACTGCTCACTAGGGTTACCAACAGTCCTTATTTAGACAGTTGTGTCCTGCAAACAAAAAAAAAACATGAAAAATGACAAATGCCCTGAGATTTTAGAGCAGTATATGTACTTCTTAAGCTTCACTAATTGCTACATAAAAGCTTTATTTTTATTTGAAACCCTTTAATATTATATGAAATAACCAACTCAAAGCCTACAAGAATGAGCTTTTATTTTAGCAAAAAGGTTAAGTCCAGTCTTTTGCAATGACCTGTCCTGCAGTATTTCACATTTCCATTAAAAAAGTCCCAGTATGGGGCATTTAAAAAGCTGGCAACCTTAAAATTGGTTCATATGGATCAGTAATCTATCCTAGTAAACAAATTAAAAATAAAATAATGTAAAGTGACAGAAGGGCTAAAAGAAAGAATCAAGTATTTCAGAATGGACTTAAGAATGGAAGAACAAGCAAGATCCTCTCATAAAATGGGGAGAATCACTTCCATAAGTATTATTTATGACAGAATTACTCATAGTGCAACAGTATTATTGGAAAAGTCAAGATAAACACTCTGCTAGACCACAATACGTTCCGACATACCAGTGTTACATGTTACTGGAGACATCGAGGTTATGGAAGCTAATAATCATAGAATAGGTGAGCTATAGTCATAAAAACTGTGGAGGATCTTTGTTATGAGTTATAGACAAAGGGCTGATTTCACTGTCAAAAAAGCCGCGGTGACGCAGCAGTAGCATTGTCGCCTCATAGCAAGAGGGTCTCCCGTTTGATTCTCGGCTGGAGCGCCTTTTGTGTGGAGTCTGCATGTCCTCCCCGCGGTTGAGTAACATTCGAAAGACATGCGTGAATGGGCGTCGAGCTGGCACCTCGGCACCGTGAAAATCTGCTGCCAATCATTAGCAGACCGGAGTTCCGCTGTGGCGACCCTTAACCAGGAAAAGCCAAAGGAACAACAACAACAGAATGCTGTCAAACACCAACTGCAGTTTGCTAGCATCTGGAGAATAGAACGTAAGCATGGATGGATTCAAAGGTACAACTCATGTGTGCTGTGAAAACACAAAGCAGACAACACAGTTATTCATTGACATTCTGCAGTTGTGCTGTTTTATTTTGTATTTTATTTTTTTGTTTTATCTTCACTTGTATTCTCATAGAGTTCCCACAAGCAATGGTAGAATTTCCTCAAAAAAACATATATTAGACTGGTTTCCAAGAAACCTAACCATCCCTCTGCATTACAGGAAAAAAAGAGTTAGTGGATTTATTTCAGAATACAGAGTAGTCTCCATATATAACATTACAATATACTCCCTCGGATTTAAAGAAATGCTCATTGCTAATGCTAATGCTAATTGCCTAACACAGGCTGGTCAATTAGAATGATGTTGAGAAAATATGATGCAGAGAATAGTATGGCTGCAGTTATAAAGACCTCATTATCGGATGGTTGCCAGTCTCTGAATAGAACAATAGCAATGTCAAACTGAAGTGCACAAGTGTTCTCCTTAGTAACCCATGCACTGGGTTAGCAAAGGCACCTAACTATACACATGTACATATGCTGACGTGCACGCATGAACACACACGCACACACACACACACACACACACACACACACACACACACACACACACACACACACACACACACATTCTTCCTAACTCCATCAACATAACCACCCAAGCAAAAACACACAAACACAGACATTCATACAGCCTCATTCTTGCCCCTACAGACATGACAGAGGTACACATATATTCACAAACACACACACACACACACACACACACACACACACACACACACACACACACACACACACACACACACACACATGCACAAACTACCAAACCTCACCACACACATACACATTTGCCTGCACTGTGAGTACTCCTGTGGGATTGAATGGGTGACTGCTGTGTTTTTACAGAGCTCATTTTTTTTCTCCTAGAGTAAAATTTATTCACCCAAGTGATTCCCTAAATTGCTTGGCCAAGCAATTTAGGAACTGTGGGCATTTCATTCTCAATGGATCAACAGGCAGCATTCTCACCTTTAGTGCTGGAAGATCAAATGTCTATATGTTCTCCACCCATTCCAGCCATCTGGATTAATTTTGAAATTGCTGACACTGTAGTGCAACATTAGGGGGCACTGCACTCCTAAGTGTGCTGTGCTTCAGATGAGACGTTAAACTGATGTCCGATTTGCTTCAGTTGTTGATAGCTCAGGTCGATGTAAAAGATCCCATGGCACCTATCAAAAAGAGCAGGGGATGTTTCCTGATGCCCTGGCCTAATTTCACCTAATAATATAAATACCACCTTGAGTCCTCCCTTTAAAAAGGTCACTAGCCAAATGGGTCGACAAAGGATAAATAAATAAATAAAGTTTCCAGTGAACATCATGTGGCTAATTAGCATATGCCAGTCTCCTGGTCTGACACATTAGCATTCAACTTCTCCTGTGAAATTGCTCTCTATGCTGAGGCCCCCACGTGGGGTAAATCTCAGTGGCAGAACTGTCTCTGAATTGGAACAACTTAGCATGCTGTACAGACAGAGCATCTGAGATAATGCTTCTGCACGTGCTAAGGCTTTCTGAATTTCAGGGAGTATATCAATAACAACTTCCAAATGAAAAGAAGAAACAAAACATAAATCACACAATACATGAAATAAAAATTAAACTATAATCAGTCTTTAGGAAGTAGGCAAGCCTAAAGATGCTGTAGAACACTATAATATATAAAAAATTGCCATTACAGACCCAAAAGACCTTTTCTGTAAAACAGACATGCAGATTAAATAGAAGAAAACAAAAACACCATAATTGCCAAATGAGGTGATATCAAAGGTAAGCAAAGCCACATAACAATTATGATACATAAGGAAAGATGTGGGGAAAAAGACAAATAACACTACTAAATAAAGCAAAAAGAAACAGGAAAGGTGATGAGAAAAGCAAAGGTCTTCAATAGTTAAAATACAGCTATTTCAGTCTAGAAAAATGATAACATATTTTATAAACATAAAAGGAAGGGAAGAACGATCAAAGGAGGTTTAGGGTACGTAAGGCTAGAGGTGTAGGCAGATAAACATAATGAAAAAGTACGGAGAGTAAGTGAACTTTTCTGCCTGCTCATCACTGCAGACGAGTGCTGTGTTTATCTTGACCAGACAGCATAAGTACCTTGGATAAGCAGGCTGGTCCCAGTTCTTCTGAAGAAAGCACAACTAAGCAAATGAGAACAGTAAAGGTGAACGACCAATGGGCCTGACAGAATTCATCACAGAATCATAGCCGGCCTTAGGCATAGGCCAACTAGGTGGCCGCCTAAGGCGCTGCTCTAGCAGGGGCACTTTTCCAATATTTATTTGGTGTAGATAGACCAGGATGGGGGCACCAGGTGGTGTGGGAAGGGCGCCATGGAGCCTTTTTGCCTAGGGCACCAGTTGACCTAAGGCCGGTCCTGCACAGAATCCTTAAAAAACTGAGAATACAACTAGTAATATGAGAAGCACAAGTAGCTGACATTCTGAACAACTCATGGGAGGATTATAAGGTGTCCAGAGACGAATATGGCAGACATGACTCCACTTAACAAGAAGGAAAACAGAACAAATCTCTAAATTACTGGCTGTGGTTTGAACATAATTTTATTTATATGGTCACATTATTAAATATAAATTAGTTACAAAATACACAGGAAAATGTCTCATGACAGCTATGTAAATGTTTAACTAAGCGATTATAAACATAGTGGTCCATTATGATAGTAATATTAGCAGGCCAATGACAATTATTTTAGAGTGAGACGTACTGTTTACAAACAGTACAGTTCAAATTCTTAATGCTTATAGAGTAGAACTCCTGATAAAGGGATCAAACAGTCAATATAATTATGTATAGGCCCTCAGATGTTTGATTTGAAGGTGAAATAAGCAGTGGTGGCTGTAGGTTCCCTTTTGTGCTGTGGCACAAAAGGGGCACAGTAGGTAGCTGCTAGGGCACATAGGACATGTGGTAAAAATACCAAAAATTTAGGGTCATAGGTTCATAGGAGGCTACTAGACCAACTCACCCATAATCCATTGTTAAAAATGAAAGATTGTTTCCCTACAAAATAACAGTGAATATCATAATCTTATCAAGCATAGCAATGTGCATAACACAGAAAAAGTACTAATTTGTCATGTTCAAGGACTGTGGTTTGGATGAAGCGCTCTTGTGAAGCAGTATAACATGTCAAAGGTGAAGTTATGAAAGAAGTAGAAAATTGTCATTCACACAGAAAAAAATATCATTAACCCAAATTCAAGAACAGAAAGTCAGACTTATTTTGTTCTGTGCTGCATTGTAAGGAAAATATTTTAAACAAATGCAGCATATTCTGCCAACATTCAATATAAAACATATATCTTCCCACTGCAGACACCAGTGAATAACAATTTAGCTTAAATGTTTGTTAAAAATCCTTTGAAGTAGAAACAAGAGTGGTCAGTTAACAGCTCCGGGATTACAATAATAGTTATGATAGGTCATGAAGAATGTGGGAGAAAGTCTATCAGCACTTGGACTTAAAAGTGGAAGTCCTAAAGCATGCAGTTTAAATAATTTATTTTTGCTGAACTTTTACAACTACTGTTAAAGAGGTAAGAGCTGCTCTGAGAACAAAATCAGACTAATTCAAGAAAAAAGTGAAAATGAATGTAAGTTCCAGAAGATGTGCAAGATGTCTGTGACTCACACTACTGGCATTCTATTTACATGGAAGTAAAAACATTATTTCCTTACATCTAGCATGACTCATATAAAGGGGGCTTGAAATGGATTCTGGGGAAAAAACTCCAAGATCACTTAACAGCAGTAGGTCCATTGAGATATAGTAACCACACCCACTTAACCATTATCATACATTAAAACAGAGTACAAAGATATAATGAAATAATAGTGGCACCCATATTTTTTTTATTTATTTATTCATATTTTTTGTTGACCAGGTTAGTTCCACCAGGCCAGTAGCCTCTTTTCAGGGAAGTCCTGCTGAGGTGGCATTCATACTAGCTAGTAGAAATTTCATCAGGAGACCTGGGAAATCCCCCCCCCCCCCCCCCACACACACACACACTTTTTAATAAGTGTTATGGGATCTTTTACGTCCACCTCAGCTACCACTAACTCATGCAGATGGAGCCTGAGTTTAACATCTCACCCAAAGGATGGCACACCCAAAAGTGTAGCACCTCACCCCCGTATGCTTATCAGTGGGACACTCATGGTTTCAAAAGAAGCATCCTGTTGATGTACTTTGTTCTACAATATGTGAAATATCTGCATGTGGATGTGATTAGTATCCTGTTGCTTGGCATTGATAGGTCAGGATCTACCTTGCTGTCTAAACTGGATCCTTTCTGAGACACTGTGTCTATCACTGTAAGGTCTGTAAAGGCTTCTAATTAACATTACATATCTGAATCAATTCAAGCAGATTAATTCCTCTCTGACATTGTGGCTTATTATTATGAATCTGCGTGAATTTCCCCCTTTGTAATCTGTAACTTTGTACTTCTAGGATAGCCCTCAGCGTGCTTCCAAATGCCCGGATGTGCATGTCTTCAAATCCACAAAAGCAAACATGGTTTTGCAGCATTCGTATGAGTGACCCATCCCCCCACACACACACACACACACTGTTTAAGGTTCTTGTAATGTTTGTTGTCTTCTTTGAAATGTGATAGTGTGATAATACTTCACAGTTTTCAAGTTATTGCTCAGTTCAGAGGTATGGGTAGTGCTCAAAAGGGAATGTCTGGTCACAATAACCCATTCCAGGATTTCAATACTTTTTTGATTTATTGATTTATTTTGATTTGCTGCATCATTAGCAGTCACCCTTCTGTGGTATATCGCTACCACTTTGTTTCAGTAGCCGTCTTCCAATTCACTCAAATAAACATATAAACCACAAGAAAAAAACGAATAGCACCTAACCATAACACCAATGACCAGAAAACCAGAAAAAAAATATTTTAATATAGCAAAATAATAAAAGCTCATAAAATTCTCTAGTGCCTCGGCTTCAGCAGCCTTTAGAGTATAACATCTGATTGAAAAAGCATTCCTTATATACAGATGTAAAACAATAAAACAGAGTGGACCACGAACTGCAGAACTCCACTTTAATAAAAGTTTAGTGCTTTCATCAGAACAGTATTCAACTTCTTCAGAACACCAGCATACAACAGTGTAATGTTTAAATAGGTACATCACAGTCACATGATACTAAAACCACTCCCATCTGTACAATTTCAAAATACAGTATTTCAAAAAAAGCATGTTTTTACATAGTTCAAAACATTGTTTCTTACAAAAAATACTTTGATAAAATATCTGTATAAAAACACATACATACTGTATGAACAAAAATAGCATTGTGATAACTAAAAAAGCTCATAAACACAAATCTAAGAAAAAACATATTCAGCCTTTAGTTTCAAAACACTGTTGGTCGAGGCAGACTCATTTAGCCCAGGGGGCTCCAGTGTATTACTCCTGAGTTGCCAAATCAACTCCTTATATTCTAGGAGCAATTTGTGAGGTCCGCCCCTTTGATCAAAACCCACCTTTTCTATACAGGTGTATTTAAAAGAATGTGTGGGATTTTTTTCTCACGTTTTGCAAGAGCATTTATTTCGTCATTCTTGTTTATGTCGTATTGGTGCTGATAGATCCTACTTTTAAATTTACTCTTGGTCTTACCAATGTAAAATGACAAACACTGCTGACACTTAGCAAGATACACAACATTATTGCTCTGGCAGTTCAACTTCTGACAAAATTTAACAACCCCCCCCCCCAATCTGGGTATACAGATTTCTTCACCTTTCTTTACATACCTATATTGATTACAATATCCGCATTTAGACATGCAACCAGAGTGACTTTTTCTCTTTTGTCTTTCAAGTATGTTTTTGAAGCATAGATCTTTCTTGTACACCACTACAGGGTCCTTCCCCATTTTCTCCACATACTCAATGTCAGCCCTAAAGATGTCCCAGTTATGTTGTATAATGTCCGTAATGGTGTCAAAATGTATAAAAACCAACAAAAAACAGTACTTGAAAAAGCCCTGCACTGGAGTCAGGGTGAAAGCGCTTGTGGTGAATTTGGATTAAAAGGACTGTTTTACAGTCATTTTCCTATTGCCACCTGGACCGTTTTTTTTTTTTTGTTGGATTTTTTTAGTATTTCATATACAGTTCATTCCACCTGTCAAAATGTATTTTATATGGCAATATTAGGGCTCTTTGAAAATTTACTATGTCTCTCTTACCATTCATCATAACTAAATCACCATTTGTCCCAAGTAGTGGCTTAAAAATGCTTTCCTGTCTTCCTAATAACCTCCCAAAAAATATTATTCAGGAATATAGCTGGATACTCTCTATTGGTCAACATATCCTTCAAAACTGCACATTGTTCACTAAAGGTAGAGTAATTAATCACCATATAGGTGAGTCTCACCATCTGGCCTTTGACCAGGGACTTTTTTTGATAGATAGGGTGGTGGCTTTTAAAATGATGTAATGAGTTAGAGTAGGTAGGTATTCTGTATATGTTAAAGTCAAACTTACCTTCACCTCTATTCTTTGAGATGGTCATGTCCAAATAATGGACATCTTCTTCACCTATTTCCATGGTAAACTTAAAAAAATGATGTACTGCTGTTCAAATGTACAAAAAAATTCTTTAAGTTTTCCAATACCACCTTTCCAAAAAATGACAATGTCATCTAAATATCGTCCGTAATTTATTTTGATTTGCTGTATCATTAGCAGTCACCCTTCTATGGTATATCGCTACCACTTTGTTTCATTAGCCGTCTTCCAATTAACTCAAATAAACATATAAACCACAATAAAAAAATGAATAACAGCTAACCACAGAACCAATGACCAGAAAACAAAAAAAATATATTTTAATGCATCAAAATAATAAAAGCTCATAAAATTCTCTAGTGCCTCGGCTTCAGCAGCCTTTACAGAGTATAAAATCTGATTGAAAAAGCATTCCTTATATACAGATGTATTAATTACATTCATTACATTAATCAATCAATTATGCAATTAAAGCAACACTCTCCAATTACACTCCATATTTAACCCTTTAGTGGCCAATGTGTCAAACTTTAAAATATAAATTGATTCTTTCTGAAGCAGTTTATTCTTTATATTAATTTTATCAAATGGCCCAATACATATCTGTTCCAAAACAGTTGCCTGAAGTCCATCCACATTACTGTTATGAAAAGTTTTAAAATGCAAAGCTTCTGGAATCTCCATTCTACATTTTCTTATATCCCTATTATGTTCTCTTATTCTTGTTCCAAATGCCCTTTTACTCTCACCAATATAAGATTGTTATTTATAGAGGAATAGTTTTTTTTAGAAAATATGTGATACATATATGTGCCAATATCCTGGCAGATCGATTTAGTGCCAACTTCACCCCCCTCTCACCCCATAAAGGGCCCATCTCAATACCAAAAGATTGCCAAATTTCAGTAATCATGGCCACACAGGTAGAAACTGCACTCTACAAAGCTAAGAATACAGCATCCATGGGACCAGATGACATCCCGGGCTGTGTACTACATGAACTACAAAATGAACTGGTACCTCACCTAAGTGTCATGTTTAATCATAGCCTCACCTCAGGCTCCATGCCCACTGAGTAGCACACAGCTACAGTTATCGCACTCCACAAGGGGGGGATCCACCTTGGATCCCGGGAACTACCGTCCCATCAGTCTGATGAGCATGATCTGCTAGGGCATGGAACACATTATCATGGAACTTATAAACAAAGACATTGGCAGACTTCAAACACTGGACCCCACCCAGTTTGGGTTCATGAAGGGCCGATCTTGTCTCCTGAACCTGATTGACTTCTTCGAATCAGTCTCCAGAGTTGTGGACAAGGGTAAGGTGGTCCATACAGCCTATCTGGATTTTGCCAAGGCCTTTAACACCATCCCCCACTCTGGAATCATAGATAAACTTACTAAACTGGGCATAAATCCCTACGTCACTCGATGGGTTGCCAACTGGCTTACTGACAGAACCCAGACTGTAAAAGTAGCTGACTCCAAATCCAGCTCCAGACATGTGACAAGTGGAGTACCTCAGGGTTCAGCCCTGGGACCGCTCTTGTTTGGCATCTACTTCTCTGAAGTACAGGCCAACACTAAGGGACTCTGGCTAACAAAGTTTGCAGATGACTGCAAACTGGGAGCCATTATTGAATCCCCAAATTATGTGGCTATTCTACAAAAGGGCCTTACAGAAACAGATTATTGGTGCCAGAGCCATGGGCTCAAGCTTAATGTTGAGTAATGTACAGTTATCCCCTTTGGGAAAAAACATGTACCCATGAATTACCACATAGGTGAAATACACTAAACACTGAAAGTGTGATGAGAGACTTAGGGACACAGGTGGACAGTGGTCTCATCTTCGATAACCACATTGCTACAACAGTCAGGAAATCCTTCTATGTGGCACACCTCATCACTACGGGCTTCTCATCCAGAAAAAAGGAGGTCATTGTCCCACTGTACTCATCCCTCATTAGACCCATTCTAGACTACAACTCCCCGTTTGGTATATACCTCACAAGACATCTGCAGGCCACAAAAATACCTCACTAAAAGAATCACAGGCCTAAAGCAGATGCCCTATGCTGACCATCTAAAAAAACTCCAGCTATACTCTGTGGTATATCATCTACTCAGAGGTGATCTCTGCTTAACATACAAGGCCATGTCAAACCCTGAGCAGTTGGACATGCTCCACTTAAAGAAATCCCAATCCCTCAGAGCCACACACTCCAGGGTTCTAAACCTTGTCATCACAATGAACAAAACATGCTGGAGGGATAGGTTCCTGACCCAGAGACTCCCTATACTCTGGAATAGACTGCCCATACATGTCAAGCAGAGCACCTCCTTGGTCCTCTTCAAAAGGAACCTTGACGATTGGGTGGAAGATAGGAAATTCACCCAGGGGATCATGTCAGTTGCCCTGCTAAACAGGGGTCCAGGGAAGTAAATATTGTAGGAAGAAATATCCAGGGAATTGTTATGGCTAGGTTTGTATAAGCCCTAGGCCCAATAGCCTAGTATCAACCTATGAACCTATGAACAATATTACAGGTTTATTGATGATTTAATTTTTATATGTAAGGGGGTCAACATGGGGTCTTACAATTGGTTTGTGGTATGAATGAGAATAGACTCAATATAAAGTTTGATGGAGTGCAGGTGGGTGATGGAGTATGGGGTCTTACAATTGGTTTGTGGTATGAATGAGAATAGACTCAATATAAAGTTTGATGGAGTGCAGGTGGGTGATGGAGTATCCTTTTCATATTGTTGCTCATCTCTCTCTCTAACACAGATGACAAGCAGGTGGAGTATTTTGTTTAGATGCTTTAACACATAGAAACACATCAGGATGAATATCAGCATCATAAAATACAAACAAACTAGCTAACATACAGACCTTATATACATACATACTTATATTGCAACAGCTAACTACAAAATGGCACTCAGACATGCACATGCTGAATATTTACACACTTATGCAAGCCCTTGGATAGCTTCTTAAAGGTACATACACACACATTGATCTACATCCTCCCTCTTTAAAAGATTTCCCTTAGTAAAAACAACATTAGAGTTAGACATGCATTATTATAGACATTAGAAACAAACATAATGCTCATGTCCAAGTTGCTTCACGTCTGTTACATGGTTTAGGGATGCGACCATATCTTATAACATAACAATCTGGACTGAATTTAGCAACAGGGACAATCTGTGGTGAGCAACTCAAATCAGCAACTTCTGGATTTGTCACAGGAATGGGAATGTCCTCTGGAACTTCTTCTGGAACTAGAACACCGGACACTGACTCTGAGATAAAGTGTCTTTCTCACAGGCTATGTGTTGTGGTATAGGCTCAGATACCAGTCTCAAATGCTTCCAATTCCCCCTAAAGACTGCTTCTTGTGATTCCACAATGTACTATCTTGGCTCTGGACAAATATTCTTCACAACACCAATCCAATCATAACCTTTGGACATTTGCATCCTTACCACTTCTCCATCTCGTCGTGGATTGAGTGGTTTGCTGGTTTTATAGTAGTAGGACTTCTGGGTTAGACATTCTTCAACAGCTTGGTTTTCACTGACCTGTTCTTCTTGACATATGGAACCAACAATTGACTACTAATTGGTAATGTGGTTCTGATTTGTCTCGACAGAAGTCTCTGAGCAGGTGAACCAAGAAGTTTATCACAAGGAACATTTCTGAGATTCAAGAGATTCCAATTGGCATTTTTCTTTTTGTGTTTTTTTAACCAATTGGATTTTTCTTTTTGTGTTTTTTAACAGATTAGATTTTACTTTTTGTGTTTTTTAACCAAGAGATTCAATAGATTTGGGAAAACATCACTATTGTCTCATTTTGACATCTC
This sequence comes from Protopterus annectens, assembly GCF_019279795.1. NCBI lineage: Eukaryota > Metazoa > Chordata > Ceratodontiformes > Protopteridae > Protopterus > Protopterus annectens. The sequence continues at coordinate 104,558,084 of NC_056751.1, read as the reverse complement.
TAGTAACTTTTGCACTTTGAACTGCATGTTCTGCCAAACCATTTGACTGCGGGTCCTCAGGGCTACTTGTGACATGACTAAAGTCCCATGATTCAGAAAATCTTTTGAACTGTTGGCTTCTAAACTGCGTGCCATTGTCAGAAATAACTTTATATGGGCTACCATGTACTGCAAAATGTTTCATCTTAGCAATGACTGTACTGGATGCCAGGTTAGGAAGTAAGTCAATCTTGAACCAATTGGAGTAAGAGTCTACTAACATCAAATAATGTTGACCATTCCACTGGAAGATATCAGTGGCTACTTTCAACCAAGGTAGTTCGGAAATCTGGTTTAGCTGAAGTGGTTCTTTCTGTTGATGTGGCTTAGTACTATTACACACAGAACAAGATAACATTGCTCTCTCAATGTCTTGTGACATAGGCCAAAATACTAGTTCTCCCGCCCTTCTTTTGGTAGAATGGGTACCCGGGTGACCATGATGCAAGATAGTAATGTACTCTGGTTGCAAGGACTTCAGAACAATTACTTTCAGACCTTTCATAACGATACCTTTGTCTCACAAAATCTCATCTCTGTATGGAAAATAAGCTTGTACTTCTTGAGGTAAACTAGATTGCTTTGACGGCCATCCTTGATTGATAAAGTCATTGAGTCTTTGTAAAACTGGATCTGTGGCTGTATGATCTCTCAGCTCACCAGGCATCAAGACATGTGGAAGAAACATTTCTCACTTCCATGACTTCAAAATCAAGATTCTCATTCTCATGCTGTTCTGTGGTGTTTTGGGACAATCTGGATAATGTATCAGCAAGATAAAGAAGTTTGTCTTTCTTGTAGACAAGAATGAAATTATACTTTTGCAATCTCAGCATCATACATTGCAGTCTGAATGGAGCTGAATGCATAGCCTTTCTCAAAATAGTGACTACAGGTTGGTGGTCTGTTTCGATCTGGATAGGTCTACCATAAATATCATCGTGGAACTTCAAACATGCAAACACAATTGCCAAAAGCTCTTTCTCGATCTGGGCATACTGCATCTTGGTTTGGGTAAGAGTTCTTGATACACAGACAACAGGTTGATCATCTAGCAGAATGACTGCACCAAGGCCAAGTTTTGAAGCATCACAGGAATGTGCAACTGGTTTGTGAACATCATAGTATCTGAGAGTTGGTGGACTTGCAATACTTTGTTTCAGGACATCAAATGCTCTTTGGTGTTGCTCTGACCAAGACCAGGATTCATCTTTTAAGTGTCAGCTCTCTAAGCGGTACTGAAAGTTGGCTCAAGACTGAGATGAACTTTGCTAAGTAGTTGACCTTGCCAAGAAAACATTGCAGGGCTTGAACATTGTCTGGAGATGGCATCTCAAGAATGGCTGCTTGCTTTGAAGGGTCTGATCGTAGGCCTGTACTCGTAAATAAATGACCGACATAAGTAACTTATTGTAGTGTGTGTGTGTGTGTGTGTGTGTGTGTGTGTGTGTGTGTATTGAGCTTAAAATTCACTTGATGTGCCCTTTCCAGAACTTTTCTGAGGTTTCTATCATGCTCCACTTCACCATGACCTCCTACTAGTATGTCATCTACTTCAATAGTACAAGGATACCCAGAAAAAATGTTCTCCCTTGGACTTTGAAAGACTTCTCTTGCAGAATTTATCCCAAATGGCATTCACAAAAATCTGTGCCTTCCAAACAGAGTGCTGAAAGTAGTGAGCAATGAGGATTTTTTGTCAAGCTGAATTTGCCAAAAGGAATTCTTTGCATCTTAGACAGAAAAATAGTGGCATTTGGCATCAAGGCTGTGACTTCTTTGACTGTGCGCATTGGATGATGAGGTATTTTTAGCACTCTGTTCAAATTTCATGGATCAATACATATTCTGATGTTATCTGAGCTTTTCTTATGAGCTAGCACCATGGAAAATACCCATTCAGCTGGAGTTTCAACTGGACAAATCACACCTTGTCATACCATTTTATCTAATTTGGCCTTAACTCTGTCCTGCATGGCTATTGGAACTTTAGGTGCTGGCCTGATAACTGGACTGACCTCTGGGTCTAACTTTATGAAGCACACAACTGGAAGTTTGCCTAGTTTGTCCTCAAAAAGATCATCATAGGTAGAAAAATGAACTCAAGCAACTAGCACTCTCAAGCAACCAGCAAAAAAATATTGAAGAAATTCAGTACAATTTTCATGTGTTGCACTTTCTGTCCCCCCTCCCCCCCACAGAAACATACCTTACGTTTTTAAAGTTTTACAGTTTTAAAAAGGAAGATAGGAATAAATTCCCTCTCTCCCCAACCTGAGAACAAGTCAAACCAAACAAATAGTATAGGGTACATTATTATTCAGGCCTATTTTTAAAAGTAACTCTCGAGCAACCAGAAACTACTGTTATCCGGCATCTACCAATCCCCATGGATGCTGGTTTACTGAGAGTTTACTGTACTGGACAAAATTAGAGTAGTGGTCTTTTAAGCTAACACGGTGGACTTTTTTATTAAATGAAAGCGGTCCCATTTTCAAACTGTATCTAAGCCCTAATAATGACTGGATGTGCATCTTGACCACATAGAATAACAAGTCATAGCTTTTTCTAGCAGAGTAACATGAAGGCACTGCTGAGCCTTCGGTTTGGATTTCTTCACCTCCATAAGCGACAAGCTTCGCACACTTTGCCAAATCAACCCTTTCATCTTTACACACTCTAACAAATGTTTCTGCTGACATAACATTGCACTTGGAACCTGTGTCAGCTTTGAGCTCTGTGGGTTTGCCATTTATCCGAACAATACAAAATACTTCATTCTTTGCTTTTAAATCTACTGCATTGACTGCTTCATGAAGCATTGACACACCATCAACATAAAGAGTAGCCTGCGACCCTACGTCATGGCTTTCTAATTGATCAACTCGTTTCTTAAAATGTTCCCTTTTGATAAAAGAATATGAGCCTTTTGATTTACAAAACCTTTTGCAATTATTCAATTTATTACATTTGTGGCACTGCTGAACAAAAGCTAAACACTTTTCCCTTTTAGATTCATGAATTCTACCACAATTACAACAGTTGGCAATGAAACTGGGTTGGGGCCCATGCTTTGAGTTTGCTGACTCACTGTTATGCTTCACTGAGACTGTTCAAAGTCTGGAATTTGCTAGAAAGCTGTGGGGTTTATCAGTGAGTGCTGCAGGGGCTACAGTTGCTGCCATGTGCTTGGGCCTGTTTGTTTTAACCACATGCTGCATGCTATCAACATGAGTTTTATCACTGTGCCTTCTAGAGCTATTCTCATTTGTAAACATAGTTGTGTGTTTTTCTGTGCGCTCATACATCTGACAAATCTCAATGGCCTTATTCAAAGTTAAATCACTGTCACGAAGCAAAATCTTTCTCACTGCATCATCTTTAATATCACACACAAGTCTGTCCTTTATCAACTCATCCCATAAATCACCAAATCTGCACATTTTAGCCTTGTTTCTCATGTCAGTTATATATGCTGTAAAAGTTTCACCAGGCTTTTGATCCCATGTGTAAAATAACTGCCCTTCCATTGTAACATTTGTCTGGGGGTTACACATTTCTCTAAATTTACGTTTTAAGCACTCTGGGTCCTCCCTTAACTCAGCCGGTACAACAGTATGATGGTTCATAGGTTCATAGGTTGGTACTAGGCTATCGGCCCTAGGGCCTATACAAGCCTAGCCATAACAATTCCCTGGCTATTTCTTCCCACACTATTTACTTCCCTGGACCCCTGTCTAGCATGGTGACTGACGTCCCCCCTCCTGTAAAGATAGCATATAGATCCCTTTCTATGGCTTCTGAACCAGCCAAATTAAGTAGAATAACCGCCTTTGTGTGGTCATCTTTATCAGAAAATGCAGCCTGCATGAAAATGTCATACTCTTGCTCAAACACTCTCCAGTACTCAGTAATGTTACTGTCAAACACAAGTGCATTGGGTTTTCGAAGTCCGTCTGCCATGCCGACAAAGAATGCACAAACACACTGAAAATATGGCCCTTGTAATTATATTGAGCAAACAATTCTGCGAGCTTGTAATACCATTCAAATGCACAATAAACTCTTTGAAATACTGTGCTTTGTGAAATATGCTCTGTAATGGCTGTATTCTGCGAAATATGCCCTGCAATGACTGCACTTTTGCGAAATATACCCTGTAATGGCTGTACTTTTGTGAAATAGCATTACTGTAACACTGCACAAACATGCAAACACTTTATACACTTCTGATAACTCAGATATCTTTGCTTAATATGAAAAATACATGCTTTGTGAAAATGCAGTCGTTTCCCCTTATTTTATTCGTTTTATGCAATTTGGACTTTATTTCAAACATTTTCCATAGTAATTTGAATATTTTTATCAATATCGTTCATATTGGTTTATGCAAATATCATTTAGAACAGTCTGTATGCCTAGTTTCATATTTTGCATAAAAAGAAATAGTGCTGAGCAAGTTTTAAGAAATGAAATTCATTTCTGACCTGTTTTGCTAAGTTTGCACATTTTAGGGATGATTCACTCTTGTATATTCCAGCAGTCCCAAGCAAGTGCCTTAAGTCATTTTAGTCATGCCACCTCTAACTTCTTGCCCTTTAGATATACCTCTTCTGACTCCATCTCCTTTAGACATGCCGCTTCTGACACCATGTTGCTCGTCTCTCTCTAACATAGATGACAAGCAGGCGGGGTATTTCATTTAGATGCTTGAATACATAGAAACACATCAGGATGGATAGCAGCATCATAAAATACAAACTAACTATTTAATAGGCAGACCTTATATACATACATGCTAACATCTCAACAGCTAACTACAAAATGGCAGTCAGACTTGCACATGCTCAGTACTTATGCAATTCTGCAAGCCCTTGGATAGCTTCTTAAAGGTACATACACACACACATTGATCTACGCAGATGTTGAAATTGAAGGAAATATTAATTATAATATTAAAACCAAAGTGCATAGGAAGTTTGATAGTGGTAATCAGTTTTTGCATGGATATAGTTGCCAGTTGCCATGGATACAGTTGCTATGTTTCAGAAGCTATTAGCAATCTCATGTCTTATTCTCTAATTTGTAATTTTTGTTAAATTTTGTAAATCTTGTTTTATATAACTATGCTTTGATGTCTATGTAGTAGCTATGTATTTGTGTAGCTTTTCTCCATGGGTTTCCACTGAAAAAGGGCTTTGGCCCAGCTGGACCACCCCAGTCAACAAATGTCGAATAAATAAATCTCACTCACACTCTGCGGGCCTTGCCTATGAGGAGTGTCGAGATTGCATAGGTTATGCAGTGATGATGAGGAGTTTAACAGAGAATTAGTTTTTTCTGGCTTTCTGATAATTGGTTTTGTGGTTATGCAAATAAACAGTTTCCCTACAGTTGCTTCAGGTGAAACTCGAGTATTAGTACCACATTGAAAAAAAAGATGAACAACAAAACGACAAATGCTGTTTACAATAGGAAATCATTGCTGGTATGATATCTAAGTGTACACCAATAATGTTTCACTTTTTTGCTATATTTCTTTCTTCATCAGGTTGGTGTGACCCTGGAGTTTATATATAAAAGTTAGGGGGTATGGGGGGGGGGGGTTGCACTCACATCAGTTGTGCAAGGAGGGGCTTGCCTTCTGCAAAAAACAACTAAAAATGATTTTTTTCACACTTATGAATTTATGGCATATTTTTCACCTTTTCAGCTTGTTCACTTTCATGAAGTCAGCATTTCATAGTAGAACCCCCAGAAAGAGCTCTTTTATAACCTCTTATTAGTCATTTATTCATTCCTGTGGTCTTCCTCGCCCAACTCCATTCCATTTATATATAAAAACAAAAGAAATGCCAGTTATACAAACCTCATGTCATATAAAGATTTCACAGTTAAAGATGCCAGCCCACAATAAGTAAACTGCAACTCAGGAAAGATCACAAGGCAGTTAAGAACCAATAACATTAGCACTATATTATGTGGGCAGATATACCTGTAATGCTCAAGATTCCTAGGAAGGCCAGCACACATGTACTTATGTTGCAAGAGGCAGGATGGGTAAGAACTAGAGGAGAAACACAGACAGTATGGAAGCACAGATTTTATCATACCCAGCACACTGTGTTTTATTATGATTTTACCTCTGTGTTAAATTTATATTTATAAACTGTCTTACATACACCTCTTTTGGTTTCAAATGCTGATGTATAAAACTGAGCTTGTGTGTTTCAGCACTATTAGTTTGGGGATAAAATTCTTCCAGGCTATGCAGAAAAATCGGAATAATGTTATCCAATTCACCTTCTTATTTATTTGCTTGTTTGTTTGCTAACAAGCAAAGTGAACTGGCACAAGGACACTTTTCTGCCATAGCCCAGGCTAAAGGCAGGCACAGATATACAGACGGTTGTTTCTTTACAGCAGGTAGTAAATAACAAGCATGATATTTATCAAATGAAGTCAGTAAGGTGAGTAGCAATTACTGTAACAATCTGCTACATGAAATAAAATGATGCGTTTGCCAGAACAGACCTAGGTGTTTGGTATTGCATCATGAGATGAATGAGGTATGTTGAGTCTTACAACCATTAGTCATGCTATAGATAATTAAGGGACATGTAGCAGAGAAAGTGTAGTTTGATAATAGCAGTGTGTGATATTTGTTGTTTATACTCATTTACATTTGTATATGGTAGGCATTATTCATGTGTATAGTTAACTCTTGTACAAAACACAGAAACAATAATTACTTCATTGCTTTGCATTTGGCCAGTTTGTTGAAGAGTGCTATGTACAACAGTATGTTAAGGTACAGAACTTTTCTGGCATTATATTGTTCAATCTTGTAACTATGTGGTGATGTCATATGTAATTGAGTATATCGCTGAACCCTGTATGCTTTCAGGTGTATTATTTGCATAAGTACTACCTTATGTTGTACATAAATTATGCTAATCACCAGCCTGGGATTGTAAATATTCCCATTCAAGTATTTTCCCCAGATAATACTAATAAACATAGGTGCCACACCAGTTTCTCTAAAAGCTTCAGTTTGTCGTTTTCTTTATCTGCTGATTTAATAAACTGTATTTGCAGTGTAAGTGGAGTTGGCACGTACATTTGATTTTCTTGAGGAAGAGAATTTATTTTCATGGTTTGTAGATTGGATTGAACAAGACTTAACTTCTTGAAGACAGCATTAAAAAATACATTGTACACATGTTCACCCAAAAAGTGCAAACTGTCCCAAAATATTTCGATCTGTAAACATAAACTACCCTGAAACAGCCAAAATAATAATAGAAATACATCAATCACACTACATTTATCCATGATTTCGCCCACCAGAAATAAAAAAAATTCTATAAACACATTATAGCCTTTAAAAATGCTTCCAAATCATCCCAAAACAACCACAACAATTATAGATTAAATTACACATACACACACACACATACTTGCTATTCCTTTAAAACTGTTACTTGCAAATCTCAAAATAACCACCACACAGATTTAAATACTGTATAGCACACCCTATTAACCTCTAAACATTAAAAAGTTATTTTGAAATAAAACACAATATTCCCATTTTTTAAAAAGCTAGAGCCATAAAATACTATTTGTACTTACTTACCATTAAAATCAGTGTTTGTTGGGCTTGCTCCAAACATATTTCTCTTATTTATGCCTACCTATCTCCATTTAGTTACTTAACTCCAGATAACAGTGTTGTTTTCAAATATCATGTAATGTAGGAAGGAGTTTCCTTCCTTCTCAAATTCTTGCATGTAAAATTGTCATTATTTACTTTATGACTGTATTGTAAATACTTGTAATCTAGTTTATATTGTATTGTCAAAATAATTACATTTGTTTAATTGTTTTGTGGAGCTTTTCTCCTCAGGCCTCCACTGAAAAATGGCTGTTGTCCAGTCAGACTAACTCAGTCAACAAATATCAAATAAATAAATAAAATAAATAAAAATCTGGCTTCCCTGGTCCTGCTGGAGTGGCTACCTGGCTAGCCTCCCTGGCCCTGCTGGAGTGTCTAGCTGGCTGTCTGGCTTCCCTGGCCCTGCTGCAGAGGCTAGCTGGCTGGCTGACTTCCCTGGACCTGCTGGTGTGGCTGGCTGGCTTCTCTGGCCCTGCTGGTGTGGCTAGCTGGCTGGATGGCTCTGGCTCTGCTGGAGTGGCTAGCTGTCTGTCTCTGGCCCTGCTGGTTGGCTTCCTGCCTGCTGGAGTAGCTGAGTGGCTGGCTCATACCTCTCAACCATTTATTGCAAAAAATTTGAACAAAGCCTAACAAAAGGGGGGGGGGGACAAAGATCCTAAAATAGGGACAGATTTTCAATATTGCTCTTATAAACTTCGAAAGTTGATTCAGTAACAGGGTTTGTGTTAACATACATTTTCTGAAGGATCTGACATCTGAAACTCAAAGGTATGTTATTATTTAGTGACTTCAGTCCTCATATCTTCCCAATGACTTGCCAGAAAAACACAAATTTTATGATGAATAGATAAAAAAAATGAGACAAAAAAAATCTGGACATTCTGTAAAAATCTGGAGAGTTCAGAGGTATGGGCTGGCTTGACGGCTGGCTTACTTGCTGGTCATGGTTGTGGTTGTGGCTGTAAAAAATGAAAAGATAAACCCCAGTTTTTATTTGTGGCTGTAGAAGCGCAAATAAAAAAATGCTCTACACTACAGCCGCGATTTTTGTAGGGCTCTTTCTGGCTGAATCTCTGCCCCCTTCATGAATTGCAGCCAATTGCTGCATGAATTACAACACCCGGACCTAACAGGGAACAGCTCTGCCTGCAGGTCCGGGTTTGTCATCGTTGGTGACATAACCGAATTGCCATGGACAAAATGAAAGTATTTGCTGCTTTTCCATGGCAACTCAGCATGATTGAAAAGTGGGACTTTTAAAGTCCCACTGCTTTACAGAGCGGGCAGCAAAATGATGTAGCTCAACCCATGAGTGTCCTGCTGATACTGGGATGGGTGGCAACCCTATACTTATATACGCTAACCCTATACCTAAACCTGTTACTGCCTATAACCCAGCCCAACATATTACTTTACCACAAACTTTTTCCCTTAAAGTACCATTGCAGAAGACAATGAAAACATGAACTTCACATACAGCACTAAACATACACAACACTTAATCTGTCACTTAACGTAACCCTTACTCTAACCTTAACCACACACACACACACACACACACACACATGCATGCACTCATGCAAATACACACACATGCACACACATGCATGCACACACACACACGCATGCACACACACACACGTATGCACGCACACACACACACACACACACACACACACGCACGCACACAGACACACACACACACACACACACACACACACACACACACACACACACGCACACTCCTAAACCTAATACCAAAATATTCATTATTTCTGAAAGATTCAGCATTAGAACAAAACCCCACTTATTTTAATTTAACTGGAATTCACATACCAAAAGAGTAGTTTGTATGTCTACCCATTATATTTCTGACACTTATATGCACACACACTCATATATGTATGTATGTCTATGGATATAAGTAGATATCATGCATTTTTTTACATTTCTAGGGACAGGTTAGACCAGTAGCATAACTTTGATCATTTACTGGATCAAAGCCATGAACCACTTATTTTAATTGAAAAGAAAATATTCTGGCCTTTTATGTCCTTTTTTTTTATATCTGGAGTTGGTATTGGTTGTAGGCATATATTTTGCCTAGTAGTTCTCATTGGTGATGTGAAAAATACCAGATGGCATGTCTCTGTAAGACTCAAATAAACAAAAATTGTTTTTATACTTGAGATTTGGTCCTCTGTTTTTTTTTTCTGAAATATTTTTTTTATTTTCAATTAAAATAACATTTACATAATTATTTTTAAATATCATTTTAAACAACTATATATAATATTTACAATTCCTGACTTTCAATTATATACACTGTATGTTATTAAATATAGAATTAACAGATCAGTTATCAGAGATACAATATTGATTATTGCAGAGTATCCAACAAAGATATAACTTTCTTCCAAGAATTATTTACCAATAGCCTGGGATAGATTCATAGTTCTTTGATTTTTATTTCCATCAATGCAGTTGTCTTCAGTAAAGTGTAGAATTCTTCCAAGGTGGGGGGTGTATTTGAATTCCACCTTCTGGTTAAGCATTTCCTAGATATAGCAAGTATTGTCCATAACAAATACATATTTGTCTTATTCAGGTAGGGACCTTCATTTACATTTAGAATTATCAACACTTTAGTTAAGGTAAAGGATTCATTAAATAAAGCTTGTAAAAAATGATTGATTCCATTCCACTATGATTTAATTGTATTACATTCATAAAAAATATGAATCCAGTCTGCTTTGTTTGACTTCACACCTCCAGCAAAAACAATTTGCAGTAGTACTGATCTTTGTAATTCTATCTGGTGATAAAAATGCTCTATATAAGTATTTCCAGTCAAATATTTTCCAGTACTGTGTGTTAGAGGTGTAAATAACTTATAGTAAGGTGTTAGTTTTAACTCTGTTAACTGCAATGACTGACCTTTTGTTAAGAACTGCCAGTATAATGCTTTGGGAATTGTTTTATATGTTATTAACTCTTTATATAGATTTGAAATGGAATTTTTCTTTTCACAACTATTATATATAAATTCATACAGAAAACGTATTAGATTTGGAATATCTTTAAATGAGGAATTATTAATTAATCTGCATAAATCTTGAGTGTTCATTAGAATGCTTTGTAAGGTTAACCAGTCCTGTGTTGGAATATTGTAAGCAGTTTTTATCATATGTATATCTAAAACATTTAATTTATTTACTCATTGAAACCAGCATAAGAATCCATTTTGTTCCCAGGAGGTTATTGTTTCCCTATATATTTTGTGAGGAAAGTTCTTAGTGATGATAAATGGGGTTAAAAGGTCAAACCAAAGTTTTAGATCTATGTTTGCATTGATAAGTTTCCTAAAGGAATTGATGTAATGATTAATCAGTGTTGTTTTAGAATGTTTTGTTATATTATAGTGTATATTTATGCATAATATGTACAAGGGTTTGTTTGATTTGTCTACTATTAAAATTTTTTTAACAGATTAAATTCATTTGTTAATATAGCCATTGTTAATTCTTTCCAGTTGGCAAAATAATTTGGGTGTATCCAGTCTATTGTAGTTTTAAGTACAGATGCTTTTATATATGTTTCTATTTCTGGGATGTTCAATCCTCATTGTTTCCAGTGTCTAATGTGATGAGTTAGAGCAACTCTATTCTTGTTGGGATACCATAAAAAAATTTATTAAACATGAGTTTATTTCCTTAAGAATGCATCTTTCAGGAATTAACTGTATTGCTAATGCTACATATAGTATTTTTGGCAATAAGACCATATTTATTAATTGCAATCTATCTTCAAAAGTTAATATAATTTTATTCCACTTTTCTATATTTTTTATTGTTTCAATAATGTTTTTATAATTTATTAATATTGTTTTGTTTATATTTTTGTATAACACTATTCCTAAATAATTTAGCATAAGTTCTTGTTTTCCTCTGATGGATTTATCTGTAACTTGTAGTTCTTTTTTCTTATTTAAAAATAGAAATTTTGATTTAGATCTATTAAAGTGTAGACCTGAAATCTTATAAAATTTCTCCATTACTTCTTCTAGCTCTCCTAATGACTCTCTGGAGTTTGATAGGGTTAATAAAATATCATCAGCAAAAAGCATTATTTTAGATATGCACTGGTCATAGACTTCTATTCCTTTTATTTTTGGATTATTGCATATTATTTCTGCAAGTATTTCTATAGCCAAAGCAAATAAAATAGGAGAAAGAGGGCACCCTTGTTTAGTAACTTTTGTTATATGGATAGATTCTGAGGTAAAAGGATCTAATTTAATGTAGGCTAAGTTATTAATATATATTTTTTAGTAATAAGATGAAGGGAGGAGGAAATTCAAATAATGCTAAAGTTTTAAATAGATATTCCCAGTTGAGATAATCAAAGGCTTTTTTAATGTCTAATCCAATTAAAAGTGTTTCTCTATCTTCTTTATTCACATAATCTATAAGAGTAAGTATCCTTTTAATATTATCATGTTCATAGGTTCATAGGTTCATAGGTTCATACTAGGCTATCTGCCCTAGGGCATTTATAAGCCTAGCCAGAGTGTGTATGGCTTTCGCCACCCATTTTAAATTAATTTTGCTATGCCCTTTTTTGAGGTTAGTATACTGCGCTTCTGTCTAACAGTGACACAGAAGTGATACCCGGGGTAAACCTACGATCTCCCATCCACTCATCAAGATTCCTCTTGAAGAGAGTCAATGAGGGACTCTGCCTAACCTGGACTGGGATTTTATTCCAGAGTGAAGGGAGCCTCTGGGTTATCAATCTGTCCCTCCAGCATGTCCTATTTATTTCAGTGCTGAGGTTTAAGTCCCTCGAACGCGTAGCTCGATGGGATTTGGATTTTCTGAGGTGTAGCATGTCCATTAATTCTGGGTTGGACATGGCTTTATAAGTCAGGCACAGATCGCCTCTGAGCAGGCGGTATGCCACTGAGTAGAGCTGGAGTTTCTTTAACCGGGCAGCATACGGCATCTGTTTGAGCCCCTTGATCCTCTTGGTGAGGTACGTTTGGGGTCTTTCCAGTTGTTGCAGGTGTCTGGTAAGGTACATCCTAAAAGGGGCATTGTACTCAATTATGGGCCTGATGAGGGATGAGTAAAGAGGCACGATGACCTCCCCTGATCTAGATGTGAATCCCTTCATGATTAGGTGGGCTATATAAAATGTTTTTCAAACCACTTTGGCCACGTGGTTGTCAAATGAGAGATTGCTATCAACTTGGGTCCCCAGGACCCTAATTACTTCTTCTGTACTTAATGGATTACCACCTATGTGGTAATTTGTGGGCATTTTGTTTTTGCCAAAGGGGATGACTATACACTTTTTGGCATTTAGCTTGAGGCCATGGCTCTGGCACCAGTTGTCTGTTTCTATGAGGCCCTTTTGGAGGATGCTTGTGTCAGCTGGAAAGTCTATTATGGTGCCCAGTTTGCAGTCATCTGCGAACTTGGTCAGCCACAGTCCTTCCATGTTGGCCTGTACCTCCGAGAAATATATACCGAACAAGAGAGGTCCCAAGACTGAGCCTTGTGGGACGCCACTTGTAACTGGTTTGGAGTCTGACATGGCTCCAGCTATTCTAACCATGTGGGTTCTGTCCTTGAGCCAGTTTGCAACCCATCTAGTGACATAGGGGTTTATATTTAAGCTGGTGAGCTTATCTATAATGCCCGAGTGGGATATTGTATCGAAGGCTTTTGCGAGGTCCAGGTAGGCTGTGTGGACCACCTTCCCCTTGTCAATGGCCTTGGTGACTGTTTCAAAGAAATTGACCAGGTTTAAGAGGCAGGATCTGCCCTTAACAAAGCTGAACTGGGTAGGATCCAATGTCTGTAGGTCCCCAATATCTTTATTTATAAGGTCCATGATGATCCTTTCCATAGCTTTGCAGACCAAGCTAGTGAGACTTATGGGGTGATAGTTTCCAGGATCTGTTGAGGCACCACCTTTGTGGACAGGGACCACTGTTGCTGTACGCCACTCTTTGGGTACATATCCTGTAGTAAGGCTGAGATTGAACAGTAGTTTTAGGTTTGGGTTTAGCTCTTCTTGGAGTTCATGTAGGACGCAGCCCGGGACACCGTCTGGTCCCATTGATGCTGTGTTTTTTGCTTTGGAGAGGGCAGCTCTTACCTGAGCATCTGAGATGTCAGGGGGGCAGCACTCTGCTGGGATAGATATTAGCCATTTTGGTGGGGAGGGGGAGAAGTTTGCACTGAACCTGTCAGCTAGGATGTTGGCAATGTCTGTGGGTTCGGTGTATTTTTTGTCATTTTGGACTAATTCTGAGCATATCTGGGAATTCCCACCCAGGTTCCTAACATAATTAAAGAAAGCCTTGTGATTATCCTTAGTGTCCTGTGCAATTTTTCCCTCGAAGCTGGCCTTAGACGATTTTATGAGTGCCCGTAGTTTTTTGCTAATACTGATCAGAGATGCCTTCCCTTTTTGGGATTTTGCTCTGTCATGTAGTAGCTTCCTCCTTCTATTGTATAGTTTGTTTATGGCTGGGGTCCACCAGACAGGACGTCTGCCTTTGGAGGATTGGGTCTTGGTTTTATTTGGGATTGCATGATCCATGCATTCCTGAAGGTGTTCATAGAATGCGTTTATAAAGGATTTTGTGGTCTGGGCAGATATCCAGAGGCCCGGGGGCTTTGAATGATTCCACCTCGGTTTTGAGGAGTGTGAAATTTGCTTTAGAGAAGTTTTTCACTGTGGTTTTCTGGGCATGGGGTGGGGTCGGGATGTGAATATCCAGCGAGATTAGTTTATGGTCTGATCTTACCAGTGAGGGATACACTTCTGGTCTGGAGCATAGAGTCCCCATGTTGGTGATGATCAGGTCCAGTATGTTTTCCCCTCTTGTGGGAGTGGTAACAAGTTGTTCCATAGCATTTGAGTTTATAAATTCTAGGAACCTTTGGGCTAGGGTGTTGGAGCTAGAGTAATGCTCCCAGTCTATGGTTGGGTAGTTGAAGTCACCCAATATAATGGTGTTTGGAGAGACCTTCATATTTTCCAGTGTTCTCAGGAAGGCCGAATGGGGTTCCTGGGTTTGGGAGGGTGGTCTGTAGCAGGCTATAAACTGGAAGGCAGTTTTACCCACTGTTAGTTGCACATGGATAGTCTCTGATGCTTCGTGCTGTGCCACCAACCTGGAGGTGTGGGTATCTTTGACGAATATTGATACTCCCCCTCCTTTTGTGGTTCATCCAAGTTTTGGGGCCGAAAAGCATGGTATGAGGTATAACCTGGTAGTGCTGGGGTGCTCTCGAGAGCCTTGAACCAGGTTTCTGTTACTGCACAGATATCAATGTTCTCCATGCTAAGGAGAGTTTTGAGTGTGTGCATCTTGAGGTTTAGACTTCTGGCGTTGAGTAGCATTACTCTTAGTTTCTTATCCCTTGTGATACCTATGGAGGTGGGTTTGTCTTTTGAGCCTTGCCTAAAAAAGGCACTATGGGGGTAGCAAGAGCCTTTGCCAATATCCGAAAGCCCAGGGGTGACAGGTGCAAGCCATGTGTGCCTGTTATATAAAAATCCAGTTTGATCATTATTAATTGTCTTTGAAAGTGGGATTTTCATTCTGTTAGCTAGTATTGATATGAATATTTTGTAATCATTATTCAGTAATGATATAGGTCTGTATGAGGTGCAAAGGACTGATGGTTTATTATCCTTTAGAATTGGTGTTATGAGAGACTATTTCCATGAGGGTGGTATTTTTGCTACTGACTGGAATTCTAGCAAAGTTTTATGAAAAAGGGAGATTACTGTTGAAGGGAAGCGTTTGTAAATTTCCATAATTATACCATCTATCCCTAGAGCTTTGTTAGATTTACTTTCTTTTATCTTGTCAACAATTTCTTTGTAGGATATAGGTTTTTGTAGGTCTAATTTTAAGTTTTCGGGATTTTTTTTATATTGATAAGGTTTGTATCTAAGTTTATTTGGTTGGTATCTAAATCTTCTTTTTTGAAGTGTTCCATATAATGGAACCAAAATGCTTCAAGGATGTCCCCTATATCTGATGCTTTTTTCCCTTTCTTTTCATGATATATACTACTAATGTTATTTGCTTTAGATTGTATTTTAATTCTTGTAGACAAGTTATGTAGATATCTGGGGGAGGTGGCTAATGAGTTTATTTTTAATTTTTCCAAGGCTAGACAAGTTTTGTGTGTTAGAATTTCTAGAATTTCATTATATTTTTTATTTAATTCCTCTATTTTTTTTTTTTTTAACTTCTGGACAATTCTGATTTTTGTTTTAGATTTTGCTGTCAAGAGTCTGGTTTGCAAGTCTAATGATTCAGATTCCCACTCTCTAACTTTGTTTTTGTACTAGCTAAGAGTCTTACCAAATAAATATGCTTTTAATGAGTCCCAAACCATGATTCTACTGATTTCTGTTGTATTATTAATTTAAGAAATAATTGTAGTTCTGACAACATCCAGGATCTGAATTCTTTAATTTTCGTGATATATGATGGAATTCTAGTTGAGAGGATTAAAGGTTTAAACTCTATTTGAAGCTTCATTATCAGAGAGTCATGATCTGAGAAGGGGCAAGGAACTATTGAGAAGTTGAGGATTTTTGTTTGTTAATCTTGAACTATGAATAATTTGTCTATTCTGGTTTGTGTTCCAAATCTATGGTCTTTATGGGAAAATAATAAGGATTTATCATATTTTACTTTAAAAGTGTCAATTAAATGAAATGAATCTATCCATTTTTTTAAGGATTTTGAAATAGTTGCTATGCGAAAAGACTTCTTGGTGGTTTCAGAAGCTTCTAAGGTACAATTAAAGTCTCCTCCCAGTATAAGATTTCCTTTGTAATTGTTGGAAACAAAATCTAGGTGTTTTTTAACCGTTCCTGCTCCAATTCCTGGGAACCAATATAGATTAGATAAGGTCCTTATTCTGTTATTAAATTTAATTATAACAAATGCAAGTAGACCTTCTTTGTCTTCGTATTTATAAATAACTTTTGGAGTGATTATGTTTTTCTTCCAGAGAATTGATATTCATTTTGTCTTTTTTCTATAGGAGGATTGAGTTAAGACTGTATAGTCCTTAGGGTCCCAAATAAAGCTATCATTAGTCTTAAAATGTGTTTCCTGGAGAAATACTACTTGTGCCTTATTTATATTTAAATATTTAGTAAGTTTGATCTTTTATTTGCATTATTTAAGCCATTAGTATTTAATGATAAGAATGTTAAATCCATTTCAAGTTATTGTTGGAAGAAACTTTTTGCTTCTTTTTTTATTTTGATTATAGTATTTATACAATATTCTCTGATAACATTGGATATTATTTTTATGTGTGTAAATTTGGGAGTGTAATTTAATGTTCTTTCTTCTTTAAATATAAGTAGGGTAAAGTTCTGGTCAGGCTTTAAAAAAGTACTTCTAAAAACATTAATTCTAAAGTATCAGATACAAGTAAATATGAAATTCCCATTAAACATGGAAGGGAAGTCATTCCTAATTCAATAGATAAAGATAGATCTATTGGATTATCACGCATACCTTTAACCAACAATATCAACTGAGCTCCATATGTTAAATTATTATATGGAGAATTTTTTTAAAAAGAGATATGAAATTCTATATTATTCTATTATTGTTCTATAGTATTTTATATATCAAGATGGAATGTTAGTAGTGTAAACAATTATTATGCTGACTTAGAAAATATCCAATATTTAGTTACCCTTAAGAGATCCCAAACATGTCAGATATGTAATTTTGGATAAATTAAATGCAACAGAGGAGCATACACTAAATAAGCCAACAACAAATAGATTATTACTAAAATAATTTGACTAAAAGGACTCTACATGAGACAATGAGTGATTCCCAATGAAATATGAATTTACTGTAGGTGTACTGTCGTCCTTTACTTTCCCACTCTTCAGCTCACCATCTTCAAATTACCCTTATGAAAAGACATGGCTTATCAGTGGTATCCTGACTCAGAGTAGAGGTGCCCTACATTCTAGTGTGCAGTGCTTTTACATATTTATAGATTTACAAAGCAGAGTCTAAGAATGAACTATGATCACCCTGACAATTCCCATCCTGCATAGGGCACCTCCTGCTTCCAGAATGTGTAATCACATCAGGTCTAGAATGAATGTGAAGATACTTATATGGTAATCAAGACTTACCTTAGGTAAGTATTAATCAAATAGTATTTAGAGCATTTTAGAGAGTTCTTGGGGCAGTTAGAATACTTTTAAGCCTCTACTCCCTTGACCAAAAACAGAGATTTCCCTTCCCTTTCTTTCCCTTGTTTTAAATCGGTACTAATAAAAGAAATTCAGCAAATATAGGTAAACAGAAATAACATTCAGTAGTCCATCTTGTACATGACTCGCAATCCATTAAACAAGTCAGTGACTAACATCACTTTAGTAAACATTATAAAGACAAATTAGAAATAATTTCCTAGCTCTTTACATTTTCTGATAAAGCAAAAAGTTAACAATAAGCTATTTTAGCTAAAAGTATAAAGCATTTAAATTTTTCCTTGCATGTATACATTTCTACTTATATTGTAGTGTCAATAGCTGTCTTTGAAATCTGTACAATACTTCACTTCTTCAAATCATTCCTTTTTCAATTCAGGTTTTGTTTTGTCAAAACAGCAACAATATTTCAAGGGCACAATTAATATTTAGACTGATGTTTCAAATAAATAACTTGTCAGTTGCCAATTGAGTTAGTTTAGAATGTATGGTTAGTGCAAATATAGCATGCTGCAAAAATAATATGTATTTTATCGTGTGCTCTAGAGACTGTCATATGCAAGTGACATATATAATGTATAATATATAGAGCAGATAGCTTATGGATTCAGGTTGTTAAAGTAAATTATGCTTATTAATCAGGCAGTTTCATTTAAATTCACAAGTAATTTGAGGACATTTCAGTCGAGTTTCCAGGAATGTGTAGTCAAATGTGAGTAATTGAGTCCACTTTTCCTCATAAACATATGTCACAATTCATTAAACTAAGCAGAGTCTAACATCTGTCTAATAATCATTATAAAGATAAAGAATAGTAATTTGCTAGCTCTTCAAACTTTCTGATATCGCTAAATGTTGACAGTAAGCAATTTTAGCTGGAAGACTAAAACATTTCAATACTTCCTTGTGAATATATATTTTTACTTTTACTGTAGTGTCAAGAACTGTCTTTGAAATCCATGCATTACTTCACTTCTTTCAAGTCATTCATTTTGCAGTTCAGATTATATTTTGTCAAAATGTCAATAGCATTTCAAGGGCACATTTAATATTTAAACTCATATTTTAAATGAATAGCTATCAATTACCAAGTGAGTTTGTACAGAGTATGAGGTAACTGCAAAGATAACATGTTGCAAAAAGTAATATGTATATTTTCATATGCTCTAGAGACAGACAATTTCAAGTAACATATAAAATGTAACTTTTACAGGGCAGACAGCTTGTGAAATCAGCATGTTAAAGTGAGTAAGTAATATGTTTTATTCAAGCAGCTACATTTCAGTGCACATGCAGTTTGGGAACATTTCCGTTGTGTTTCCAGGAATATGTAATCCTGTGAGGATAAATCATAAAATATTTACAAATAATCCTATTATGTATTTATTTTACCTTGTTTAGGTTGTTTTTCATTTTAATAACTAAACATTACTTTTTCTTATTAATTATCTGTGAGACTAAATGCACTTCGCAGATTTACAGTATCCTTAGAAACTGCAGCCGTTGTTTACTTTTGCTGTGGCAACGCAAATAGAATATGAAGAAAGCTTCACTTCTCTTAACCAACAGTACATTTTGCCCTCCTTTTTTATGTATTTGTTAATACTAAAAGGAAATAATTCAAAGGACATATGTACATGAATGGAACATTTCAGAGTTAATCACGAACATGTCTCCAATTCCAATAAGCATAACAGTGACCATCATTAATCTAATAAATATTGTAATAATTAATTAAGTTCACTATTCCACTTAGTCTACCTTAAAACTAGATTATTTTAGACTATTATTTATCTATGTATAGATAGTGAGTTATTAAACATATACAGACTATATTAGTATAGTAAATAGGAGAGAATTTAGAAAGGGAGACGATGCAGTTAAAATAAATAATGAGAAAAGAGAGAAGAGAGAAAGAAAAGAGAAACTTAAGAGAAAATACACATATACTAACCCCAGGATTCACGAAGCCTCCGTGTAAGAGTTATAACACTTACACGGAGGCTGCAGTTAAACGGAGTGATGTCAGCATGCTTTGCATATTCATGAGAGCATGCTGAATCACACCTAAGTCTAACACGGTCCATGTAAGACAGTAGGGGGCGTGTCCGTAGGCCGAGCCCTGCAAGCGGACACGCCCCCAGAAGTGTAAAAGTGCCCAAAGTAAACACCCACAACAGAGTCCACGGAAATGTGAATAAACACATCACAACACATGCCCCCACAGACTATAAACATAAAAGATATATAAATGAACATGTTATATATTTTTTTTAAATTGTAAAGATGTTTAACCGTGAGTGCGCTCGTTTGCGCGGGCATGCCCATAGCGCAGCTACAGTTAGCAGTTATTGGGAAAGCATATAAGAACTAAATATGCAAAATAAGCCAGGAAGCAATAGCATAGCGGTAGAGATGTTGGCTGAACAGCAGGCATTCATGGTTCGAGCCCCCACAACACCAATTTTTTTTTTTTGCAAAATAAGCAGGAAACAAGTCCCTGACACATATGTACACATAAAACCACAATTCATGTAAAATGTAATGAAATAGCCCATTTATATTGAAGACATGTGAGGTAACAAAAGAAGAAAAAATGCCAGATGTGCTCATAGCTGAGCTACAGTTTAACAGAGTGAGTGCATGTGCCCGTAGATGAGCAGTGGTTTAACTGGTGCAAAATGAGTGCCCGTAGCTGAGCAGTGGTTTAACATGCTGAATCTATGTGCCCCTAGCTGAGCTGAGCGTAATATGCGTGCCGATAGCCAAATGAGGCTTAAACCAGCGTACCCCATTTGCGCTGAGCTGCGCACCACACAAACAAGCTAACCAACGGGCAACGTTGAGCAAGCCGTATCAAAACTGCCTTTACACAGACACACCCCTCAGCATGTCTAGACAGTCATGAAAAATAAAAAGCAGTGGCCAGGTTCGAACCCAGGATACTATACACCACAGTCAAGGTACAGAACCACTAAGCCATGACAGCAGTACCTGTAAATGCAATAATAGCTAATATATAGGAATGAATACAAACTACAGCATGACAATGCAGGTTTACTGAAGTTGATACAATTCCAAAATGGCCAATCACAGATATGTGTGGGAAAAACTGACTATATAAGCCCCATAGGCGGGAATACACAGCATAAACGATTGTAGAACAGACCTGCAGGCAGAATGTCAGGAGTAGGAGAGGGTAGTCACTTTTGAGCACAGAGGTGGGGTGTTGAGGAGTCCAGGTACATGGCCTGGCTCCTAGTCCACAATCATGAGGCCCAACTCATGCAGGGCCAGGTCCTCTGGGGAGCATACAGGGCTGAGGCGTGGGACCGGTTGGCTCATGATCTCACCAGTGCCACAGGGATTCCAAGGACTGGTGAGCAGGTTCGTCACCACCATGCGGACCTGAAGAGACGCAAGCAGGACCAACTGAACCTTTGGATCCAGGAGGCCCGGCAAACACCCAACGCCCACCACCACTGAGTAAGTAACATTTAATTATGTATGTAAAAAGTTAAACTAGCTGATATTATGGAGATGTGTATTCCAATATTACTTCATTTATATTACAGCTGCAGGTGTCCGTTCTGCGAACCGCAGAGCCTATGGCGATAGGCTGGTGTGGTTGCGCCACCAGGCAGGTCAGTAATCCACTACCAGTAACTGTAAAGAAATATAAAAGTATGACAGTCAGCAAAAGAGTGCAGTGTAGTCAGTAAGGAATAAAATCTGCAAGTAACAGTGTGAAAGTGTATGCAAGTATTGCTTGATTACAAGAGTTTTCAGCCTGTAAGTTTAACCTAAACATGAAACTGTCCGACATATATCCTGAAATAAAAATGCCCTGCCTGTAAGAAAATAGTACACAACCTGCAGCAGGCTGAAAAGTATAGCTGCAGAAGATGATGAAATCACATGTGTGAAATATATCCCTGTGGAAATACTGAAACATGACAGAAGTGAGACTGCTGGAAAGGATTGTAATAACTACTGTTAAAACATGTCAATAAAGCCTAGAAGTACCATCCTGAATAGTAAAATGAAAGCAAGTGAGAGAGTGTGAGAAAGTGCCATGAATCCAGCAATACAGTAGTAATAACCCGAATCCAGCAATACAGTAGTAATAACCCCTGAATAAAGTATACTGCAGTCAAGACAGAATGAAATGCATGTGAGATTCAAAACCAAACAGCAAAATCTGTTCAAAGTGTTGCTGCATCTGGAATGTGTATCCCAAAATCAGGATATGTTGCTCTCAGTCTGCAATATGCAGATAGGATGTTTGTCTGATATACCAAACATCCACACTTGTCTACAGCTATATAAAGCAAATGTAGCCCTGATGTAGCTGAACAAAGCTAGATATGAATGTGTATGAAGAACCATAAAATGTATATTGATGTTGCATTAACAGTCCTATCACCAAGTTGAAATAGTTATCATATAGGAAACTGTAGTTAGAACAGTAGTGTGTATATAACTGTAGCTATTAGAAATGTACAGCATATGTATTGTTATTTGAAGGTGTTAATTTTACTTTCTTCACCCCACCCTATAACTACATATAACCCATTCCACGTGAAAATGGTATGTGCAATCACAATTAACACCCCTGGACGTTTGTCCTGTTGGGTCATATATATTTGCATGTCTGTTGATGCATCTGCCCTGTTCATACATCCACACCTGATGGCCTGTTGCCATCAATTAACCCTGCATGTTGTTGGACTGTGTATTTCTGTTCAAATTATGCATGTGCTATGCACGCTGTTCAATGGTGTGAATATCTGGGTGTTTGGTTAATGGGAATACTAATGCATGCTGTTACAACTAATTGTGAATGGTATTATATGTCACTAACCCAAACTGTCATGACATAATGCAAAACATAGTACGACAGGAAGGCTGGTTCCAGCGGACCCACCTCTCCCACCTCAGCTGGCGAGTGCACCTGGCACTAGTGCCGAGTCTGGACCCTCCTCCGGTGGCCCTGTGCCACCTGCGGGTAGAAGCGCTGCAGGATGGGGCTCGCCCCCTCTGCAAGTGTGGCCGAGGAGATCCACCACTCACCCTCCGTAGCGTCCGGACTGTGGTGCGAGGGAGATTCGGGACTCTGTCCTGAGCCCCTACGCCAGCCCGAGGCACCGGTGGCGCAACTAACGGGCATGCCTGTTGCCCCGCCTACACAGCCCCCAGCACAGCCCCGTCCTGGGCAGTGAAGGAACAGTGGCAACTGCCTATGGGTGGGGATATCAGTTCCACTGTTGCCATCTGTGGGCTCATGGGCTCTGGATATCCAAACCTCCGTCCCCGTCAATTGTGTAACCCCCACACGTGTCATACATCGCCCCTGTATGCGTCTTGTTTGTCTTGTCTGTTTACCTACCCAATCTACCTCCCCAGCTGTACCAACTACCTTCACCTGACATACCACTCTCACCTGAAAAAAAAAAAAAAGGGCACTCTGTACCCACAAAAAAATTACACCCCATAGATAGGTGCCCATTCCACACATGTCTACTGGACATGGAACCTATCAATTCCAATTGGCTGTACAACAAGTATTATTGTTGTCCTGACACCTCTCTCAGGGGTGGAAGGTTTCAAATGTCACACCAAATTACATACATATGCACAGCTGTTGCTGATGAAGAAATGGGCAGCTATGGGCCTTACCTACATCTCTCCTGCACATCCCAAGCTTGTTTCCCTACTGTCTTACCCTCTTTGTGACCCCTTTTTCACCACTTTCCTGTCTCCCCATTTTCTTTTCTTTCAAAGAAAATAGTGCGGGTGTGCGCAAGAGTAAGCACATTTAAGTGGTTGTAATCGGGTGTGCGCTTGTGTGCACGGAGCTAACCGCCAGTGCACCTGCGTGAGCTCCGCGCAAACCAGCGCTAACCCGGTTACAACTGCTTAAAAGTGCCTTAGTCACTTTGATTGACAGGTCCTGTACACAGTTCAAAAGCAAAATAAAATCCCACTGTGAGTCCCAAACCCAGGACCTTGGCAACTGTAGTCTGCATGACTTACCACTAAGCCATGACTCTTATACAAGAACATTGTGCTAAAGTAAATATATCATGTAATAGTAGGAATGAATGTAAAGGGAATATAGATGTGTAGCACACAAAGCATGACATTTAGAATTACTATCAAAACTAGTGGATTTCCATAATAGTAGTGTGTGAACAGAAACAGCCATGCTAGTAGGTAATAATGTCACTATAGCACCTTGCAAGACACACACATACTCACAGCAGGATAAGCACTGCCCATACCCCACAAACTCTTACAGGAACACATCTGGACCAAGTAATAAAATATGTGGAGCAAAGGCCCAAAACCAGGGACACATTACAAATAATGTTACAACAAACGCAGACAGTTCAGAAAGTAACAGGGTCTGCACTTTGTGGGATGTTTGGAAGGGTATGCAGTCTGGAACTTGAATGCTTGTCACCATATTCTGACTTGAGCCCAGAGTGACTTGCCAGAAAAAGGTGTGCATGAGATATTGACCAAAATATGAGGCAGAAATGTGGACAACCTGCAAATATCTGTACACATGACGGGTCCGACACCACCATATTTGAATAGTTAAGAGCCTAGACATAGCAACAGTGAATGACTTACAGGGATGCCCCACAGACCCCATGTGAAATGTACAAACAGTAGGCAGAAAGGTGTAACACATGCAATGGTAACTATGGAGTCCGGAAAGTATTCACCACTTGCATGGCAGAAAAAGTGTAGTAATACATATGCTCATGCAACCCACAGTCACAACTGCAGCATACCAGACATTTTAATGGGTGTACCCCACTGATATGTACCATTCCATGAGGCACATAACAGATGAACCTGAAAGTCTCTGGGGCCTGCTCAGCAGCATACTCAAATACCCTAATAGATGTCAAGGCCCACACCATGGCCAGACCACACTGCATGCTGTAACACCCTAGCAGATATAGCAAGCATTCCAAGGTGTGAATGTACATGGAAAATAGGAAAGCTACAGCAGCACACTACAGTCAAGACACCTAGCAGGCATACAAGTAGTGACTGTAAAGGGCAACTATTGAAGCCTTAGCAACAGAGTGCAAGCAAAAGTGAAAGGAAAGCACACACACACATTAACAGTAGTAGTAGTTGTAGGTGTCAGTGTACATACAGTTAGTACAGGAAACTGGAGAAATGAATGGAGGAATGTTAATCTACAACACACCTGGAAATATTAGAGAGATACCAACCTTTACACTCACAGAACATTGTCCACAGCATAACAGCATGGTCCCTGCCCTTAAAATCTGAAAGGGCTACGCCTATCTCACATACCTTTTTATAGCACTGTTCTGAAATCACAGTGAGAACTGCAATCAGTACACAACTGGCTGCATGCAATTAGCAAATGCTGGCTAACAATTGGTGCAGAGGCCATCACATGGGCATATGCAGATACCTACAAAGGTATGCTGTACACCATGTCCACGCATGCAATACTTTCATTGCACCCTGAGAAGGACGTGAGAGACAGACAGAGAGAGAGAGAGAGAGAGACAGAGACAGAGACAGAGAAAACTGCAATTAAGCAGACAGAAACAAATTGTTCAGCAACAGCTACCTGAAAGCTGACAACTGGGTAGTGGAGCAGCAGCACAGAGAACCAGACAGCAACACAAGCAGCTGTGACAAACACAGGTAATGTAAAGTAATACTATAAAGGTCTACATACTGTGAACCCTCCATATGTGTCATTGGTCTGTATCCATATGTATATGAAGATGTGTAAAGGGCAGGGGACATACAGCAACTATCAGTGAAGGCTGTACATACATTTGTATGTGAGAGCATCTATGTGCACATATCAATGTTGTTTGATTGTAGGTTGTAGTGCCATGTACAAAGTAGGTTACACAATTATGTATGTTTAGCAGTATGTTAGTGTGTGTATACAGTATGGTAGACAAATATGTTGATATACCTGTCTAACATATGGATACGTATGTATGTCAACATATGTTTGTGTATATATATGTATATATATATATATATATATATATATATATATATATATATATATATATATGATATGCATATATGTATACATACATAGAGAGAGAGATGTAGGAATACATAGACAGATGTAGATAGAATATTGTACAAACATATCTATGTAATGCACACATACAGATATAGATATATGTAGATACATATACATAGACAGACTGATCTGACTACCTACAGGTATGACTGTATATGACGACCTGCAACACAGCCTGTCCCACCCCCTCTGTGCCCCCCCTCCACATCTATAGCAATATATGTACATCAATATATATATGTGTATATGTATACGGATATATATATATATATATATATATATATATATATATATATATATATATATATACATATAGATATATCTATATATATATATGAAACAAAAACCAAAGCAGCCCAATAGATATGTAAGAAGCCAAATGCCAAATGCAGCAAATCAGCAGTATCAGCAATACCAGCAATAAACTCGTAGTTGAATTCTCAATTAATGAAGATATCCACACAAACCTTCACGATACAAAAGCAGAATTTAATACAGCAACACTAGAAAACGTAAGCTTTCACGGACTGCATGTCTGCTTCTTCAGACGCATCCAAACTGAAGCACTGAGCTTAAATACTAGATCTAAACTTCTCAATTAAACAATTAATTCAATTAACAAGTAATAAAACAATTAACAAATAAAATACATCACTACAAAGTTTAAAACCATAAAATTACCTAAGAGGTCTGGCTTGTAAAACAGGTTTAAGGGGAACAGATTCATTTAGACCATGCCCATACTGTGCACCTAGCCTAAGGATCCATTTTACTTCAGCAGTTTCAGTCTGATTAACAATATTTCCTAGTCTAGGATTAGGTGGAAGTATGCAAAGAATCTGAAACAAAAAGAAATGTGTGGGACCATTATTCAGAACGTGCTTAGCAATGGCACTATGCATTTCATTCCTGTTAACACAATAGTAGTGATCACGGATCCTTTCCTGTAGGGACCTATTTGTTTTACCCACATAGTAACAAAAGCAAGTGTTACAGTGGGCAACATACACTAAATTTCTTGTGTTACATGTCCCTGCATACCTAATATTCCATAAAACCCCTGTATCCGGATGCTTAAAGTATCTGGATTCATCTATATGACAACATTGTGGACACTTGCCACATTTCTTGGTGCCTCGCATCCATATTGGACCAGTTTCCTGATAGCTATTATGAGAATAGCATACCTTCTGTTGTAATGTCTGACAATTTTATACACAAAAGTTGGAACACATCCTACCAAGTTCTTGGTGGCTGGATCTGAAGTTAAAATGTTCCAGTTATGATGTATCATCTCCTGTACTCTATTGATATTACTACAATAAGGGATAGTAATGGATACATATGGTCTAAAATTAAAAGTGCTCGGAGTCTTAGAACATGTCCCTGCACTAAAAAAGGGTTTGGCCCTATGCTTTCTGTGATGATCCATTTGATTGGTCACTGTATCTATTTCTTTCTGTTCATAGCCTCTATTTAAAAATCCTTTTTGCAATGTTTCCATTTCTTTCCTGAATACTAAATCATCGCAACATAGGCGCGATACTCTCATGGCTTGCCCCTTGCTACAGGCAGGCAAGGGGCATAGCTATGGGCACTAGCTGTGCCAATAGCTATGCCAACCTTGTCATGGTTGCCTGGGAACAGCAGAACTTGGTTACACAAAGCTACATAAAGTTTTTTAGACGCTTTGTAGATGATTTGTTCATCGTCATTGATGATGATAGTTTTACTTGCACTGACTTTTTTAATTATCTTAATTCTACAAGTCAGTTTTTGAAATTTTCTGGGAAATGTTCCCATATTAATATTGATTTTTTGGATGTCAACATTTATGTTGAGGCAAATATTGTTAAAACAAAATTGTATAGGAAACCTTGTTACACACCTGCATACCTGCACCGTCAAAGTATGCATAATCCGGCTTGTTTTAACAATATTATCAAGGGCAAGCATGAGAGTATCGCGCCTATGTTGCGATGATTTAGTATTCAGGAAAGAAATGGAAACATTGCAAAAAGGATTTTTAAATAGAGGCTATGAACAGAAATAAATAGATACAGTGACCAATCAAATGGATCATCACAGAAAGCATAGGGCCAAACCCTTTTAGTGCGGGGACATGTTCTAAGACTCCGAGCACTTTTAATTTTAGACCATATGTATCCATTACTATCCCTTATTGTAGTAATATCAATAGAGTACAGGAGATGATACATCATAACTGGAACATTTTAACTTCAGATCCAGCCACCAAGAACTTGGTAGGATGTGTTCCAACTTTGTGTATAAAAATTGTCAGACATTACAACAGAAGGTATGCTATTCTCATAATAGCTATCAGGAAACTGGTCCAATATGGATGCGAGGCACCAAGAAATGTGGCAAGTGTCCACAATGTTGTCATATAGATGAATCCAGATACTTTAAGCATCCGGATACAGGGGTTTTATGGAATATTAGGTATGCAGGGACATGTAACACAAGAAATTTAGTGTATGTTGCCCACTGTAACACTTGTTTTTGTTACTATGTGGGTAAAACAAATAGGTCCCTACGGGAAAGGATCCGTGATCACTACTATTGTGTTAACAGGAATGAAATGCATAGTGCCATTGCTAAGCACGTTCTGAATAATGGTCCCACACATTTCTTTTTGTTTCAGATTCTTTGCATACTTCCACCTAATCCTAGACTAGGAAATATTGTTAGACTGAAACTGCTGAAGTAAAATGGATCCTTAGGCTAGGTGCACAGTATGGGCATGGTCTAAATGAATCTGTTCCCCTTAAACCTGTTTTACAAGCCAGACCTCTTAGGTAATTTTATGGTTTTAAACTTTGTAGTGATGTATTTTATTTGTTAATTGTTTTATTACTTGTTAATTGAATTAATTGTTTAATTGAGAAGTTTAGATCTAGTATTTAAGCTCAGTGCTTCAGTTTGGATGTACGTCTGAAGAAGCGGACATGCAGTCTGTGAAAGCACTTACGTTTTTCTAGTGTTGCTGTATTAAATTCTGCTCTTGTATCGTGAAGGTTTGTGTGGATATCTTCATTTATTGAGAATTCAACTACGTATTTATTGCTGGTATTGCTGATACTGCTGATTTGCTGCATTTGGTATTTGGCTTCTTACACACCTATATATATATATATATATATATATATATATATATATATATAGAGAGAGAGAGAGATATGTATATAAATTCTGAGTGAGGCACATGTGTACAGATGTATTGCAACAGGTGCCTGGTGACAAAGGCATGGAGTGAAAACCAGTGTCAAATCTGGAGTATCATACCACATTCCAGATCACCTACACCAGTAACCACCAGATATGTGATTGGCTGCCCACCACTGCATGTGTCAGGGGTGAACAGGGTCATAAATGTGTACAATAGTGGCCCCAATGATATTCACAGTGGCACACTATCCCTGGAATACCTGCACATGGTATGTGTCAGCGGACATGGTGAGTCAGCTATGGACATGTAGGTCGGTGTACCCCTCCACACCACATAATGGATGCCATGGTATGGACCTCACATGACAGCTACAGATATGGAGAAGGACACAGTGACATGTACAACACTGTGACAATGCACTCAAACACATTACCAATGCACAGTGACTGACAACACCACAGAGTACACATATGCTACCCACATAGAGGTTACCACTCCCGGATTTACATATGGAAGTCACACCCATGACAGATGTCCAACAACCATAGTAACACCTCACACCATCCACAACCTAAATGTCTGCTGTGTCGTCCGTGCCACTGCAATAGAGTGCACATGTGGAGGTAAGAGTTCCTACCCACAGATAAGACATACCCTGCAATAAACCACACAGTGTTAAGAAGCAAGACTCCCCATGAGTACATGTCACACATACCCCTGCTGAATGTTAGTCAGATAGGTAATATGCCATATGAGTCACCCTGTGTAACTGTGTGACAGCAGCAGGTACCATCACACCACATGTGTCACAATGGTCAGGGTAGCAGAACAGTACGCTGCTGTAGACCCAGGGGCAATAGCATATTGTATAGTATTGTATTGTAATGTAATGTATTGTGTTGTATTGTATTGGTATGTTGAGGTGCTTCCTCCGTGGAGTGGAACCACTGCTGCTGTGCGCCAGTGTACAGGTACATATCCTGTAGTCAGGCTAGTGTTACATAGCACTTCTATATGTGTGTTTAGCTCCTGTCAGAGTTTATGTAGCATGCAACTGGGGATACCATCAGGTCCCATCCATGTTGTGTATTCTGCTGTCCTGTGGGTGTCTCTCACCGGGACATCTGTGATGACAGGGAGGTTACAGTCAGCTGGGATAACTATGCCTTATTTCAGGGGAGAGGGCGGGGTGACACCTGCACTGAACCTGTCTGCCACAATGTTGTCAATATCTGTGGTGTCAGTGAAATATTTGATGTTGTGTACTACCTATGGGCATAGAGGATGGCTCCTGACCAGGTTGCTAACATAACTGAAGAAGGCCTTCTGGTTATCTGTAGTGTCACTCTTGATTTCCCTCTCAAAGTTGCCCATGTATTTTGTATGATGGAAAATAGATCCTTACCAGTGCTGCTCAGACATGCCCTCCCTTTAGTGAATTATGCTCTGTCTTGCAGTAGCTTCCATCTTCTGTAATACAATCTGTCTATGGCTGGGGTCCACCAGACAGGATGCTGTCCCTTTCTGGAGAGTGTCTTGGTCATATATGGGATTGCATGATCCATGCATTCTCAGAGATGTCTGTAGAAAGCAATTGTGTAGGGGTCAGCATTGTGGGTTGTATCTGCCACTGGCCCAGTGGGCTGAAAGGATACCATATCACTGTTACAAAGTGTAAAGTTTGTATCTGTAATGTTATGCACTATAGTCGTTTGTGCTGGTGGTGGAGGTGGGATATGTATATCCAGGGCAATCAGTGTGTGGTCAGCTCACAGTAGTTGACGATGTAGGCCATACAGTACCTAGATACAAACCCCCAGAGTGAGGAGGTGCTCTTGACCTGAATCAGTGTTCTGACTGCTGGGGTTTGGTAGTATGTCGTATGGAGTCTGCCAGGTACTGTTGCACAGTTGCTGGCTGAGCACTGATACCTGGCCATCTACATGTGTATCCACCAATAGACAGACATATGCTACATATGTGAGATATGTTGTATCATAACAGTCGAGTAGCATGTGTAGTATGTGTGCCAAATTCTGCTGACATATATTGCTGATACCAGGTTATTTTCTTTCTCAGGTACATGGCCCACCCGCGGAATCCCACCTACTCCACAGCTGAGGATGAGGAGATACACCAGAGCCTGGTGCGGGATTATGCAATACTCTTTTCCCGCACCAGCCAGAATCAGCAGGAGAGGGCTGCACTGTGGCAAGACCTTGTCCGTCGGGTAAATGACATAGGCACGCATAGTAGGACATATGAGCAGGTGCGACATCACTGCAGTGATTTAATCAGACATGTCCATCAGCGTGCGTCGGATATCCACAGGCAGCAGGTCGCCACAGGTGGTGGGGTGGCTACACATCCCCCACTCACCAGACTGGAGGGACTACTCATGAGTGTAGTGGCTCCAGTCCGCCAGCAACAACAACAGCAGCAGACATGCATTATGATGGAGGCTGGAGCCACACAGCAGCAAGACAGTGAACGTGCAGGTAATATGCCATATGTATAGTTGACTGTTGTGTACACTGGTAGTTAATGCATGTGTGAGGTGTGTCCTTGGTTTGTAGCTGTCACCATAGTATTTAATGTGCAAGTGTAATATCCTCAATATTAGCTGCTGACCTGTGAAAGGCAACTGTTGTACTACTGACCTGTATCATACTCAGTAACAATAGCACAGTTGTGCCCACTGACATTAGTTTCTTCACGTCTGCAGGACCCTCTGGTATTACAGCAATGCAGCCTATCCATGCAGGTGAGTGTGTATTAACAATTCCTGTAATAGTGTTGATAGTAATAGTACTATTTGGCTCACTTAGTAGTGCTCTTTGTATGCATGTAGGTGTGTCTGTGTGTTGATATCACGCATACTGAGTACTGTACAATTGTGTGAAACTGTGTGCATGTGTGCACCTGTGCATGTGTGCACCTGTGCATGTGTGCACGTGTGCATGTGTGCATGTGTGCATATGTGCACCTGAGCATGTGTGCATGTGTGCATGTGTGCACCTGTGCACCTGTGCATGTGTGCATGTGTGCACCTGTGCATGTGTGTGTACGTGTGCATGTGTGCACGTGTGCATGTGTGCATGTGTGCACCTGTGCATGTGTGCACGTGTGCACGTGTGCATGTGTGCATGTGTGCACCTGTGCATGTGTGCACCTGTGCATGTGTGCATGTGTGCATCGCTGGTAATGTGTAGACATTGTAAACTGTGTTTCCTGTTTCCCTCCCACAGGTAATGTTGCTGCTCTGGTGTCATGTAGCAGGGAACCTGAGTCAGGTGCCGTGGGTACTGATAATGATGACATCTGTGTAATGGCACAGGAAGGTATGCCAGGGTCCGCCATTGGTCAGCCGATTGACAGTACACAGCTGTCGACCCAATCAATGCGCACAGTTATCCTGCCAATACACCCTTTGTCACCAATGTCCCTAGGTGATGGACAGCATACAGTGGGCATTGACCAGGGTAATGTGGTATCTGTGGCACATGCCTCCCAACACAGCAGCCATGGGCATGGCCCAGAGATGGTATCACACAGACAGATGTCCAAGGGTTCTCATGGGAGCATCCATGGGCGTTCTGCCCCTGTCAGACGTGCCCACAGAGGTCTTACAACCTCAGCTATGTTTCGGACTGTCATGCAGGCACAGTCATGTATGGAACGGTACACCAGACAGGGTCTGAGGGAGCTGACAGCATGTCGCACAGCCATGACTGACAGTATGCGTGACACTGCGGCTGCCATCCGTGATTTCACCGATGTCATAGACAGACGTTGTGGGGACATATTAGACCAGTTCCACAACTACATGTCCATGAGCCAGGGCGATGGTGGGCGGTTGAGGCGTCGACGTGGCCATATGCCAGCAACAGCAGCAGCTGGCAGTCGTTGCGGACGACAACAGGGCCGTGGCCGCCCCCGTAGTGCCAGCAGCAGCCCCAGCAATGCTGGGTCTGTGCTGTCATCAGACCGCCCCAGGAGACCACGTGCACTTGGCTCTGGCCAGGCCCGACAGGGATCTGTGTCCAGTCAACGAACACCTGCTGATGACAGTACCCAGTCTGGGTTGGTACTGAATACGGTCCGTAGCACCCCTGCAAGGCACAGGTACCGTGTCCGTGGCCAGAGACACTGATCTGTATGACCTGGCAGGTACAGTCTGTGGCTGTCCACAAACACCAGTATATGGCAGTCATGGGGTGGAACTGTGTGCATCCATACACACATGCGAATTGACAACACCTAGGGCTACCGCATACATGCACACACTGCATCAACATTGCCCCACCTTCTACTGCTGTCCCTCACCAACACACATACACATACATGTCAATTGGTGGTATCGGTGGCTGACTCAGGCATACCAAGTTCACACCCTGTGCATATGATGAAACTGTGCCACCTCCTGCAATCTGTAACAACTGTGCAGGTACAGGTTAACATGTTGCTGATGCACAGGGTGACCACATAGATGTGTAGTAATAGTATCATGTTGTTAACAGTACTGTGTGCTGAATTAATTGTGGATATATCACAGCATGCCTGATTGTCATGTCCTGTTGTCTACACCCATGGTAAGTACCATAGTGTATCATCTGCACATGTTGGCATACTGGTGGTAATGATGTCAACAGAAGGCTACATACATAGGTAGCACAGGGGATAGGGTAATGAATGTAGTAATACACAATGATGGACATGTAAATTGCAAGTGGCATGTTGCCCACACTAGACTCTGCAATGCAGATGTTTGAGGATGTTGATATGTGTGCAGTACTACACGACTGGTACAGGACACACAGGAGCACCCTAGCACTGCATGCTCACATCTCATACCATGCTAGACAGCCCCAACACACATAACTAACTGTCACAGGAGGGAGAGTCCCCATATATGTCAGGGATACTGTGGTGGCAGGCCAGGGAGCATACATCCTACTAAGTATGGAACCACTGAGTGAAGGCTCAGTGTCTGTTATTTGACATGTGTATTACTGCAGGTATGAGCACATGGGTTTCTATCCAGTTATTGTACATCCTGACAGTACATGGTCTGTACACTTGTGTGCACTGAGACTGGACCCTAGCCATCTGACCCATGTATTTCCATGTACATGTGCATAGTGCCTGCATATTTGCAGTATTACCTACTGGAACTGGTACAGCTTGTTTGTTGTACAATGGACTACATGCAGCCCTGTTTACTGTAGCTTTGTTTGCATGCATGTTTGCTTGCAATTACCCTGGAATACTGATCACACCTGCAATGCATAGTTATAGAGCTTCTGTGGACTCCTAGTGCCATCTGCATAGCCTACTATATGTATGTCCATGTCCCACTTGACAGGATGTCACTGTTTGTCCTGTTCACATGTACATTGCCTGTGACACAGTGCATATGACTTACCTGGCATGTGTCCATGTGAGCAGTCATATATGCTACTGCTAACTAATCACACGCACTACACCTTCACACATTCATCTTCTGTTGAACTACCTGCTTTGCTAGGGACTGCCTGCACCTGTCACCCCTGGGCTTTCAGATATTGGCAAAGGCTCTTGCTACCCCCATAGTGCCTATGTTAGGCAGGGCTCAAATGACAAACCCACCTTCATAGGTATCACAAGGGATAAGAAACTAAGAGCAATGCTACCCAACGCCAGAAGTCTAAACCTCCAGATGCATGCACCCAAAACACTCCTTGGCATGGAAAACATCGATATCTGTGCAGTAACAGATGCCTGGTTCAGGGCTACTGAGAGCACACCAGCACTACCAGGTTTAACCCGGTTGATTTATTTGAAACAGTCACCAAGGCCATTGACGAGGGGAAGGTGGTTCACACAGCCTACCTGGACCTTGCAAAAGCCTTCACAACAATACCCCACTTGGGCATTCTAGAGAAGCTCACCAGCTTAAATATATGCCCCTATGTCACTAGATGGTTTGCACAGTGGCTCAAGGACAGAACCCACATGGTTAGCATTGCTGGAGCCATGCCAGACCCCACACCAGTTACGAGCTGTGTCCCACAAGGCTCAGTCCTGGGACCTCTCTTGTTTGGTATATATTTATTGGAGGTACAGGCCAACACGGACTGTGGCTGTCCAAATATGCAGATGACTGCAAACTGGCCACCATAATCGACTCTCCAGCTGACACAAGCATCTTCCAAAGGGGCATCATAGCAACAGACAACTTGTGCCAGAGCCATGGCCTTCTGCTGAACAGTGTTTAGAAAGGGGAATGAGCATCATGTAGTCTGTTCACCTAGTTGCCAAAAGGGACATGTCCCTCACACACACTAACCCCCCTCAGACAAACACACACACTTGCCATTCGCAGAATTCAAACCCCTACCTAACTATGTTATGACACTTGAGACGGACGCATTAGCAGAGCGCGCTATTCGCATTACTGGGAATTTTCCCTTCTCCTGCTATACTTATAGAGTGCTGACATCATCAGTGTTTGGAAAGGGGAATGAGCATCCTGTAGTCTGTTCACCTAGTTGCCAAAAGGGACATTTCCCTCACACACACTACCCCCCTCACACAAACACACACACTTGCCATTCACAGGATTCAAACCCCTACCTAACTATGTTATGACACTTGAGACGGACGCATTAGCAGAGAGCGCTATTCGCATTACTGGGAGT
The DNA here is from genome assembly GCF_019279795.1 of Protopterus annectens. Lineage (NCBI taxonomy): Eukaryota > Metazoa > Chordata > Ceratodontiformes > Protopteridae > Protopterus > Protopterus annectens. The sequence goes on along the minus strand of NC_056751.1, from coordinate 104,522,100 downwards.
TTTACCTTCTCCTGCTATACTTATAGAGTGCTGACATCATCAGTGTTTGGAAAGGGGAATGAGCATCCTGTAGTCTGTTCACCTAGTTGCCAAAAGGGACATTTCCTTCACACACACACTAACCCCCCTCAGACAAACACACACACTTGCCATTCGCAGGATTCAAACCCCTACCTAACTATGTTATGACACTTGAGACGGACGCATTAGCAGAGCGCGCTATTCGCATTACTAGGAGTTTTCCCTTCTCCTGCTATACTTATAGAGTGCTGACATCATCAGTGTTTGGAAAGGGGAATGAGCATCCCGTAGTCTGTTCACCTAGTTGCCAAAAGGGACATTTTTCCCTCACACACACTAACCCCCCTCAGACAAACACACACACTTGCCATTCGCAGGATTCAAACCCCTACCTAACTATGTTATGACACTTGAGACGGACGCATTAGCAGAGCGCGCTATTCACATTACTGGGAGGTTTCTTTTCTCCTGCTGTACTTATAGGGTGCTGACATCATCGGTGTTTAGAAAGGGAATGTGCATCCTGTAGTGTGTTTTCCTAGTTGCCAAAAGGGACATTTCTCTCCCACAGACTTACACACACACCAACCCCACTCACACAAACACACACACACACACACACACAGTGAGCATTTGCAGGATTTGAAACCCCCTACCTAACTATGTTATGACACTTGAGACGGACGCATTAGCAGAGCGCGCTATTCGCATTACTGGGAAGTTTATTTTCTCCTGCTGTACTTATAGGGTGCTGACATCATCGGTGTTTAGAAAGGGAATGTGCATCCTGTAGTGTGTTTTCCTAGTTGCCAAAAGGGACATTTCTCTCCCACAGACTTACACACACACCAACCCCACTCACACGCACACACTGAGCATTTGCAGGATTTGAAAACCCTACCTAAATATGTTATGACACTTGAGACGGACGCATTAGCAGAGCGCGCTATTCGCATTACTGGGAAGTTTATTTTCTCCTGCTGTACTTATAGGGTGCTGACATCATCTGTGTTTAGAAAGGGGAATGTGCATCCTGTGGGGAGGCAGACACCAAGCACACTCTGGCTAAGCTGTCATTCCCTAGGGCAAACAGCCTAGTGTTGACCTCTACACCCATATGTTTAATTGTCAAATGCACATTATTTGTTGCTGATAGACTGTTTGCACATCTTTATTGCCATAGCATTCCCTGTTTGTATGAACAACTTGTGCATCTGTGGAAGATGTTTGCATATGGGAGGGATCCACTATATCACGTATGTCTCTGTAGTCATTTAACTGTGTGCACTGGGCAGACTGCTGTAATGTGGTTGGTTCCTGGAATAACACATAAAAATACCAGATATGTGTGTCCAACTGCTAAACCGAGATTTGGCCTAAGTGTGTGAGCATGCCCAGTTCAGCCTTCCCATGGCATGTTGTCTGACATATGTCTCATTTATCAAAGTGTGTGAGCATGCCCAGTGTGAGCATTCCATATGTTGGACTCTGCAGCCCACCACATTTGTGGATGAGTGTGAACTTCAACAAATATCACCCGTTTATGGTTGTGTGTTGTGTGTCATGTTGTGTAGTTACTGTACAACTGCTTTGTGTGTGAACACAACAGGATTATACTGTGCCTGCAGTGTTTGCATGGGATACTTTGCATACAGTTGTCAACATCCTTTCACACTGACCTAACACTGTAGTTCTCTATAGTGTACTGGTAGTACTTTGACTGTGGTGGACAGTATCCTGGGCTTTACTGCTATCACTGCTTTACATTTCGATAGTGGGCACAACAGCCTGGTTAGGGGCCAGTTGTGTACATCTGACCATGTTGCATTCTGTTCAGATATGAACTGCTTAAACCAGGCTTGTCCAACATTAGTAGTGTATTCCACAACATAGGTGTACATTTGCAAACACTAGCGATGTGCCCTAGTCCATGTCTAATGCTAGTTGGAGAGTGTGTTTGTCCTTCAACACACATTGTAAGTGGAGTTTGCCATGACATATGTCATGGTTAGTATACTGTGCCTCTGTCTACCTGTGACATGACAGTGATACCCAGGATAAATCTACCATCTCCCATCCACTCATCAGGATTCCTATTGAGGAAGATTGATAAGTGACTCTATGGGTAGCCTGTACTGGGGGTTTACTCATGGGTGGGGGTGGCTTCTGTGTTATGGATCACGCAGTACAGCTTGTCCTATGTAAGTCAGTGATGGGGTTCAGGTCTCTCATGTGCATAGCTCACTGCCATTCAGATTGTACAAGGTGCAGCATGTTTATTGATGCCAGCAACACAGGCAACACATGGCATCTGTGCAAGTTCTTTGATACTCCTGATGAGGTACTGTTGGGGACTTTACGGTTGATGGAGGTGTCAGCTGAGGTACATCCCACAGGGGCTATTGTAGTCAATTGTACCGCTGATGAAGGATGACTGCAGAGCCACAATGACCTCCCCTTATCTAGATCTGACAGCCTTCATGATTAGGTGGGTATATGGTATGTTTCTGTAAACACTACAGCACATGTTTGTCCAATGCAGGATATCTATCACCTTGTGTCCCCAGGTCTCTCATTACATGTTAACTACATAATGGGTTAACACCTATGTGGTAATTGGTGGGCACTTACTGTATATCCACGGGGGTTGACTATACACGTTTCTGCAATTAGCTTGCTGACATGGCTATGGCACCAGTTGTCTGTTTCTATGTGGCCCTTTTGTGGGATGCTTGTGTCAGCTGGTGGATCATATGTGGTGAGCAGTTTGTAGTCCTCTGCAAACATGTTCGACACAGTCCTTCCATGTTTGCCTGTACCTATGGGACATATATACCAGACGAGGGAGATCCCAGGACAAAGCCTTGTGGGATGCCAGTTATATCTGGTTTGTAGTCTGACATGGCTGCAGCATGTCTGACCATGTCTGTTCTGTCCTTGGTCTGGTTTGCAACCCCTCTACTGACATGTGGGTTTATATTTAAGCTGGTGAGCCTATCTATAATGAACACGTAGGGTATTGTATAGAAGCCTTTGCAAGGTCCAGCTACACTGTGTGGACCACATTGCCCTCATCAATGACCTTAATGACTGTTTCAATTGAGTCAAACATGTTTAGGGGCAGGATCTGCACTTGAGAAAGCCACACTGGGTTGGGTCCGGTGTCAGTAGGTCCCCAATATCTTTATGTCTGTGGTACATGCTGATCCTTTCCATAGCTGTGCAAACCGAGCTTCTCAGGATTCTGGGGTAGTAGTTTTCAGTATCCATTCAGGCAACACCTTTGTTGAGAAGGACCACTGTTGTTGTATACTGCTCTTTGGGTACATATTCTGTGGTAAGGCTGACATTGAGCAGTAGTGTGGTTTGGCATTCCATTCATCTTGGAGTCCATGTTGCACTAAGCCCAGGACACCATCTCATACCATTGCTGCTGTGTGTTTTGCTTTGTAGATGTTGGCTGTTACCTCAGCATCTGCAATGTCAGGGGGCCAGCAGTCTGCTGGGATAGATATTCTGCATTCGGGGGGGGTTTGCACTGCACCTGTCAGGATGTATGTTGGCAATATGTGTGTGTGTGTTTGTGATATTTGTGTGATTCAGGGCATATCTGTGAATTCCCAACATGGTTCCTACCATCAGTTGTGAAAGCCTTGGGATTATCCTTAGTGTCCTGTACAATTTGTATCTTCATAGGTTCATAGGTTCATACTAGGCTATCCACCCTAGGGCATTTGTTAGCCTAGCCAGAGTGTGTGTGGCTTTTGCCACCCCTTGATATGTGAATATTATGGCCATTTATGATTTGCTTTGCTGTGCCTCTGTCTGGACATGACACAGTGAAGACCCCCAGTGTAACTCTACAATCATCCATTCACTTGGCAAGATTCCTGTCGAAGAGTGTCAGTGAGGGGCTCTGCCTAACATGGAGTGGGATTCTGGGCCAGGGTGTGGGGAGCCTCTGGATTATGTATCTGTCCCACCAGCACATCCTATTTCATTATTTGTTGAGGTTGACATCTCTCACTCTCACAGCTCCGATGGATTTGAGTTTTCTGGGGTGGAGCATGTCCATTACTCCTGTGTTGGGCATGGCCTCCTACAACAGGCATGCAATGCCTCTGTGTAGGCAGTATGTGACTGCATTCAGCTGGGGTGTCTACAGCCAGGCAGCATATGACATGTATTTGAGACCCTTTATCCTCTTGGTGAGGTACCTTTGAGGTCTTTCTAACTGCTGCAGGTGTCAGGTAAGGTACATCCCATATGAGGCATTGTACTAGATTATGGGTGTGATTAGAGAAAAGTATAGGGGCACAATGACCTCTGTTGATGTAGATGTGAATCCTTTCCTGATACGGTGTCAAATGTAGACAGTATTCCTAGCCACATTGGCAATGTGGGTGTCACATAACAGGTTACTGTCCACTTGTGTCCCTAGGTCCCTGGTTACTCCTTCCATACATAATGGTTTACCACCTATGTGGTAATTTGTGGTACCTTGTTTGGTATTTGGTGGGACATTCATACTGCCCAGTGTCTTCAGGACGACTGGGTGGGGTTATTGTGTGTGAGAGTGCGGTCTGTAGCATGCTACAGACTGTACAGCAGTCTTGCCTACAGTTAGTTGCACATGGGTGAACTCCAATGCCTTGTGCATTGTCAGTTACCTGGACGTATGGGTGTCTGTGCTGACTATGGATACTCACCCTCCTTTTATGTTTTGTTCCAGGTTTTGGGGCCATGACACGTGATACGTGGTATAACCTGGTAGTGCTGGTGTGCTGTCAGGAGGCTTGCAGCAGGTTTCTGTCACTGCACAGACATCGATGTTCTCCATACTGGGGATGGCCTCGGGAGCATGCATATTGGGGTGTACACATCTGGCATTGGTCAGCATTTCCCTTATGTTTCTTCCCACTTATGTTTTCTAGGGTGGTGGGTCAGTCTTTTCAGCCTTGCCTACAAAAGGCTCTATGGAGGTGGCAAAGGCCTTATCCAATATTCAGACGCCCAGGGGTAACAGGTGCAGGCCATCCCAAGAACAGCTGCGTGGCTTGTCAAGCATGACATCCCAAGCAGACAGACATTGGATCCCCTTGGATTGACACCAGTAAGTGTGCCACTTGCTATGACTGATCATTCCGTGTTTGTACTGTGGCATTATTCTTGGTAAGGGTAGGATGCTGCAAATGGTGAGTGTCATACCGGGCTGGACTACATAATCAGATAGCTCATCTATGTCTCTTTTCATGTAGTCTAGGGCGGTACATCTCAGGTCATTCACACCAGCATGGACTATGACTGCATCATATTTCTACTTGCTTTGGAGTGACCTACATACTTCTGTTATGTGGCATATTGTGGCAGCCTACAGGCAGCTTACTGTACCCTTTTCCTTGTTCAGTCTGGTGTGCGGGACAGCAGTGTGTCTGACTATGGAGTCACCTATTACAACTGTATCAGGCATGTTGTTTCTCCTTCTGGCCTGTGACTGTTTGGCACACCAGCTTTGTGTACTATGTGTTGCATGTGCTATGTTTGGAGGTTGTTTGATTGGGTGTCTGCTTTAGAGACCTCTGTTGGTGTGCTGTGTTTGTAATTTGTGCCTCCGGGAATGTTTTTCTGTGTTTATGTGTTTGGTTTGCAGTTGTGATAGGTCTATGTGGGACTGTGTTTGTGGTGTGTGTGGTTACCTTCTTCTCCTGACTTGTTTTGGGAGTACTGAGTTGAGGGAGCTCAGCCTCCAGTTTGGATAGATGGTTGCATCTCTCACATATATTTGTATTTCTTGGGTGGAGTTGGGGGTTGTCTGTGTACTTGGGGCAGGTGTAACATTGCCTCAGGATTCACAGATTCCACTTGTTGTGGCTGGCCTTAGTGGATTGTATGTATGGACAGATTTTATTGCCATACTACTGATCAGTGATTACTTCATTGTTTATGTTTGCTCTATCATGTAGTAGCTTCCTCATTCTCTTGCATGGTTTGGTTATAGCTGGTGTCCACCATGCCAGATTTCTGTGTGTATGGCATTGTGTCTTGTTTTAATTTAGGACTGCATAATCCAAGCATTCCTGGCAGTGTTCATGGAATGGCTGTATTACAGGTTCTGAGGTGTGGCCCATATTTTGCACCTGCACGGGACCTTTAATGGATTCCACATCAGTTTGGAGGAGTGCAAATATTGCTTAACACATGTTTTCCACTGTGGTTTTCTGGCCAGGGACTGTGGTCAGGATTTGTATATCCAGTGTGATTACTCTATGGTCTGGTTTTACCAGTGAGCAATACACTTCTCATCTTGCCATCCAGTACCCATGTTGCTGATTATCACATCCAGTATGCTTACCCCTCTTGTGGGAGTGGTACGTTGTTCCTGGGCCTTTTGGTTTATGGATTCTATGAACTTTTGTCCTACACTGTTGGAGCTAGTATAATGCTCCCAGTCTATGTCTGGGTATCTGCAGTCACCCAATATAATGTGGTTTGGAGGACTTGATATATTCATGTATTCCAGCATAGGCCGGATGCAGTTCCTGGTGTTGGGACAGTAGTCTGTAGCAGGCTATAAACTGGGGGGCAGTTTTAGCCACTGTTACTTGAGCATGGCTAGTCCATGCTGCTTTTTGTTGTGGTACCGACATGGGGGTGTGGTTATCCTTGACAATTCTTGCTAGTCACCCTCCTTTTGTAGCTTGTTCCAGGTTTTGAGGCTGTACAGCACAGTATGAGGTGTAACCTGGTAGTGTTAGGGTGCTGTTGTGAGCCTTGCCTCAGTTTTCTGTTACAGCGCAGATATCAACATTCTCCATACTGGGTGAGTTTAGACTGCATGCATCTTGCTGTTTCAACTTATCCCTTATCTTATTCTTATCCCTTCTGATACCTATGGAGATAGGTTTGTGTTTTGAGCCTTACCTATTCAGGGCACACTGTGGGTGACAACAGCCTTTGCCAGTATCCATACGGCCTGCACTGATAGGTGCATGCCAGTCCTAGCAGGTGGTGCATCATGTCATGCTCAGCATGTCATCCCAGACTGGCACACATTGGATCCCCTTTGACTAACTGCGATACTTCAGTCAATTGTTGCACTTGATCATCTCATTGTCATGTTGTGGCATGATGCTTGGTGAGGGTAGGATGTTAGTTAGGGTCCTCAGGTGTGCATATAGTACATGGTGTTACATTACTTAACACATAGCATTCATGCCTCAGGTGGTGCTGCAGGGCTGTCTCTGTCGGATGCATATTACACTTCCCTGTACATGTTTGAGAGCAGGTTGTGTCATGTTAGGCATCCCTGTTACTATATGAGTGAGTCAGAGAGGGGTATCATTCCCAGGGTTCCTACTGAGCCAGTGTATGTGCTATCGTTGCCTCTTTGCCAAGGCCAGGGCATACTGGGCACGCCTCCTTCTGCCTACTGGGGCAGGCTCAGGTTGTTCCTCCTCCGAGTCACGCTCTGCCTGTGATGGCCTTGGCAATGGTGGGGGGCTGTTTGGCCCGGCCCTATGCTGGTCCTGCTGCAGCTGTTTTCGCAAGATCATATTATGTAGCATAGCACATACCATGACAATTTGGGTACATGTAGTTGGTGTGTACTGCAAGGCTCCACCAGATGTGTCCAGACACCGGAACCGTGAATTGAGCAGCCCAAACACACGCTCTATTACATTATGTGTTTGTGCGTGTGCCTCATTATGGCGTTCCTGTTCAGGTGTGTGTGCGTTTCTGATGGGTGTCATCAGCCACGGCTCCAGTGCATAACCTGCATCCCCCACTAGGTGTCCGTGCGGGATGTCCCCATTGGCAAATGTCTGGTACAGCTGCGTCAAATGCCAGATGTGGGAATCGTGGTAGCTCCCAGGACAGCCAGCACACACATTCATTATTATGCCCTGGGCATCACACACGACCTGGCAGTTGATGGAGGGGAAGCCCTTGTGGTTGATGTATGCCCTACCCCACTCACCAGCTGGTGCTTTGATGCGTATGTGCGTGCAGTCTATTGCACCCAGTACCTCAGGGTATTCCGCTATTTGCTGGAAGAGACACATATTGCTGGCCAATACCTCACGGGCATTGGGGAAATATACATGATCACCGACATGTGCTGACATGGCATCCAGGAACTGGTGCAGTACCCTGGAGGCTGATGCCTGTGATATCCCTATCATATCACCAGTTGGTCTCTGGAAGGTACCTGTTGCTAGTATTCTTAGGCCAACACATACCTTGGTTTCCACTGGGATGGGTTCCCCTCTGTTGGTTCTGTGTGTGAGGCGTGGCCTGCACAGCTCCACTATTTGCTGCAGGAGGTCTCTGTCCACTCTATAGCGCTCTACTATGTCCAGCTCATGTAACCCGTGGTAGGTGACCCTGGGCCTGTACACTCTTCTCCGTCTCCTCACTGTGGGTTGTCTGGCAGCATCTGCATTGTCACCACCCTCAGCAAGTCACCTATGTCTCATTATGACAGCTATGGCAGCCCCTAACATTTCTGCTCTGAGTTCAGCTTTTCAGTTTTCACTTCTGATAACTTAACTCCTGTCTTGCAGTGTCTCTTGAGAGAAACATTCTGCACTGCTGTTTGCAGAGTTTTAAGTGCTGGGCTGGGCTACTATTCTGCCTGTGTAATTGCCTGCATCTAATTGTTTTCACCTGCTAGCTCCAGCAGTATTCCCTGCTAACTTCCTACTACATCTGTTGCTTCCTTTTTCCTTTCTGTTTCCTCAGGGAGGAGCCATGTGCAAACCAGCAGAAACACGCTCACAGTGGCTTACACGCATGCACACATGCTTACTCAGTTCAGAATCTGCTTATTCGGTTTTAAACGCTGCGCACGCAAACGGTGTTAAACCTCTCCCAACACGCTCCCACATGCTCAGTCTGCCTTACACGCGCACACTGCCTTACTCGCGGCGTGCGCACCGCGCATACACATCCAGCAAGAAACTTTGGTGTAGGCAACAGTGTACACCTTCCATTTCTTGACTATCTCATGCTTACTTAGTGGCACACCTCTTTCCATGATATCTGTCTGACATCTGTCATGTAACTCTAACCTCCAATGAACTGCATTTCTTTCTACCATTCCCCCCTGTGATGTCACCTATCTCCTACTCTGTTCCTCCCCCTTATGTAACTCTTACACTACTCAGAATGTGCTCATTTGCTATGTGACAGTGGAATTCAGTATCCTTACACTCATTTGCATCAGATTGCCTACTAATGCTTAGTTACATCTCTTAGACTCAGCTTCCCCCCTTAGCAACCACTACACGGTGGCCATGTTGGTTTTGATCTGCTGGTCCCTGCATTGACATTCCATGTATTGCATATAACCCACATTTGTGGGTTTAAAACCTTCGTTTTTATGTTCTATGCAGCGCAGCCCGTTTGCGTGGGACTGCGCTGGGTTTAAACATCGGCAATCGCCGAAAAAAAAAATTATATTTTTCATATATTTGCATCAGGTTACCATGCCAATGGCCACATATTTGGCCATTGGCATGCTGCCTGACACATATGCACCCTTTATTTGGAGCTGACATGGCTCCATTGCCGTTTTTGCAGAAACTTACTCAGTTGTCAACTGAGTACATTTCTGCAGCTAAAACGGCTCTTACACGGGCTGTTCTGGTATTCCTGGATCGCTAATCATCCTCATTTGCATGCTATTCGGCTGCAAGTGAGGTGATTAGCTTATCCACGCCCACTCCGTGTAAGAGCCGTTTTAGCTTGACTCTTACACGGACTTTGGGCTGTTCCTGGATCGCGAAGGCTGCATGGAGTCTTACACTACTCTTAGACTCCGTGTAAGCCTTCGTGAATCCAGCCCTAAGTATGTTGATTTACAGTATAAATATTTTATGTGCTATATAACCCTCCTTCTGTGAAAGAAAAGTACCCTGTTTTACATACCTGAGGTAATGTGAAAACTATCATGTGTCATCTATTTTCAAAAAATATAGATAAAGATTCCAGTAGTTAGTTACCTTTGTTTTAAAATTCCAAGCAGGAAAATTGGTCCTTTAAAGTAACGTTAAAACAATTCATATCATAGTAGATGCTTTGAGAGATTTGGCTGTAACCGTATCAATCTTTTGCTTCATCTTTTTGACACCTGTCCAGACATTTGTTTCTTTTGTTCTCTTGAGAGAAGGTGACATCCAATCCATATATTCTGGTAAAGTAATCACATTATTAGTTTTAATAAATGAAGAGGCTTCCTCTAAGTCAATAAAAGTCCTCATCTCGTTGGCATACAGTGTTCTTATCTTTGCAGGATATGCAAGTTGTGCCTTGATGTTATTTTGTTTCAGAAACTTTATCACTGACCACACTTTTTTCCTTTGTTCTATTATTCTAGATGAATAGTCGTTATCAGATCTTATCAGGCTATGTTTATATTTTAGAGGTGCCCTCCACCAAGCAGATCTTAAAATCAGTTCCTTGTCCAAGTATGAAAGAAATTTGATAATTATTGACCTAGGAGGAGAGTTTGAGTAAGTGCTAGGTTTCCCCAAGAGTTCTGTGTGCCCTTTCAATGCCAAAGGAAAGTCCTTCTTTTAAATTTAAAAAGTCAGGGATCCAACTTGATAAAAAGGAAATAATATCCTCACCTTCTGTGTTTTCAGGTAATCTGAAAATCCTGATGTTATTTCTCCTCTCCCTATTTTCCAAGTCATCTACTTTATTAACCAACCAAGTGTTTTGTTTAAGAAGCAGTTCTTTCTGTGTTTCCTCTTCCTTAAGTCTGCTTTGTAAGTCATTTAGAGAAACTCTATAGCAATAACCCACGCCTGGGTGTGGGTAATGCGGGATTTACCCACGGTTGGCGTGGTTTGGTCCCGAGGGCGTGTTATCCTTGTCTGGTGTTGTAACATTTTCTTGAGGGTGTCAGCCTGTTTTTGACTGCTTGTTTTAAGATTTTTCAGGTTCTCTTTAAAATCATCCATCTTCAAAGACAACTCCTGCAGGGTATATGCCATCTGTTGAAGTTCCTTCTTTAAGGCAGCATCCTGGTGAGAATTTGAGTTGCTCATTTTAACAAGTGAATATATCTCCAAGCTTTTTGACAGGAAATTATTTGTAAAACTTCACCAAAGTTTCTAATTATGTAAATTAGTCCTTTATCTATAAGATTTTATACTTTGAAGGAAAAAAAAGAATATTTTTTCCTGTCTTATTTAACTAGTTATATGGAGCTCTAAAATACTGCTGCTTTCAGTTAGCCATTCAGGCTCCACTGGTTCTCTGTTCTTGATAGCCAGATGACTCACATTAAATAGGTTAAAGGTAGAACTATTGCTGTTCATGTTAGAAATAATACACTGGGCAAGTGCTGCTCCTAGAACTAATAGGGTATGAAGACTGAAAGTTTCATTACACATTTCAACAATGGCAACAAATTTACTGAAAAGATTCAAATAAATAATTGGTGTATATTCCTTAAAAATAACAAAACCATTGAGGTAGTTGCAGTGTACTCACTATATTCATGGGTGTAGCTGTAATCTAGGTGAAATGTTAAGTGCTCTTGCTGTCAGAACTAACTCGGTGATGATCAGTAACAAAGGAACAATTAAGTGTTTTACTACTTGTACTTATGTTAATAACATGGAGATGTCATTGCACAGTGAAACTGACAAGAAATATTATTTCAAAGGCAGGACATTGGAGCAGCTGTTATATGAAAGGATTAGTTTATGTGACCAGTTGTCACTCTTTAGCCTTTTCTGTGAGGTAAAATAGAAATATTATTTCACTGACACACAAAGAAAGCTACCCGAGAAGTCAGCAAAGCCATAAATTAAATGATTTGTGCAAAATGAATGCTACAATACATCATGCATTTTATTTTATAGTTCATATCTTAAAAAGAGTCCATGTGTGCCTTTTAAGTGGTTTTCAGTCTACTGAGTTACAGTTATCAGAAAATGCTGTAGCTGTGTTAATTAAACTAATTTCTGCTGTGGCAGTGTGAATTAGGCTCCTTTTAGGGCTATGAATTTAATGCAGAATTTTCTTTCAAATCAGCCAAAGAAAAAGATTGTCTGTCAGGATTTGATTGGTCAAGCTTTCTTTGATTAATAATTTGAAATTGGTGTTTAGTATCTAATGGTAAGTAATGTTTTATTCCTTGTTTGTTAAAGACATTTTTTTCTGTAAGCCTTGGTTTGTTGTTTTACATAGCTGTTATTTAAATAAACTTTATTTGTATCTTGATTGAAGTTGCTGAGTAAATTTGTTTTTCTAGGGGAACTGTAATTTTTGGCACCATTACTTTCCTGGGTCTCTTCATTTTTGAATTTGATAACATAATCCTGTAGTTTCAGGGAAAAGTAGCATAAAGGGATGGAGTCTAAATAGCCAAGAAACAGCCTCTGTCCGTATGTATAAAACATGCAATGACTTATTTCTACATTAGTTTCATACATGCACAGACTGAACACGTGGATTTGGCCATAGAAATCTCCACCAAAAACCTATGTTTCACAACTAGAATGCTCATATTAAGGCTTAGCTGTGCTGATTCACGTACAGCACATAATTTGTAGTCCCTACATGATCTTCTAGGGAAGCTACTCTCCCATGGGACTAAAATCAAAATAATGCTCTGCAATAACAAATGCTGGCTGGCAGCTTTGATCTGAAACCCACAGAAATACAGTCTGCATTCTCATTCCTGTCACTAAATAATAATACAGGGCTGAGGATTCCATAAACCAACACTTTCCTTCCCACAGCAGAAATGTGGTTTCTTTTAAAATTAAAAAAATACCAGTCTACCTGTGCCATTTTCCATGAGCATCCAAACTCAGATTTATGTATAGTGATATTAGGAACTGGTCATTACCCCAGTGGCAGTGAAAGTCTTTATCCCATCACACTATAGCCTTTACCCCTTCACACTATCAGTTGTCCAGCAGTTAAGAAATAACATTTTTCTACAAACCTAAACTATATTTTTATAAGACACTCCTTTCCCTACTACATTTTCCCAGCACTGACAAAATCCAGAACACTATACAATGACAGTGAAGAATTTCTATCTCAATTATTAATAAACTTTTTAGTGACACTAACAGGTACACAATCTGCTTGTGTTAGTCCCTTGAATAAAGAAAAAAATGCATTCTTTGTACAACAGTTGGTGTTTTCTTTAAGAAAAAAGATTCTATGTGCACCATCTCACTGAGATTTCCAATCTCCAATGCAGAAAATTGGCAGCATTTTGTTTCTGTATGCACTCTATAAGCACTTACATGAGTGCATGGATTGTGCTATCCCAAACAGAACCAAGATGCTATCCTCCAAAAAAGGAAGCCAATCTGGTGGTCCCCTGCCATAAACAAACTCTACAACAGAAGGAAGAAACTGTTGCAAAAGAGAGTAAAATCTCATGAGTGGAGGAGCTCCCTGGTCAGATTCAGTAAGAAGCTGAGATCCCTTATAAGACCTCCAAAGCTAGCTATGAAAACAAAATCTCCACTGATTCTAAGGGCAACCACAAAGCATTCTATAGCTATGTCAAGAATCTCAATGGCAATACCCAGATCTGCTCTGAGTTATAGCACAACAGCACAAAAATTACAGAACCAACTGATATTGCCAACATCCTGGCACCCTCTCACTCCCTAAAGGGCCCATATCTATACAGAAAGAATCCAGAGTCCCTGTAATCACATCTATGCAGGTAAAAGCTGCAGTGTCCAAAACCAAAAACACAGCATCCATGGGACCGGACAACATCCCAGGCTGCATTTTACACGAACTTTAGAACTAACTGGCTCCCCACCTAAGCACCATGTTCAATCATAGTCTCATGTCAGGCTTTGTGCCCACTGAATGGCACACAGCAACAGTTATCCCACTCCACAAAGGGGGAGCAACCACTGATCCTGGGAACTATCGCCCTATTAGCCTGACGAGCCTGGTCTGCAAGGCCATGGAACGTATCATCATAGAACTCATAAACAAAGACATCGGTAACCTCCAAACTCTAGACCCCACCCATTTCAGGTTTGTGAAAGGCAGATTATGCCTTCTGAACCTGATCGACTTCTTTGATGCAGTCACCAAAGCCTTAGACAAAGGTAAGGTGGTTCACATAGCCTGTCTTGACCTTACAAAGGCTTTCAACATCATCCCCCATTCTGGAATTATAGCTAAACTCACTAAACTATGTATAAATCCCTACATCACAAGATGGGTTGCCAACTGGCTCACTGACAGAATCCACACTGTAAATGTTGCAAACTCCAAATTTGACTTCAAACCAGTGACAAGTGGAGTACCACAGGGTTCAGTCCTGGGACCTTTCCTGTTTGGTATCTACTTCTCTGAAGTACAGGCTAGCACAGAAGGCCTCTGGCTAATGAAGTTCGCAGATGAATGCAAACTAAGAGCCATAGTCGAGTCCCCAAATGATGTGGACATCCTACAGAAGGGCCTCACGGAGACAGATGCCTGGTGTCAGAGGCATGGCCTCAAGCTCAGTGCCAAAAAGTGCATTGTCATCCCCTTTGGTAAAAACTCTGTACCCATAAACTACCACATAAACAGCAGTCTACTTAATGCCAAATGTGTGATAAGAGACCTTGGGGCCCAGGTGGACAGTAGTCTTTCCTTTGATAATCACATTGCCACAGTAGTCAGGAAATCCTTCTATGTGGCACACCTCATCACAAAAGGGGTTTCATCCAGGAAAAAAGAGGTCATTGTTCCCCTCTACTTGGCACTCATTAGACCCATTATCGAGTACAATGCCCCTTTTGGAATGTACCTTACAAGACATCTGCAGCAGCTGGAAAGGCCACAGAAGTACCTCACAAAGAGGATTACTGGCCTCAAACAGATGCCCTACACTGATCGTCTCAAAAAACTCCAGCTTTACTCTGTAGCATATTGCCTACTCTGAGGAGATGTCTGCCTAACATATAAAGCTATGTTAAACCCAGATTTGTTGGACATGCTACATCTAAAGAAATCCCAATCCCTCCGAGCTACATGCTCTATGGACCTAAACCTTGTCACCACAATAAATAGGACATGCTGGAGGAATAAATTCCTGTCCCAGAGACTTCCTATATTCTGGAACAAGCTACCCATCTATGTCAAGCAAAGTTCCTCATTAGCACTCTTCAAGAAAAATCTTGATGAGTGGATGGGAAATAGGAAATACACCCCAGGGATCATTTCTGTGGCTCTGCTCGACAGGAGCACAGGAAATTAACTTTCTTGGGTGGAGTAAGCCAGGGAATGTTGTTGGCTAGACTTACTTAGGCCCTTTGGCCGATAGCCTAGTACCTACCTATGAACCTATGAACCTATGAAGGAATGGTTCACCATCATCTTATCGCCATTTGTGGCAATTCCATTATTCCACACGCATGCAAACACACAATCCACACATGGATGTTTACATTCTAGTGTTGAATACAAATTTAATGTTTTCACATGTGAAAAAGGGGTAAGCTGTGACAGAGCGCGAGGAATGGCTAGTACTGAAACATTACAGCATTATTTTATGGGAGAGATGGACAGTAGTAAAGTTGGAAACAGTGACAGTTAAAAGACACTGGGGTGGGAAAAGAAGATAATGGATGGGGTTTTAATTTTTACCAACAGAATTTGGAACAAAGTAAAAATAACTAAAGAAAAGGCCATACATTATGGACACATCTTAAATGTTGTCACTATTATCTTAGAAATTCTCAAAATGATTTCCAGTTTTAGGATGAATGGAACAAAACATCATGGAATCTCCCTGCAAAATAGGGACAGTGGAGATGGCTGGCTGGTGTAGTGTCCATTCTCACTTTTGAATTCCATTACAGGGATAATTTCAAACAGCAGCTTGAAATTCAAAAGCATATGTTCCTCTTATGAAAACTATGAAATAGATGGATAATAAATAAATGTTTAAAAATGTGGTATCCATTATACTGTAACCCCTCCAACTCATGCTAATGGGTTGCAAATTTCCTCACCTGCCATACCAGAGCTTAAAACATGAGCAGTAACCATCCACTTTATTAAAAGAAGAACCCATGTCTAGCACTGAGAGCCATACACCTTCATCAATATTCTTACCACTCTCTAAAGTCCTTGATAAGATAATTTCATTTTAGTTATCTAGACCTCTAAAAGGCATTGAACTGTAGTATCTGGACCAAATAATGATACCCCTACTGCATTTCTTACTCTGACCACTACCACTTATAGAAGTGGGGATAAGAGCATGATAACAGTCTTCACTGACCTCTAAAAGTATTGCATTTTGGCATCCTACCACATACTTGCGCATAAAGTGGCCAAGTAGAAGTGAAATTATACCAGTCCATTATGGTTCTCCAACTAACTTTCCAACATGTGCTACCAAGTCCATGTCACCAACTCCATCTCACTTCTAATTGAATTGCAACGGCATAAGGTTTTGTTCTTAAGCCTCTCTTTTTCTTACAATATATTAATTTTCTCAGCCTGGCCACTTGAAAATAAATGTTATTCATGTACTGAACACAAACTAATTTTTTTCAAAGGGTGTCATCACAAACTACTGCACCAAACAACCTTTTTGCAGATCTAGAATCTATCTACTGATTATTCAAGTATAAAAGTCCTTATGATTTATGTTTATAAAACAAAGGCTGTGCTACTTTACATCGCTGCCAAGTTATCCTGCATCTCAAGCAAATTGTTATAAGTGGGCTACTAGCAATGTAACTAACCACAGACATAATAAAACAGTTTAAGTATCTTGGTTTTTAGTTTGGCCTAACACTGGGATGCTCCAGCATAGATAACTGCCTGAAAAAAATCACCACAGGTGTGCACAACCTTGTTTTTTTTTTTTTTTTTTTTTATCTTTGTTTGTTTGTCTGTCTGTTTTATTTATCTGTTAGCTAAATGATCTGATGTTTCAGAAAATCAATTCAGCAGTGAAATGAACCCAAAAAGCAGGGTCCTGTCAGTTTAGAGTAGACAGTCAGCCAGGAGGGTTTGGGAAGGTAAAATAAAACTGGTGTGCTTTGTGGAACCCCACAGACATAAGAGGAAAACATATAAACTCCACAGAGGCACTAAACAGAGGACATGAATGAAACCATGATTCTGGAGCTAAAAAACATGATATTAGCTAACCTTCTGCAGCCTACTCTAACTTTCATCAGTACAATTTACAGTAAGACAAACTTTAAACATAAGAGTTTTCTTTCCTGAACCTGAATATGATCTATGCTTTTCAGACAACACTCAAGTTTACATCATCAGACTCTTAAAAAATGAAGCCCGCCAACTTAATCACTTTTCACCTCAGTTATAGAAATGATATTGCTAATCATTATACCACTTTAGGCAACCCTGAAAGGAAAAGCTAATAGGATTTGGTATAAAATACTTTTATTAATGAAAATATCAACATTCCATCTAGCATACTTAAAAAGCAAAAACATGACATTAAATATGCTATCAAAACATCTCTTTAATTATTCATACCTTAAAGCAAGTTTTACGTTTCTTCTTAAAAGAGGTTTCAGAGAAAGCTTTACTAATACCGGGAGACGTGCTATCATTCACCGTAATATTCCAGTTATACTCACAAAGTCAACACTGCTTGTGTCTCGATTGTCTGCCATTTTTAGACTTAACACGTTGCAAAATATAAAGCATTACAATTGATCTACAGAAGTGGATTTAATATGCTTAAATAAAGGTTTATTTAAATTCATTTTCTTGATATTATAAACCTATTCATTAATAGTTTCTTTTAATTTCCTAATTATGTTGCCAAAGAAAAAAGTTCTACATGCAGTGGATATAAAAAGTTTACACACCCCTGTTAAAATGCCAGATATTTGTGATATAAAAAATGAGACCACAATAAATCATTTCAAAACTTTTCCCCATTGTTTTATATCACAAAAACCTGGCCTTATAACAGAGGTGTGTAAACTTTTTATATCCACTGTATAATGCAGCTAGCTAAACATATTATATTAATACAGTTACAGTCTGTAAAGTAATTCAAAATACTATTTGAAGACCCAGACTGCACACTCATTTATAACTTTAAAATGTTTGTAAATTGCACAGTTAAGACATCTAAGAGTTTCTTTAATAGTCAAATCTTTTATCATTTGATCATTTCTGAATAGGAAAACTTGTTTTCCCTTCAAAAATGCTTTTTCCTTCAGATGTTGAAGATATAATTTTTTTTATTTCAATTTCCTTGATTGATTGACTGATTGATTGATTAGTTTTAATTTATTTTTACGTTTGTTACATGGACTAGTCCAAAGACAATTTTCAGCAGTGACTCAAGCACAAGGCTTTTCCATTTAAACTTGAACATACAGGACAAGAAAAACACAGCTGCAGAGTTTAGAGTCAGTATGGAGCACAAAGCTTGGAATATGTATAGCATTACAGTTTTGAAACAGTACACAGCTTAACTACAGCAGATAAGAACAGTGTGAAATATTATAAAAGTGTAACAGCATTACAATTGTATAAAGCACAGTGTAGCAACAATTACCTTTAAATTACACTTATAACAATTTTGTTGATTGATTCTATCCACCATTTACTATGATGTGGTGTCACATCTAAATGTATAATAAATATAATATTGAAAGTGAGCAGTTCATCTACCAAGTAATGTTAGATTGCTTGCTATAGTTCTAGTTTGCAGAGATTTCTGCTGGGTGAGTAATTATGCATTATCTGTAAAGCATTTTCATCTTTTTTGTCCTTTAAGTGGACAATTAATTTATTTCTGATTATAGTATATTATTATATTTGGGCCGCGGTGGTGCAGTGGTTAGCGTTGTCACCTCACAGCAAGAGGTTCTCCGGTTCAACTCTCAGCTGGATTGCTTTCTGTCTGGAGTCTGCATATCCTCCCTGCAGTCGAGAGAATTTAAAGACATGAAGGTAGGTGCAAGAGTGGGTGTGCCTTCTTTGAAGGTTGGGCGCCAGGCTGGCAACTCAACATCATAAACATTCACTGCCAATCATTAGCGGATGGGAGTTCCACTGTGGCGACCCCTAACTGGGAAAAGTCGAAAGACATTATATTTGGGATCATTATTTTTCTAAGCATTTTATTCCAATAGCATAGCCACACTGTGAATATTGAAGTCTTAGTGATTTGTAATTACCATCACAAACATATTATAAGGAATTTCTGGTCTAACGTTTATTTTCTAGAAGTACAAAATGATGACTGCATATAATTTTAAATGTGACTATAGATAGGAGGAAGGTGGTCATAGCTCTTACCATCAGCTGTTTGGCCCTTTCTATTGTTAGACAACAATGCTCATGCCTGACTGCCAGATTAAAGAAGCTACATATTTTATTTATGGTAGTCTGCAAGGCAAAGGTACTCTTGATGGAGTTAAAAACAAGTACAGATGAGGGCATTGAAAGCAGGAGTATGCCCTGGTGTACCAGTGATGTGGTCGTATATACTGTTACAGGCGTTTGTTTTGTTGGCCATGCCTTTGATAACTTCAATGTGAAGGGAAATGATAGTAAGGGCTAAAAGAGAGCACCTAAATAGTTATAGGAGTAAACTGCTAAAAAAAAGTCTTTGTTGTGGTCACTGGCCTGCTATCCTTCAGTTGCAGTTTGAGAACCGTACATCCTGTATGCTGTTACACTCATTGTTAAGAATACGATTATTTCTGATGAACAACTGACAGATGCTTAAAAAGTCACTTTGAAGCTGATTTTATATCTCTCTAGCTACAGCACAGTTGTGATTAGAATGATATTCTCTCCATAAACAGCTACTGTGAGAACAGCAACTGTAATATCATTTATACAATGTGAAAATAACAATTATAGATATAGGAAGAACAGCAGCTATAATGTTGTTTATAAAATGTGAAAATAACAAAGGTCTAAGTACTGACTCCTGCAGCACCAGAGCAGTAAAGATGACACATTCTCAGATTTGTGAACCACTTTGTATTACAAACATCCTGTGTGTTAGAGAGATGGATAACCAGTTAATAAGCTCAGAGTTAAAACATAACTTTTGTAGTTTAAGAAATATTCTGTAATCCACATTCTCAAGTGTCCCCTTCAGATAAACGAAAATGTTACCAGTGAGATGTTCTATCTCTATATATGAATAACACTTTTCTCTTACTGCAAAACTAGGCATAAAGGTATTGTGACCTGTTCTGAATCCATGCTGTGAGTCAATGAGCAAGCTGTATTTTTTTGATATGCTCCATAATGTGTGAATGATTTTTTTCAAATAATTTTGTTACAGGACATAGTGTGGAGATGAGTTTGAACTGATGGATCTACGGTATACTTGTTTTGGAGACTGGTGTTATCAGAGTATGCTTTAGCTATTGTGGAACAATCTTAGTGGGAAAGTATAGCTGTGGTTTAGGGACTTAAGGCAGCTATAGGAACACAACCTATTGGTTTTGCACTCAAAATATACCCTACTAAGTATATGTTTACTTTAACATGTTTGTTTATACTACAATCATAGTACTATTAATGTATGTATCCTGCTGTGATCATATAAAATGTGTCCGTGAAATGTACAAACATGTATTTTCATTTTGTGTTTGTATTTGTATTTGTTTTTCACTGTTCTTATCTATAAATCTGGAGGTTTTCTCCCCAGGCTTCCACTGAAAAAGGACATTTTGTCCAGTCGAACTTTCCTGTTAAACAAATGTAAAATAAATAATAAGAGCAACCATACATTGTAAGGGAGGATGAAAGAAGTTTTAATTTAGGTTATTTTTTTTTCAGTTATTTCTTTACTTGAGGTATGCTTTTCAAAGTAAGCAGAATTTATGATAACCTACTAGACTTTCTTGAACTCTCAGGACATAGCCTCTCATCTGCATTGGAGAAAGGTAGTTTGCGACTTCTTTATTTATAACATAAATTGTTCACACAAGATTCTAAAGGTCTGGTAGTCTGATGGGAGTTTGGTCTGCTCCCATTTTAACCATACTTTGTCTCTTTGTTAAACAGTCCTCGCTTACTTGTGTTTATCAAAGAACATTTCTTGTCCCGCTTCCTTTGGTATAGGGGGAAATATCTTTTTTTCTTAGAGAAGCTCTCAGTAATTAGATGAAGTGGTTTGGGGCAATTATTGATTTGTATGTGTGATATAAATTAGACCACTCCTACCCTTGGAGTTTCACTAGTAGATCAGAGCTTTTAGATTCTGTGGGATTTATAGAGATAATGACTCTCGGAGGTATTTTACAAGTTTTGAAAGAGCTTAGAGCACTAACAGGGCAACAGTCACTTAGTGAGTTTGAATGATATGTTACTTGTGAGTATTTATGAGGACTATTTGTAGCTAACAGGTCATGAAGTAAATGCTTATTAGTGTTAATGTTAGGTCTATATGGGGCAGTTATTAGCTGAATCAGCTCAGTGTGAGCTAAGAAGTATAAAACCTGAGTATTGCTCATCCTAGGAGCCCACTGCTGAAGTCACCCATTCTTGGTAGGTTCTATGTGAAGGTAATGTTAGGTATTACTTACATGGTGCTTTGTTAGAAAAGTTGTGTTAGAAGGTGGATGTATACTGCAATGCTGACTTTAACTTCATTTCTGATCTGCAATTCAGTGAGGATCCAATTGTCTAGTATGACAGCTCTATGTTGCATGGTCTATGTCTCTAATATGTCCATTTTTATTAATGCCCTAAGCACTAAGATAAAAGTTTGGCTCTATCTATGAATTATTTTCTAATTAAACATTGGAATTCTAGCCTGAGTTTAGAAGGCTGAATATTGTATCATTTTCTGTGTACTTCCCCTGCTTGATTGGTGATATGCATTTATGAGGTCATTGTTTTGCACCATTTGCCAATAGTTAGGGTAGCGGTAATGAGCATGATTCTTGCTAAGGTTCAAAAAGTAGGATTCCTGAACTAGCAATTGCATTTATCACAATGTAAATGTTGTTGACACATAACTAGAGGAATGCCTTCAAAGGTTAAAATAACTTAATAAATATTTAAAGCCAATAGTTGTATAATAGCATAGAAATGTCCATGAAGAAGTGACTAAAGGAATAAAGAAGGGGATATGAAAGTAATGATTTTGGTTTGTGTGCCCTCCTTCACCACCTTAGTAATGGGAGCTAACCATAACACTGCCTCTTCCCCCAATGCTAGCCCTACACCTTACCTTCATAAAAACATTCCCATAACACTACCACTACATAAGACATACTTAGACACACAAACATTCACAAACATGCACAAACAACATTACATTTATTCCCTAACTTAACCCTGACCCTAACCCTAAAATACACAAACTCTCACACAGACATACACTCATCCCCGACCCTAACCATAACTAACATAGACATGGACAAACACTCTCACCCCTCCAACCCCACATACCTGTCTTGACATTGCATACTATCGACATTTCCACCACTCTCTATCCATACCATCGATATTACACTACACCCCCTGCATTTGTCAAAGAAACAGCATTTGACAAAATGCAGGGCAGCCATTCATAAACAAATACATATAGTCTTTGTAAACAATATCCAAAATGGTACACAAATTTGTGTAATATAGATGATTATGACTGGGTCTCTGATCATAACCAGATTATTACGTGTTCAAGACATGGATGCCAAGAAATTCAACTAGAAAATGAAGCTCAAGAGATGAATATTGTTATCTACGTCGGGAACACATAATAAAGGATTATGATCAGAGACCCAATTATAATTCCATGTAATGCATGAAGTTTTATCTTCTCCATGCACTACTTGTTACAGAAAAATGGGTTAAGTGTTTTACCAGCTTTAAAAGCCAGTAAAGCACTTAAATGCTGTCAAACAAACAGCAACACACCTCTGCGGGAGACAGAGATTAAAAATTAGAGACAGTTTTTAAATATTCCATTACTCCACTTAAAAAGTTACATCAGTACATCATTTTTGAACAATAAGATATGAAAAACTGCATAATGTTGGCAGGTTTGACTGACTGTAATCTTAAGTAATTTAAAAGCTAAAAGAAATGACAAGAGAAAGAGCAAAAAATATGAGACAAATTTAGGGATTGTTGAGAGGCAAGTCAGAAGGCAGAAATAAAAGTGTTTTACTTTCTGACACAGTTCTTTGTCAGCCAGCACAATCCCTTAATAGAATCTGTGTTACACTGCTCTCTAGAGAAGTGCTTAAGAACTTTATCTTTTTCCCAGTTTCTTAGTATAATTAAGCAGCTCTATGCACTACAAACACTTATGGGTCTATAATTGACCGAATCGATTGATGTAACACCTTCTGTAAAAGAGAAGGCATATACGGATTTGAAGTTAATATTTGCTCAGCTTTATCCTCTATGTATTTTGTATTTCTGCTCACTGAAGTAGGTAATGGCAGAAAATGGTCCTGTGTGGTTCAGTCCATGGAGTGGGCTATACACCAGTGTGTACTGAGACATCATGACTTGGATGTGGATAGTAAAACATGTTTGAAGTACATTAGTCTCATTGGTTGTTGTTGTTTTTCTTTCAGCTTTTCCCAGTTAGGGGTCGCCACAGCGGAACTCCAGTCCGCTAATGATTGGCAGTCGATTTTTATGGTGCCAAGGTGCCAGCCTGACCCCCAACCTTCAACAAAGACACGCCCATTCACACATGCCTTGTGAATGCCACTCGACCATGGGGAGGACATGCAGACTCCACACAGAAGGCGCTCCAGCCGAGAATCGAACGGGAGAACCTCTTGCTGTGAGGCGACAATGCTACCGCTGCACCACCGTGGCTTACATTAGTCTCATTGGTAATTGTTATGAATGCTTTTATGTGAACTATGTAATTGCACCTTACAACTTGGTAATCTGTTAAGGAAGTCTAGAGTGATGGCTATGACATTTAGTTTTTCAGTTTATATCAGTCACATTATCCACTGAATCCACCTACAATGGTTGGTTCATTTTCTTGTATGAAATCATGCTATAATAAGGGTCTATACTCATCCTTGATTCAATAATTTATACTAAGCCAGCAAAAGAGCATGTGAAAATATATATTAAACACTGTTAGGTATCCTTTCTGCAAATGGTATTTTTGAACTACTACATATAAGAGAGATGCTACTTGCCAAAAATTACCCATTTAAAAACAAAGCAGTGCTTAATGGCAGTACAAGCAACCTTACAAATGGTATTATGGAAAACATAGGATGGGATTCAGGTGACATCACATAACACCTCCATGTATATGTCATGGTACCTTTTTGCTATTTGGTGACCCCCTTAACATGGTGTTGCATGGTGATCTAGCATGAAGCTATGCAGTATCATTTAGGGCTGGCTCTCTGGCTGTGCTGTATTCAAAGGAACAGTCCTGGGTAGGCATGTGCTAATTAGCCATGTGCTGCCTCTCTCCCCCGAACCACTTCCAGGAAGACATTTACACACTGAGCAATATAAGGAATCACTCTGCCGTGTAGATCAGCACTGCTGTCCACACAATATTGCCACAACCATGGTATGGGATTTGGGGGTCAGAGGGTCACTAGATACCAGGGATTACACTAAATGGAGTTTCCTTAATGGCACCAATAACAGGATGGGAATTGGGGTGGAAGAATTACGAGACACTAGGGTTTAAACTAATTGATGAAACAAATGACTCTGATACATATATTTGTCCATTTCCTGTAATTTCTTGTAGCCATACACATTATTATAAATATATTCCTGCATACTGGAGATAGGCTTTTCCATGTAGTGCTTTAATTGAAGCACTGCCAACTTTAGTAACTTTGTGGATATGATAATCCAGTTGTTTCCTGACCACTAAAACTGCACTGTAATGCCATGTTATATGATTGCCTTTGTATATAGTCTTTCTGTCTGTAAACTAAGTTTATACTGGTACTTAAACTGAGTTGCTCAGTTGCACAAGTTCTGAGTACCACCAGCAAACACAGTGTGCACTAATATATGCATTCTACAACTTCTCTTATCTATGAATCACAATTACATATTTGTGTGCTTCCAACCATGGCTGAAGGTTTTAATGTGGAATTGGAATTGGGCTATACTCCCAGCCCTACCACTCAAGTGAATAAGAAGTGTCAAGAAAGAGTTTTATCTATGGACATTAATCCGTTGATCTCATTGAATCTCTCACAGACTCCTGTTTTGTTGGAAGGGGTGACTATTTACCTACCAGCATTTATTACCTAGTTTAATGAACTAGAGAGTAAATTGTTTAAACTTAAGAGATTAGAGTAGCAGAGATTCCATCTGGAAGCCTGCTTGCACCATATACTAATTCCAAGAGGCTTACAGGTTTTCTATATGCCCACATATGGTGGCAAATATCCGGAGCTACTGAAACACTGGCAAGCTCTTAATTTGGAACTCAGTTTCAATTACATTCGTCTATTGCTTGATTTTTTTCAAGCCAATAGAAACTGTGTTAATCAAAGAAGTAGAGAAAGAACTCAATGGGATTAAATGAGCTTTTGGACAAGAAACCTGTGTGAGGGAAGTGGATCGGATGCTGTATAATGTATCAGAGTTTGATCAGAAAATGCAACAACAAAAAAAACATAAGCTGATGAGAGATTATAGTGATTTCTACAATGGAAATGTGTTTGTTTGGCCAAAGAATAACTTTGCTAATGGTAATAGAATAAGCAGCGAGGAATCAGTTGAGCCAATGGTGGATGTGCAAAGATCTGAATTAACTAATTCAACTGTGTCCAAAGAGACTGTTAATCAGATTTGTGCACCCACATTTTCTACTGTTGTGACTAAAGAGCTTACCAGTCATTAAAAGTGTTCTCTATAGCTTTGGTGGTCATTTTCTTTGCATTTATCTTTATTGCTGCGCTGGTGAAGGAAGGCTGACTATATTCTTTTGGTGGTGCACAGATTGGAATAATGTGTCTATAGTAACGCAATTGACTAATCAGTTTTCTACAGTAGAAAACTAAAGCCTTTTTTTATTGTTGTTGTTCTTAGATGGGGGAGCTGGAGAGCTGGAGATGTCCAGATCTGACTGAGAAGAGGTTGGGGGCTTGGATCCCAGTGTAGTAAGCAGATAGTGTAGTGGGATGGGGTATGGGGATTTGTCTGTAGTAAGCCCATTGCTACAAATGTAGCAATCGCCTTGCTACAGTAAAACATTTATTTTTTTTAGAATGGAATAGCTGGGGGGGGTCTGACAGCAATAAGCCGATCCCTTCAAATGTCGTGATCAGCTCCATACAGTAAAGTGCTTTTTCCCCCTTCAGTTTAAGAACTGGGGGGTTGAATCTGACTGTAAAAAGCTGACCCAGTAAAGTGCTTTTTTTTCTTTTGTATTTTTATTTTTGCTATTCACACTTGAAGAGCTAAGAGGGTAGGACGCTTTATCAGACACCAGCAATGGGCACTGTATGAGCCAGCTATGGCTGAGCTCTCTGACATTGCCACTCAGGAGACCATCATACTTGCAGTCTCTAGAACATTTCATCAGACTGCAGACTTGTCCCTGTGCTCCTCCTCAGATGCCAGCTCACCAATATCCACAAAGTCATAGATTCATAGATATGAGTACCATGACTATACTTGCCTTACCAGTACCCTCCTTCATGTAGCTCCTCCTTTCCCCAGGAGGGTCATACTGGGCAATCCTGGAATAAGTTTGCCAATATCCATCAGGTCATCTAATTTATGTTTCATTGAAAATAGTGAGTTGCACTGCTTAGCATGCATTAAGAGTTTGTTCCAGAGGTTTGGGAGGTGGTGGGTTATAAATATGTCTCTCCATCGTGTTATTTATCTGCTGTGAAGATTTAAGTCCCTTGCTCTAGTACTGGTGGAGATATTGGACTTGCAAAGAAATAGGAGGTCCAGGACAATCATGTCTCTAATGATGCAATAACTAAGACTGAAAGCTTCCCTCAAAAGTCTGTAAGACACTGCATAAAGGGATAGAACTTCCAGCCTCTCTTGGTAGCTCACTGATTATAGGTCTGTGATCTTTTTGGTTAGGAACTTTTGGGGTCTTTCTAATTGTTTTCTATATTTAGTGAGATATCTCCTAAAGTGGCATTTTACTCAATAATTGGCCTGATTAATTCTGGGTATCAGTGAGTGATTACCACTTTAGACCTTGATGATACTCCTTTGGAAATGAACTCTACTAAATAAAAGGGTTTTCTGACAACTGTTGTTATATGGTAGTCCAAAGAGAGGGAGGTATCAACTCAGGTACCTGGGTCCCTAACTATATTTTCATTTTGTAAAGGTATGCTGTCTAGACAATATGTTGAGAAGAGGGTGTCTACCAGAAGTGATGATACTACATTTTTTAGCATTTAGTTAGTACCCTTTCCTAGGGCAAGTTCATTCTGCAGGATTTGGAAGTTAATTAACAACAACCCTCAGTTTGCAATGGCCTGCAAACTTTATTAGCCAGAGTTCTTGGTGCTCTTCTTGGAAATCTGGGAAGTAAACTGCAAAAGGAAGAGATACAAGCACCAAGCCCTGAAGAACACTACTGGTTACTTTCATACTTTCTGATGAGGCACTTGCATCACCCACTATGTGGGTTCTGTCTTCCATACAATTTGCTATCCATCTTACCACATATGGATCGAAGTTTAAAGCATTTATATTTGTATGATTCCAGCATGGGAATTGTGTCAGAGGTCTTAGGAAGGTCAACATACATAATGTGCACTGCACAGCCCCTGTAACTCTTTCAAAGAAATTTACCAGATTAAATAGCTAGGCTCTGCACTTGACAAAACCAAATTGTTGGAGGTCAAGTCTACCAAGATTTTTGATATCACAGTTTATGAGGTTAGTTATAATACATTCCATGGCTTTGCAGATAAGCCTTGTAAGGTTGATGATAAGGAACAGTAGAGCACCATTTGATTATTAAAGAAAGAGAGGGCAGAATCACCATTGTTACTGTCAGAGAAGATAACAGCGCCTTCAAGTCAGAATCCACAAATGCCTCCCCTATGATTCCAATATCCCCTTTGGTTGAAAAGCCACATAAAAGTGTGGTACTTCTGCCAAAGACCTACCTTTTACCCAGACAGTTTCCTCTGGGGTGGGTCTGCCCCCTGTAACCCCAGGTAGCCACACTCCCAGGATTGGGCTAAGTTGGTCATGTTTGCTTCAATTTCCTTATAGCCTGCAGCCAGATTCTGAACTTCCTTCTGTGACAGACATCAAATTCATCTGATTCTGAAGAAGGGAAGGAACTTTATTACAGATTACAACTTTTTCCCCTCTCTAAGAATGGGAACAAACAGCGAGGATATTTTCGCCTGTCATTCTTCACCTGGAAATATGCAGTCTGAAGACTCACTTGGTCATGAGAAAACATTTCAAGTGGCCATCTCAGAATGTATCAGATTCCCAGAAGAAATATTGAGACTTTCTTGGTCTTGGAGCCCTAAGTCAATGTCTATCCCTCCAGTCCAGGAAACAGTTTAGAATATTTTTCAGACAACATCCTTGGAGCCAGATTCCCAACCCAACCACTCTCAAAATACCTGATTGATTCTAAAGGTTTCAGGATGCTCCTATGTTTATGTACAGGAACTCCATGTCAGATCCACATTTGTGTCAATATAAACTGCCAAGTGAAGTAGATGGCACTCATTCACATTGGCAGGGAAAGCAGATTACTTGATTCGTTTGGGGAAAAATGTACACATCAGCAAGCCTGGCTTTCAAGACTCTGAACATTCAGGCCCAAATTCTGAAGTATCAAGAACATATCATTATTTAGCTGCAAAACAGTTTTAGTGGAGTGCAGGATGAAACCCTGAAAGGTAACTATGATTTAGTCAAACACAGACTATTTTACAGTTAGGCAAACATGCCATAAAATGTGGCTATGATGCCATGGATGCTACATTATGGTCTTTTCAGGAGATATTGTTGGCTGAGGACCCAGTCCCAGTCTGAGAATGTGAAGATTCAGCTGCTTAATGCTCTTCAACCCCCCCCCCCCATCTTACACTGTTTTCAAAAACTGGTAGATAAACAGAAAATTACAGAGTCATTCAAACACATGCTTTATCCTCCTTTTCCTAAATACAATAAAAATTACAACCTCTAAGGAAGGACCTTACAACTAATTTTAGGGGAAAAGGTAAACAAACAAAAGGTAGGAAGACTAAACTTTCAGAAAATATTAGGTGGCAGAGAGAGAGAGAGAGAGAGAATTTGTTAAGTTTAAAGCTGCAGTACCCTGCCATCACCATGGCACAGAGGAATGGAGATCTCACTGTGACAGCTATGGGGGAGAACAGTGAGTGGCTGTAGTCAGCTTACACATCTTAGAGGTAAGGAGGTGATGTGGTAAAGGCAAGGTGCACTTAAGCTGGCAAGCTGCTAAGGAAAAGGACAAAGATAGCACTCTGGCACATAACTGGGGACTGGTGTGCATAAGCATTCATGCACTACTAAGCCTGGTACTACAAGTTTCTGCTTTGGCAAGAGATACCAATCCCCACCCAACAGAATTGGGTTAAGGCAAAAATAGCATACATACCTAGAAGACAGCCCACCACCAATCAGCTCTTGCCTTTGCTAAGCCATGTAATCCTTAAGAGAAAAGAACACAATGGCCAACTGATTAGCAAGCGCAGGCTGAAAGTTAACGGGAAGAAAAAAAAGCTATAAAAAAGCTGTAATGCCTTTGGATTTTTAGAGTGGATTAGTTGCATTTAGAAGAAACTGTTCCCTCCCACCAAAATGTCAGAATCCCTTTAGTCTTCAACATAAAAGTTTCCTTACAATAATCCTTTATACATTTTGAGGTCATGCTTTCTGTTTACCACTTATCTTCTATATCTTTGTAATCAGAACTTTTTTTAGCACTCTGGGTACTACACCTTGATCTTTGGCTACCATACAGCCCCTCCACTTTCTCTTAGGCAACCACTGCAAGTTTTCCCAACCTCCATGCTCAGTACTACCCATCAGATTGGACCACTTTGATGGATTGTTAAGAAGCAATGGGTCTGCAGCTGTGAGAGATGGAGCTCCCTAACATCTATGCCTGCAACTACCCCAAGATGGGACCATCCTAAGGGGATGGAAAGATAAAGTGGATCAGAAGTATGGGAGGCAGAGAGGGGACTGGTTGCCAGCAGTGTTGCATATGCTATTTTGTAATCAGACTTTCTCTATTTAGTCCTGTCCCCTCCCCACCCCACCCCTCAAACTTACAGGGAGACTGTAATGACACTGCTAGTCACCTGCCTTCACTTACATGATAAAGTGTCCCTGAGCTAAACGGAGTATGGGTACTGACAATAACTCTGATCTGTGATATATAACAATAAGTATCCTGTGTTTTTTGCTTATTTTTGCTAGTTATTGCTTATTCTAACCATTTATAGTACTTTTTATTTTTTACTGCCTATTATTTTTACTGTATATTATTGCTATAAACTAATCTGCACTATTGTACTGAAACTGTCTGCCTTACAGGGCCTGTTAAATCACTTTTGTTACTGTCACACAGTTTGTAAAGCATTTTTAGCTAGTTTCACTGTGTAAAAGGTATTAACTGGAAATGTTCTCCATTTGTTAAGCATCTGTTTGTTTGTTCTGATTTCATGTCAAGGAGTGTATCATATAACTAATTTGTTTGCAGTTAAAAGCATTCTCTAGAGTCTCCTTACACCTTTATCTGTTTAAAACTTTCATTTAGTGTCTCACTGCTGTTTTTCTGCTGTGATAAACTTTTCTGTAGTGTTTTCTGCCTAAAATAGTGTAGCAGCTGTAGTATAGCTTCTCACCCTCTCTCACTATTGATATCTTGTTCTTATACTTGGTAGCTTTGCAGTTGCCCACCTCTACTGTAAATTTTATCTGGGACACTCCTCCCAGTCCAGTGTCATTAGCTCATTCTACCTAATATAGAGAGAGCATTTGGGAAGGCCAACCCTCTTAGTTTCTTAACCTTGAATTATCTCCTTTCTCTCTTTCCACTTTACTAACAAAAAACTTTATTCAGCTGCTTTTACAGTATTTGTGTTTCCTCCTCCTATTCCATTACTTCATGTTGTTTTTTCTGCTACTTGTTCTCTAAAGTGTTCAATTACATCTTCTCTGCTGCATTTATTACTGCTTGTTTTTATCCTGTTTAAATTGTAAGTGTTATTTTAAGCCTCTTAGTTTTGGTTTAAGCACTTGGGCTTTAGGCCTACCCCTTAGCTCTCCCTGCTTCTCTCCCTCAGATTCTGACAAATATGGATGGACAATTTCCTATGGTTTCTCCTGCCAGCCTGGTTGATATGGGCATCCTGAGACAGTGTAGCAACTGCCGCATGTACATGGACAATCATCAACTACTACCACCTAGGATCATAATTTGTGAGAGATGCAATTACATAAAGAAGCTAGAGTCTACACTCTCTCCCTCACAAGCTGGTATATCTGGCACTGAGAAGGTTGTCAACACATTCACTACACCTCAAACACCACCCACAAGTACAGAACACACACCTACATATGCGGAGGTTCTCAACAAAAACAAATCCAAACAAGGAAGTCCTCAGAGGCAAAAACACATGAGAACTCCACAACCCTCCACACCACATACCATGCATAGTCCACACACCAGTGTCTCACAACCACTAAAGCCTAACCATAAACCCAACATATTAGTCATAGGAGACTCCATTGTGAGACACACAGATGTGCTCTCACCAAGCTGAATAAGGAGAAATGCACGGTTAGTTGTTTGTCAGGTGCCAGAATCCACCATATCTCACACGCACTCAAGTCTCTCAACAACAGGTACTGTTATGACTCTGTCATAGTCCATGTTGGCATGAATGACTTGAGACATACCTCCCTGGACTATATGAAGAGAGACATGATTGAGCTTGCTGAATATGAGTCCCAGGCAGGTATGTCCCTTGCCTTAAGCAGCATTCTACCATCACCCAGAATGATGCCTCAATGAAAACAGAAAATGATTGACTTTAACAATTGGCTTAGTTTCTGGTGTTATTCCAGGGGGATCCAGTGCCTGACAGTCTGGGAAGATATGATCGACAGACCACAATGCTTTGCTAGAGATGGCCTGCATCTGTCTTACTTGGGCTTCAGACTTCTGGCAAAGGCCATTGCCTTTTTTAGGAAAAGTCATGAGGTCGATACTACCAACATAAAAATTCCAACAAAATGCAAATTAAAGGTCATGCTGCTAAACACTAGGAGTCTAAACATGAAACTACACTCATTGCAAGCATTATTAACCCTGGAAGATGCTGACATTTGTGCAATCACAGAAACCTGGTTCAAAGCTATGGAGAGCACCTCAGCCCTACCTGGTTACTCATCCTATCATACATTCAGACCCCAAAATGTGGGCAGCAAAGCCAAAGGAGTTTCAGTTTCAATATATATTAAAGACACACACACACCTCCAGGCTGGTCAAACAGTTTGATGCACAGGAGACACTCCAGATGCAGTTAACCATTGACAAGACCCCTATTCAAATTATAGCTAGCTACAGTCCCCCAAATTTAACTCAAGATGCCCACTCCACCTATCTGGACCTCCCCAAATCTATCAAGATTCAACCCTTTACCCTGATCCTGGGTGACTTTAATTACCCAACCATTGACTGGAAAAACTATTCATTCCAGAACACAAATGCTCAGAGATTCCACAATTTTATCAATGCAAATGCCTTGGATCAGCTAGTCGATACTCCCACAAGAGGTAATAATATCTTGGAATTGGTATTAACCAACATGAGTAGCCACTGCAGCACCCCTACGGTATCATCCTCCCTGGTAAGATCCGACCATAAAGTGGTAATTTTCAAAGTCACCGTCTCCCCTGACTCCCCTTTAGCTAGGGTCAAACAAAAAAACTTCTCCAAGGCCGATTACAACCTCCTGAGGGGTGGTATAAACAGCTTCACACCCCCTCCCCCACTGTAGGAACTGGCACAAATGTCCAAATCTACACCAAAGTACTATATGAACATTTATATAGATGCAAGGAATCAGGAATACCTGACAGGACAAAATCATTATCCACAAGAAAAGTAAACCTGTCTGGTGGACATCTGCAACAAATAAGCTATATAACAAAAGGAAAAAATTGCTATCCAGGACCAAGAAGGAGCAGGTGCCCAATTGGAAGCAATCTCTCCTTAGCCTGAACAAGCAAATAAGAGCATTAGTAAAATCCTCTAAAGCCAACTTTGAGTCCAAATTGGCCACATCTACTAGAGACAATCATAAGACCTTCTTCACATATGTCCACAATCTCAAAGGAAGCACCAAGATCTGTTCAGAACTGGTTCAAGGACACCACATACACAAATGCTGTAGATATAGCCGATCTACTGGCTGACAGGTTCAGCGAAAACTTCTCTCCTCTGTTCCCCCATCAGTAAATCAGGACATCCCCTGTACTCCCCCCCCCCACCCCTTATCTCTAGGGAACAGGTCATCACTGCCCTCTCAAAAGCAAAAAATACAGCCTCCATGGGACCCGATAACATCCCAGGCTGCATCCTACATGAACCCAGGCATGAACTTGCAGCACCATTAGACACCCTACTCAACCAAAAATCCAAACCAAACGAAGAACCAACAAAGAGGGATCCACCAAAAGTAGTTTATTAAAAGTTCTCTGACGTCTCGGCCACAGCCTTCAAGGAGTACAGTAGGCTGTGGCCAAGACGTCAGAGAACTTTTAATAAACTACTTTTGGTGGATCCCTCTTTGTTGGTTCTTCGTTTACCCTACTCAACCAAAGCCTGAATATTGGCTTTGTCCCAGCTGAGTAGAGACAGCCACTGTCATCCCCTTACACAAAGGTGGATCATTCACTGATTCAGGAAATTATAGACCCATCAGCCACTCTAGACTGATCTGCAAGTCCATGGAATGGATTATCATGAACTTCATTAACAGGGACATTGGCAACCTCCAAACACTTGACCCCACACAGTTTGGCTGTGTCAAGGGGAGGTTATGTCCATTAAATCTGATCAAATTCTTTGAGACAGTCACCAAAGTCATGGATGAGGGGAAGATGGTGCACACCGCCTACCTTGATCTGGCCAAAGCCTTTGACACTATTCCCCACTCGAGCATCATAGATAAACTCTCTCAACTAGTCATCAATCCATATGTTACCAGATGGGTAGTAAACTGGCTCACTGATAGAACCCACCTAATCAAAGTAGGGGAAGCCACCTCAAGCAGTAGACCTGTAATGAGTGGTGTATCCCAGGGATCGGTCTTGGGCCTCTGTTAGTTGGGATGTACTTGTATGAGGTGCAGGCCAAAACCAGTGGGCTATGGATGACCAAGTTTGCAGATGACTACAAGCTGGGTGCAGTCATCAGTTCGCCAAGTGATGTGGGCATCCTCCAAGAGGCTCTCACACAAACAAATTATTAGTGCCAGAAACATGGCCTTAAGCTGAATGACCTCCCCACATATTATCACATTAATAACAGCGTCCTAAGTACACAATCAGTAGTCAGGGATTTGTGCACCCAGGTTGATAGCAACCTGACTTTTGACCACCATGTTGCTTCTAGGGTACAGAAAGCTTTCTACATGGCCCACCTCATAAATAAGGGTATCTCATCCAGGAACAAAGAGGTTATAACATCCCTGTATTCTTCCCTTATAAGGCCAATTATTGAGTACAATGCCCACTTCAGCATGTACCTCATAAAGCACATGCAGCAGCTGGAGAGAGAGAGAGCACAGAGGTTCCTCACCAGGAGAATCCAGGGCCTCAAACATATACCCTACATAGATGGACTAAATGTCCTGTCCCTCTACTCAGTTTTATACAGACTCCTCAGAGGTGACCTCTGTCTGGCATACAAAGCAATCTTAGACCCCACCTAGATGGGACTGATGCATAACTACAAGTCAAGCTCTACTCGAGCACCCCTTCCGTGCAACCTCAACATAGGTTCATAGGTAGGTACTAGGCTATCTGCCCGAGGGCATTTATAAGCCTAGCCAGAGTGAGTCAGCTTTCGCCGCCCCATTGATTAATTAACTGATCCTCTGTCAAGCAGAGCCAATAAAGTGATCCCAGGGGTGTATTTTCTGTTACCCATCCACTCGTCAAGGTTTCTCTTGAAGAGTGTTAGTGAGGGGCTCTGCCTGATGTAATTTGGAATTTTGTTCCAAAGCATGGGGAGTCTCTGTGACAGGGATCTATCCTTCCAGCATGTTCTATTTATTGTTGTGGTGAGGTTTAGCTCACTAGAGCGTGTGGCTCACAGTGACTTGGATTTCTTTAGGTGGAGCATGTCCATCAATTCTTAGTTGGACATAGCTTTGTAAGTCTGGCAGAGATCACCTCTGAGTAAGCAATATGCCACTGAGTACAGCCAGAGTTTTTTCAGTCGGGCTGCATAGGACATATGTTTGAGACCAGTAATCCTCTTGGTGAGGTACTTTTGTGGTCTTTCCAGCTGTTGGAAGTGTCTTGTGAGGTACATCCCAAATGGGGCATTGTACTCTATGATGGGTCTGAGTGACGAGTAGAGGGGCACTATAACCTCTTTATTTCTAGATGCAAACCCTTTAGTAATTAGATGGGCCACATAGAAGGATTTCCTAACTACTTTGACAATATGATTGTCAAAGGAGAGATTACTATCTACCTGGGTCCCCAGATCTCTTATTACCTCTTCTGTATTAAGGGGGCTGCCACCTATGTGGTAATTCATGGGTATTTTGTTTTTCCCAAACAGGATGACTATGCATTTTTTGGCATT
The DNA here is from genome assembly GCF_019279795.1 of Protopterus annectens. NCBI lineage: Eukaryota > Metazoa > Chordata > Ceratodontiformes > Protopteridae > Protopterus > Protopterus annectens. Next base: position 104,486,281 of record NC_056751.1, on the reverse strand, counting down.
TAGCTTGAGGCCATGACTTTGACACCAGGTGTCCGTCTCAGTAAGGCACTTTTGGAGGATGTCTGTGTCAGCCGGAGAGTCACTTATGGCTCCCAGTTTGCAGTCATCGGTGAACTTGGTTAGTCTTCCTGTGTTTGCCTGTACTTCTGTGAAGTATATGCTGAACAGTAGGAGTCCCAGGACCGAGCCTTGTGGGACACCACTTGTGACTGGTTTAGAGTCGGACCTGGAGCCCGCTATTCATACTGTGTGAGTTCTGTCTGTAAGCCAGTTGGCAACTGTCAAAGGAAAAATATACTTTAGAAATGATCAATACACGGAAGGTTCAGGTTAAGGCACTTTAATCTTGCAGCAAGGAGACAAAAACGTGCTAATACAGAGTTTGTCTGACTAGAATCAGGAAATGCAAGCATTTTTATACATTTTCTAATAAGACATTGCCTACCAAGCTGACGTAGTAAATCACAAGTTTTGTCATCATCATTTCGTAGTAATTGTTTTTACAATATTCTTCTTGTACTATCAATTTTTGTGAGAAACTTCCGAAGAAAAACAACGTGGCCTTGGCTACCACCGGGTTAGATATATGCAATGTTACCATTCAAAGGTACTATGGCTAATTCGAGCACAAAGCAAGTATAGATTGCAGTTCATTTCTCCAACAGTCCTTTGTCTATGTTATCTCTAACTTCTGCAGCTGTGCATGTTCTCATACTTCGAACAGAGCTGATTGTTCAAAATCATTACATTATAGAATATAGCATTGTTCATTTATTTCTTCCTGACCTAGCAGATAATCACCTGCTTCTCAAATACATTTCCAAAAGGCATAAACATGAATATTGCTGTGCTAGCAATTACTAGGTCAGAGGGCATCTTGCAAGTTTCAGAAAGCACATTGCAGTTTCAAAAAGCATCTTTTAGTCTCATATGAAACTCAGCTGTATATAAAATAATGCATATAAAATAGAATGAAAAACGTGTTAACTTATTTAGTTTCTAATTAGCATTAAGCACATACATTAATACATATTTTTCTGACATTTCCCCCCGTTAATACTTTTTAATTCTATTTTCAAAAGAATAAACAGTTTGCTTCTCCTAACCTCTTCCATTCATTCAGGATTTGCAGTTAAGAGAGTCATTCAGTTTAAACTTATGAAAGTGTTTCACATTTCAACAATTCTTCAATTTCAGTACTTTGATACAAAGTCTCAGAAACTGATATATCTATAAATTCTTTGATTAACTTTTTCATGCAGGGAATACCACAACAAATGCATGCTCCTAATAGGAGTAATCCCACACAAATGGCAATCAGGATGTTCATTAGGATGGAACCCCACCCCCAAACAAATTCTGGAAAAGTCCGTCAGAGGGTTTGGGCCTGGTTTGGTCATGGTCGACACTTGCTGGATCACCTCAAGATGGTCGTTTACTTTGTGTTGGTTGTCAGGAATGTACAAACAGCATTCTTCTTTGATTAAAGCGCATGTACCACCTCTCGCCACTAGGGTGAAGTCGAGAGCCATGCGGTTCTGAAGCACCACAGTTCTCATAGCATTCAGTTCATCAGTCACTAATTCGAGAGCAGAAAAAGTTGCATTGCTCATAACTTCGAGAAGTTTAGACAGTTTTCTCAGCTCCCAAATCGATTTCACTGTGCCATATGCAGGGGCTATGCCTGCCCATGATATAATGGTGTCACTCAAGTCCATGTGTGTCAGTTTATCTTTGTTTTTTATGGAGTTATGGTTTCTCCATCCTGCTTCGATTCGTCCTACTGGATTCTCAGGTCTCTTAATCGGACTTCTAGGTTTGCTGCTGACCTCTCTGACGTTTCAAATCTTTCCCTGAGGCAAAGCTGCAGTGTGTCATATGGCCGGAACCAGGTAACCCAAAAAACAACTGCCGGACCAATTCTCAGGTAGCCATTTATATGCTTTTTCCCACAAACAAAATAACAATTCTCTACTTTAGTATTGATATAAGCTTGCCCTGCATGAAACATTTTCTTATCAATAATAGAAAGCTGTTTTAAAAGAACAGGATTATGCTGTATCTCAGCAACACTCTTATGCATCTTAGCAAAATATGCATCATAGTTTGTATCACAAAAAGTTTTAGTCTTGCTAGGTTTAATATAACATTTATAAGAAACAGTCACATTGCAATTGCTCCAACCCACCTGAATAGTGTCATTCTTGTAAAAACATACAATCCCTTTTTGTGTAACATGTAGGTACAATGCTATTTTGTCTTGTAACGTCACAGGTGTAGTGTCAAAAATCAAGTTTTCCCAGGTCTCATTGACCCCTAGGGGGACAGCAGTCATTAATAATTCCCCTGTATGCTGTCGGTATAGCTGTGCAAATCCAGCAGTTCGAAATATTGAAAGTCTCAGCATACACATATTTAATTGCCTGGTAAGTGTTAAAGTTTGGATGCCAGTCTATGAGTGATGAATCGCTTTTGATCAGTTCAACTTTTGTGGCTGGGAAAAGGAAAGGCCACAACAAAAAGATCAATGTTATCAGTATGGCTATCAGAATAATCATACAAATTTTCTGAGGTTGTTCTGCATCTCTGTTTACTCTATACCTGGTCATTTTGTTCTCATTGTACAACAGTAACAAGGTTTTTGTCCAGTTCAAAGTTCTTAACCAATTTACAGTGTGTCACATGAATCCAGGACGCTCGCTCTGCGATCTTGACTGCAGTGGGTGTCGACAGTAGTACCTGGTACGGCCCTTCCCACTTCGGAGGACTCCAGTTCTTTTTCTTCACGACCTTCATCCAGACCCATGCGCCTGGGGCTACTGCTGCTTCCAATGGTCTGATTTGCTCTTTATCTGAAACAGAATTTAACTGCAAAAGTTTGTTAGTCAACAATCGCCTCATATACCCTGCAAGTGAACTGTCAGCCTCCTGCTCTGCAGACATGAAAGGTTTCCATTGAGGTGTATAATATGCCCTCCCAAACAGAATTTCAAAAGGAGTTAACCCTTTTGTATTTGGTACAGTTCTCATGTTCAACAGTGCCAGAGATAAACAGTGCACCCAGTTCTTTTGTGTCTCACTAATCAATTTCCTAAGCTTATTTTTCAAAACCCCATTATGCCTCTCTACTAATCCTGCAGATTGAGGGTGGTATGCGCAATGATTTTTCAGAGAAATCCCAAAATAATGGCTAAGTTGTTGTATAGTTTGATTTACAAAGTGTATGCCATTGTCATTATAAATCTTTTCCGGTATGCCAAATCTGGGAATAATTTCTTTAACGAGGACTTTTGCAACAGTAGCATCTGGATTTTTAGTTGGAAAAGCTTCCACCCATTTGGAAAACATATCTATAATGACAAGGCAGTACTTCTTATTTTCGCATTTGTTCAGCTCTATAAAATCCATACAAATAGTATGGAATGGATACGGTGGTGTAGGGAAACTCCCTTGCTTAGGTTTTAATGCCCCTTGTGCATGATGTTTGTTACAAACATGGCATGCTGCACAAAAATTTTTTGTGTAATTTGTAAATCTATAGGTTGTAAACACTCGATTCACTAACTGTACCATCCCCCCTGTTGAGACATGGCACTGCCCATGGCTCAACAAAGCTGCATATCTAAACAAGTTAGATGGAAAAATCGGTTTCTTCTCTTTGGAGATGTACAGTCCCTTCTCAAGGATTGCTCCTCGTTTTATTCACTTTTGTTTTTCTACATTTGTAGTAAGTGTCTGCATTGTTTTTAACATTTCTAAGTCTAAAATCTCAGATGGTTGTAATTCCTCACTCAAAAGAAAGACTTCTGAAGCTGAAGCTGCTTGTTTTGCAGCTGTATCAGCCCTCGCATTACCTTTTGAAATTCTATCCTGCTGCTTGGTATGTGCTACGCATTTACAAATAGCTACTTTCTGAGGTAACTGAATAGAGTCTAGTAAGTCTAAAATAAATTGCACATGGTTAATTGGTTTACCAGTAGATGTTATCATTCCACTATTTTTCCACTGCTGCTCAAAAACATGTACAGTAGAAAAAGCATACTGACTGTCAGTAAAAATGTTCACTCTCTTACCTTTTGCTAAGGTATATGCCCTTGTCAAAGCAATCAATTCTGCTGCTTGTGCAGATAAGTTGTGTGGTAAAGACTTTGCTTCTAAAATCTCGGTATCAGAAACTACTGCATACCCCACTAGATTCTGTCCTGTAGGACCCCTCCTGCATGAGCCGTCCACATAGTATGTCACCTCGGCATCATCCAAGGGAACATCTGTGAGATCTTTTCTAGGTAGTGTCTTTTGCTCAATCTCCTGCAGGCAGCAGTGTGGTTTGCCATCTGCAGGGGTTGGGAGCAAGGTTGACGGATTCAAAGTTGTGCATCGTTCAGTTGTCATATGAGGTTGGCTCAAGAGTATAGTCATACAGGAAAGATGTCTAGCAGGAGAAAGATATGCTACTTTTTCTTGCAGTAAAATAATCGCGACTGCATGAGGCACTCTCAATGTGAGAGGGTGGAACAATGCTACTGAGGCTGAAGCCTGCACTGCCATTGCAGCTGCGACTACTACTTGTACACAGTGGGGCAAGGATCGCGCCACTGGGTCTAGCTGTGATGAATAATAAGCTATGGGGCGTTGTTTGTCCCCATGCTGTTGTGTTAACACTGATGTCATATAACCTTGCTTACAATCTACAGTTTGGAAAAATCGTTTATGATAGTTTGGTAATCCTAAAACTAAGGAAGAAGCTATCAGTTGCTTCAGTTTGCAGAAAGCTGATTCTGCTTCTGGTGTCCACTGTAATAAATCTTGTGCTGCCATTGGCTTTTTGAATATCAAGTTGGTCAACGGAGCAGATTCTAAAGCATAGTTTGGAATCCAACTCCGACAAAAGTTAGTAGTATCCAGGAAGGACATCATTTCCTTCTTGGTAGTTGGTTTAGGTGCTTGTAATATTGCTGTTTTTCTGTCTTCATCTAATATTCTGCCTTCTTTGGATATTACATATCCAGGTATTTAACCTGTTTTTTCCAAAGTTGCAGTTTGTTTTTGTTTACCTAATGCTATGGTATCCTCTCTGCATTCTTGCTGGGTGGGGGCTGCCAGCAGAATGTCGTCTACATAAAGTAAAATCTGACTGCCTTTTGGTGGGATAAATCCCACCAGGTTACTTGCCATTTCTTGTGCAAATATTGTTGGACTTTCACAATATCCCTGTGGTAGTCTTGTATATGTATACCGTTTCCCCTGAAATGTAAATGCAAACCAATGTTGGCTGCCAGGGTGTATCGGTATTGAGAAAAATGCATTGCTAATATCTACCACAGAAAAATACTTTTGTTGAGGTTTCAAATCATTCAATAAAGTGTGTGGATCCGGCACCGTAGGTGCCCTGGGTATAACTGCGTCATTTACAGCTTGTAAATCTTGGACCATACGCCAGTCTCCATTTGCTTTCCTAACAGGAAATAAGGGTGTATTACATGGTGAATCAGGAGATTCTATCAAGACTCCTTCCTTAAGTAAGGCTGCTATTATAGGTTTGATTCCTATTTCTGCATCCTTTCTCAAGGGATACTGTCTCTTTTGAGGTCTAAATGCTGATTTTGGCGTGATAGTAACCAGTCCTGCTGTACAAATAAGTCCTACATCTGATTTCCCTGTTGACCAGAGAGTCTCTGGTATGTCTCGTAAGGTTTTTTCCTCTTCCTCTAGTAAGAGTGCTACTCAACTATCCTCACTTGCCTGTGAGTGTACAGCTGGGTGTGTCTGTGTTATCCAATTTAACTTCTGCTTTTGTTGTTCGGAAAGTTCTAACTCTGTCTGCTTTTCCCACCTTGTGACTTTTTCTCCTAGGTCTGCCCACTTCAAATTTCTATCTTTAGTTAAACTCACATGTGGTAATCAATTAGATTTGTAAAGTGCTAGGAATTCCTGGGGCAATGAACAGCTTACTACACTGTTTCCTTCTGTGTCCCAGTACAAATTTCATAATACTAATCTGTTAGCATGGTTTTTAAACAGTTCTTGCTCATATTCTTTATCAGGTCCTGGTCTGTTACAGTAATATAGAGTGCAATGTAACAAATGCTGTTTATCAGTGTCAAGGGAGGGGGATTTACTGATGGCTACGTTCATCAGTTCTTCGGTTACTGCCCCTGGACCAGTTGTAACTAAGTCCTGGCTCTACCAATAAAATGTTTCACCCTCCGGTCACACTACAAAAGTATCCATTTGTTGCTGTGCTTCCATACCCTGCATAGTTTGAACTACGGCTATGCCAAATATCTGCATTAGGTCTCTGCCCAAGAGATTCACTGGGCATTTTGCAGAAATAACAATTTTGCTTTTCTGGGTCATCCCTGAAACTGGGTCAGTTATCGTTATGTTGTGGGAGAGTGGCTTCCGATACAGCTGTCCATTAGCTGCTTTCACTAATATGTAGTCAAGTGATTCTGAATTCTCTGGTAGTTTGGAAGGATGTATCAGGGTCCGCGAAGCCCCTGAGTCACACAGGAATTTAACTTCCCTCCCCTCTACCAGAAGTGTAACTTCTGGTTTTGTGTATGCTAAGTAGAGCTCTAGGCTCAGTAATGCTAAGTCCAAAATTTCATTTTCTTCATTATCTGTGATTTCATGTACATCCTCTATTTCTTCTGTCACATCCTCTACCCCTTCTATCACATTTGCACTTGTCTTTTCTTGTTTATTCCTGTCCAGTGATTCTTGACTATCATATAGTCATTCCTCACCCTCCTTGTCTTCTGTGGTTACCTTTTTATTTTGCCTGCAATTCCTTGCTAAATGTCCCTTTTTCCCACATTTAAAACATTCACCTCTTTTCTTTCTCTCTTCAAAGTCCTCTGATCATTTATCAGATTGTTTATTTCCCCGGGTATTTTTCTTACCCTTCTTCCCAGTTTGTACTACAAAGACTTCTGATCCGTCTTCTACTGCAAATACTTGAGTTTTCTTTTTCTTTTTGCTATTAAAATGCCTTTCGGCATGTCTTGCATATTCAAGTAATGACTGTAATCTACTTGTACGATGATCTACCATGTGCTGTGTAATAAAGCTGCTAATGGGTGCAATACTGCCTTTTAAAAATGCATTCTTTAACTGTTGCTCATATGGGAAATCATGTGTTTGGGCTTCAGGTACCTGCATTCCACAATGGTTATTAAAACATTCTAATAATCTGGCATAATATCTATCAACAGTTTCACCTTCTTGTTGTATGTATTGATTAATGCAAGTCCAATCAGCCCTAGGCTTCCATTTCTCAGAGATTCGGTCTGTCAGACCTTTCACTCTGTTGTCCAGTTCTGCATTACTATGTGGGAGTGGTCTAAGCTCTGCGTCACGGGGATTCCAGTTGCCACTGATCATGTGCCAATCTGGACCTACGATTTGTCTAACTACTTTCTCTACTTCCTCTCCATTCAAATGGTAACTTAACCTCATGCCTTGTAAGTCTTCTAAGAATTTTCTAAAATTAACTTCTGGATGGGGAATTCTCTCTGTGGCTTTCTGGATGTCTTCCGGTGTCCACGGTCTATATACTAGAAGAGTTGGATCTTGTCCTGCCTGTCCTGCCTGTGGATTTGGTATTTCTATGAGTGGACATATCTGTTCTTCACTCATAGCTTGTGAATTTTTATTCATTTCATACAATTCAATATCCCCTCTTAAGTTGCATGCTCGAGACCTGGTCTCGATAGGATCTCTGACAAACGGTTTTGGTTTTGCAGGAACAACTGGGTATAACGGAGGTGGATCAGCTTGTCCACTCGCTTCATATTCTGGTAAGAGAAGCGGAGGGGGTGGAGGGGCTGTTGCTATTACCAAGTTATTGTCTTTTTTATCTAAGAACATTGCTTTTGAATTTTTAATCGTTTGTTCCCTGCGGTTTGCTTCCTCAAGCCACCTGTGTGCCTGAGGGACTCCTAATTGTCATTGCTTTTTTAGCTGACCTTTCGCGTCTGTTTTAAGTTGTCTAACAAGTTTAATAAGTGAAGGTTTATCTAAATTACCGTTGAATTTGTATTTATCAACCCATTTTGTATAATACCTAACATTATCGGCACGCTGTAATTGCATATATTTCGCAACTTCGGTTAAGGGCGGGTCTCGGGAACCTTTTGTGCACTGATTTCCCATGTTGCCTTAGCTAAGTTAGAAATTGTTACATAACCCTTTTTATCACGTGGTACCACGATTTACACCTTTTCACAGTTTATCTTGAATAAATGCCTACCTATTCTGTTTCCCTGATCTATGACAAGACAGCAATCTTTTTTTGTCCCTGATCTGCACATGCAAATCTCCCTGACAAAAACAACAATACTGTAACAAGTCCCTGATCTAAAACAGAAAAGGTAAATTCCTCCTTACCTGACCCTCCATGTCTTGATCCCACCGGAATGTTGACTCGTCCTCCAATCCCAGATCAGAAACAGTGGCTGTCCTCTTTCGAACGACAATTCAGTCGGAGGTCTTTCAAAGCAGAAGAGCTGATGTGGCCACTTCTCTGTACGGGTGCATGCACCGGGCCCAATTCTGACCTGAGCCAGAGTGCGAGGTATATTTCTGGTCCAAAGGACCAAACTGTCAAAGGAAACATATACTTTAAAAATGATCAATACACGGTAGGTTCAGGTTAAGGCACTTTAATCTTGCAGCAAGGAGACAAAAACATGCTAATACAGAGTTTGTCTGATTAGAATCAGGAAATGCAAGCATTTTTATACATTTTCTAATAAGACATTGCCTACCAAGCTGACATAGTAAATCACAAGTTTTGTCATCATCATTTCGTAGTGATTGTTTTTACAATATTCTGCTTGTACTATCAATTTTTGTGAGAAACTTCCTAAGAAAAACAACGTGGCCTTGGCTACCACCAGTTAGATATATGCAATGTTACCATTCAAGGTACTATGGCTAATTCGAGCACAAAGCAAGTATAGATTGCAGTTAATTTCTCCAGCAGTCCTTTGTCTATGTTATCTCTAACTTCTGCAGCTGTGCATGTTCTCATACTTCGAACAGAGCTGATTGTTTAAAATCATTACATTTACAGAATATAGCATTGTTCATTCATTTCTTCCTGACCTAGCAGATAATCACCTGCTTCTCAAGTACATTTCCAAAAGGCATAAACATGAATATTGCTGTGCTAGCAATTACTAGGTCAGCGGGCATCTTGCAAGTTTCAGAAAGCACACTGCAGTTTCAAAAAGCATCTTTTAGTCTCATATGAAACTCAGCTGTATGTAAAATAGTGCATATAAAATAGAATGAAAAACATGTTAACTTATTTAGTTTCTAATTAGCATTAAGCACATACATTAATACATATTTTTCTGACAGCAACCCATCTTGTGACGTAGGGGTTTATGTTCAGGCTGGTGAGTTTTTCTGTAATACCCGAGTGGGGAATGATGTCAAAAGCCTTGACGAGGTCAGGGTAGGCTGTGTGAACCACCTTTCCCTCATCTATGGCCTTGGTGACTGTCTCGAAGAAGTCAACCAGGTTTAGTAGGCATGATCTGCCCTTAACAAAGTTGAACTGAGTTGGGTCAAGTGTTTGGAGGTTCCCAATGTCTTTGTTAATGAGTTCCATGATGATGCGCTCCATAGCCTTGCAGAACAGGCTAGTCAGGCTTATGGGGTGATAGTTACCGGGGTCAGTTGTGGCCCTTCCTTTGTGGAGAGGAATAACCGTTGCTGTGTGCCATTCTATGGGCATGTAGCCTGTGGAGAGGCTGAGGTTGAACAGCGTGTTTAGGTGGGGGGATTAGTTTGTTCTGTAGTTCGTGCAAGACACAGCCTGGGACACCATCTGGTCCCATTGATGCTGTGTTTTTGGCTTTTGAAAGGGCTGTTTTCACCTGTGCATCTGTGATTTTTGGGACACTACAATTTTCCAGTATTGTTGTGGGCCCTTTTGGAGGTGAGAGGGGGGTAAAGTTTGCACTGAATCTATCTGCCAGGATGTTGGCAATATCAGTAGGTTCAGTATATGTTGTGCTATTTTGCACTAGTTCAGTGCATATCTGCGAGTTGCCACTTAGATTCTTAACATAGCTAAAGAAGGCTTTGTGGTTATCTTTTGAATCCTTGGCTATTTTTCTTTCGAAGTTAGCCCTGGATGATTTCATGAGGGACCTCAGTTTTCTGAACTAGTTTCCTCCTTCTATTGTATAGCCTGTTTATTGCAGGGGTCCACCAAACTGGTTTCCTTCTCTTAGAGGAGTGAGTCTTGGTTTTGCTAGGGATAGCATGATCCATGCACCCTTGTAGGTGCTCATAGAGTGCATTTGTAAAGGCTTCTGCATCTTGGGCAGCATTATCCTTTAGCGTGGGGGCTGTGAAACTTTCCACCTCTGTCTTAAGTAGGGTAAAGTTTGCTTTAGAAAGTTTTTTTACTGTGGTTTCCTTAGTTGGGGGTGGTGGTGGGGTGTGGACACCCAGAGTCATTAGTTTATGGTCTGATCTAGCCAGTGATGGGTTGACCTCCGGTGTGGAACACCTGTCGCCCATGTTGGTAATGATCAAGTCCAATATGTTTTCACCTCTGGTCGGGGAGTTTACCAGCTGATCCAGGGCATTTGAGTTGATGAATTCCAGGAAGCACTGGGCCTGGGAATTTGTACTCGAGTAGTTTTCCCAGTGATTGGTAGGGTAATTGAAATCGCCCAGTATCAGGGTGTTTGGTAGGACCTTCATGTTTTACAGTGTCTCCAGAAAGGTGGAGTGGTGGTTCTGGGTCATGGAGGGTGATCTGTAGCAGGTCACAATTTGCATTGCAGATCTGCCCAATGTTAGTTGCACATGGATGATCTCAGAGATATCATCCTGTGCCACTAATCTGGAGGTGTAGGTATCCTTGATGAATATGGATACACCCCCTCCTTTTGTGTTTCGGTCCATGTTCTGTGGCCGAAACATGTGGTATGAGTTGTAGCCTGGTAGTGCTCTCTGGAGCCTTGAACCAGGTTTCAGTTACTGCACAGATGTCGACGTTCTCCATATTGAGGAGTGCTTCCAGCTCGTGCATTTTGAGATTTAAACTCCTGGCATTGAGTAGCATAACCTCAGTTTTTTGTTAATTGTGCTGTTTACGGAGGTGGGTTTGACTTTTGAGCCTTGCCTAAAAAGGGCACTATGGGGGCAGCAAGAGCCTTGGCCAGTATTCAAAAGCCTAGGGGTGACAGGTGCAAGCCATCTCTTACGAAGCAACGTGGCTTGTCAAGCATGTCGTCCCAGGCTGACAGACACTGGATCCCCTTTGAATTACACCAGAAGCTTAGCCAATTGTTGAAATTGATCATTTTTTTCTTTATACTGAGGTATCATTCTTGGTGAGGGCAGGATGCTACTCAGGGTCAGGGTCAGGGTCATACCAGCCTGGGCTATGTAATCTGAGAGCTTCTCCATGTCTCTTTTCATGTAGTCCAGGGAGGTACGTCTCAGGTCATTCACACCCACATCTACAATGACAGAGTCATATTTGTACCTGTTGTTGAGGGACCTGAGTGCTTGTGTTATGTGGCAGATCCTGGCACCTGACAGGCAGCTGACTATTACTTTCTCCTTATTCAACCTAGTGAGTGGGACATCAGTGTGCCTCACTATCGAGTCACCTATGACTAGTGTGTTGGGCATGCTGTTTTGCCTTAGGGGCTTTGGTTGAGTGGCACACTGTTTAGGAGAGTTATATGTCTCGTGATTAGTATTGTGTTGTGGTGGTTGAGTGCGTTTCTGCCTTGGAGGCCTCTGCTGTTTGAGTAGATTTTTTTGAGAGCCTCCGCGAAGGTGGGTGTGTGGTTTGTGTTTTTATGTGACAGCAGTGCTGGCGTGTGTTCTGGAGGGCTATGTGTTGCATGTGGTGTGGTGCAAGTGTTGACCTTCTCCTCTTGACCAGCTATTCCGGTCTTGGCTGGAGAGTGCGTGGCTTCCAATTTGGATAGATAAGTGCATCTCTCACAAGTCTGAGTGTTGAGAGGTAAGAGGAGAGGGTTGTCAGTGTACATGAGGCAGTTTCTACATTGCCCCAGGATGCCCAAGTTCACCAGGTTAATAGGAGAAAGCACAGGGAACTGACCTTTAGACATGCCTGGAGGGGTGGGCATTAATAATAAGTACTGGAGCTGTTTCCTTGTAGAATATTTAGTGCTGGTAGCACTTTTGTATGCTACAATAATTGCTACAAGAAGTCTGGCAAAATGCTAGACTAATAAGCTAGTAAAAGTGCAGGAGAGGAGAGAACTAGCAGATCTAAGGGAAAAATTGAACAGCAGACATTTTGGCACCGCCCAGTACCTTACAAACAGTCCTGGATACAGCAAATCTGTATCTGACTACACTAGTTACAGGAAAGGTGGGAAACAAGTGCAAACACAGGCTTTTAAAACTTTAAAACTTTGTTTTAAGCACAATAAACCACTCCCTAATCTGATAAAAAGTATATATATATAGTTAGAAAGCTTGTGAGGAAACTATTACTCTACTTTTGTTTTACTTGGATCGCTTGTCTGTGTACATAATAAAGGATTTTCGATTGGAAACAGACTGCCTACCCTGCTTGGATTACTTTTGAATACTTAGTAATTCTGTATAATATTTCAAATTATGTATTTTTTATTATTTTTTTGACTTAGGACGAATTTAAGTTTGCTGCTTCTACTACCATTATCTGATCTGATTAATATACACTGATTAACTAGCTATATATGGATTGAAAATCTTCCACATAGAGAAGTTTCTTACACTATTTTGCCCTGTAACTTGTAATACATGGTACAAGTTTCAATGTCTAATTTCTTCTAGCTTGTTACAGATCTTTTTTGATGTTTTTTTTTCTAATATTTCTGTTGATAAAACTGTTTTTAAAGCATTTTGCTGTGAATGTATTATTTTGTTCTTTAACTGAAACAGTTTGTTCAGCCAGAAATTAGGCCTCAGAGATTTGTAGTACTTAAACTTTTTGAGAGGGCAGTTATTGCTACAAGTTTCACTTTCTGATTTTATCTAGCTTGTTACAGCTCTGTTTTGCTACTAACAAAAAAAAACATAAGAAAGACCGCATTGCACTAATGAGCTTTGGGCTTCCTTTATTTGTCAGAATTAAACAGTCAGTTTTCTGCCTTCAGAGATACTCACATTGTTTTGTTTTTGGACCCACTATACTTGTTTAGTGGGTTGTTTGGGACTTTGGGGATATCACAGAGATTACAAATCTCTAAGGCTTAGCACCTGGTTGAACAAACTGTTTTACTTAAAGAACAAAATAATGCGCTTACAGTAAAATGCTTTAAAACAGTTCTAGCAATAGAAATATTAGAAGAAAAAATCAGCAAAACAGATCTGTAACAAGCAAGATAAAAGCACGTACTGAAACATATCAATAACTTTCGTCTCACAAAGGCTATAAACTACAAATCTACGGGACCTATCTTTTTAGTAGTTTTTAGTTTAGAACAAAATAATGCATTTATAAGAAAAGGGTTTAAGAATAGTTATAGCAACAGAAATATTAGAATTCAAATTATCAGCAAAACAGATCTGTAACAAGACAGATGAAAATGAACAAAGATTATGTACTACAAATCTGAGGCCTAACACCTGATTGAACAAACTGTTTTTGTTAAAGAACAAAATAATGCACTTAAAGTAAAATGTTTTAAAAACAGTTACAAAGCAAGTAATTGCACCCTGAGCCAAAATCAACTCATAGTGACAGATACCCCTAGAGTTCTCATGGCATATTACAGAAGTAGATTGCCAGGTCTTTCTACCACATAGACACTGCTGCCATCCATTTGTTACCCAGCAAGGTTTTGAACCCAGGTCTATTAGTGAGCACCTCTGCACCTTTACCTCTGTGCTAACAGGCCAACATGAAAAAAAAAAACGTAACAGTTCTATTGACATAAATATTAGAAGAAAAAATCAGCAAAACAGATCTGTAACAAGCCAGGTGAAATCAGATACTGAAACATGTATCAGTAACATCCCTCACAAAGACAATGCACTACAAATCTATTAGGCCTAATACATGGCTGAACAAACTGTTTTAGTTAAATAATAAAGTAATGCACTCAAAGTAAAATGCTTTAAAAATAGTTCTAGCAACAGAAATATCAGAAGAAAAAAATCAGCAAAATGGATCTGTAACAAGCCAGATGATATCAGATATTGAAATTAACTTATAGTGAGAACTTCCCTCTCACAAATGCTGAAGAAACTGTTTTAGTTAAAGAACAAAATAATGCACTTACACTGCGGTGGTGGTACTGCGGTAGCATTGTCGCCTCATAGCAAGACGTTGTCCCGTTCGATTCTCAGATAGAGCGTCTACTGTGTGGAGGCATACATGAATGGGGCATGCCTTCGTTGAAGGTTGTGCATCAGGGCTGGTAACCTAGTACGTAAAAATCCACTACCAATCATTAGCGGACCGGAGTTCCACTGTGGCAACCCCTACCCGGGAAAAGCCAAAAGACACAAACAAACAGTAAAGTGCTTTAAAAAGTGCAGTGTAGTTTGCTGTTTACTTTCCTTATGTAAAGATACTCATAACAAATGGTGTCTTTTAGATTAAAATTTATCCACAGGAGTAGTCTTATTGCAGGTTAGCACCAAAGACTACAACAACATTAATAATTGTAATAAATGTAATCTAGTAATATATTTATCATATTTTAAGATGGAATATTTAGTGATGAAACAACCTGGGTCTAGAATTCAGCTAAGTTTGTAGCCTTCAACTGCCTTGAACTGTGGAAAAGATAGAAGTATGTTGTGGATTCAACAAAAAAATGTTTCAGTAACTGTTAACAAATAACTTAAAAAGGATTGACTAATGAAGTACAGCAAATGGGCAACCAGCAGAACTCACTGTGATTAAGACATGTATAAAAAAGGCTCTTCATCCCGAAAGTATTTTAGTTCTACTCATTTTCAATAAAAAAATTTTGTTAACAGTCAATGTCATTACTCATAATGTCTGCATTTTTTTGACTGACTCCATACTGCCATCTTGGAAGTATATTGGCTGAAAAAGGACCATCATACATTGACTTGCCAATCGGTCTAACAAATAAACTACAGAATGTAACATACCACCAATCAGATTAACAAATAAGTAAACTTACATAGTAATAGACATACTTGCATTACACGGCTGCAGTAAAAGATTTCATTTATTTATGTATTTATTTAACATTTGTTAACCAGGCAAGTGGACTTGTCCAAGGACCCTTTTCTGGCACAACCTGGGCCAGGTAGACAAATACAAAGTACAAACAAACACAAAACATAAATATAAAGGTTATATTAGTAGAAAATAGTAATATATGCAGATTTACAATGGTGTATAGATAGCATTTAAGTAAGAGAAAAATTTATAAATGTCCTGTTATGCATTTTAAAAAGTATTGAAAAAAATCATATTTACATACATTGACTGGGATCTGCTTATCAACTGCTGTGATTTGAGAGACTGCAAAACAAATCCCAGAGCTCTAAAAGACTACTTATTCTATTTTTGTTGTAGTTGTTTTTTGTTTGCTGAAACTATTAGTCATCTGTAGATGCCATTTGCCACAAAGGAACCATGCTGTCAACAACTGTAAGGACTGCACACATTTAAATCCACAAAAAGAAGAAAAGTCAAAACCAAGAAGTGAAACAGCCTGGCACCTCAGGACCCGGAGAAACAGTAACCACCTGTACTTAAAACACACTTCGTGCTGAAATCCAAAACGATGCAACTATTATAACAAAACTTATGCACAAGCACACACGCGCACACAGAATTTCTTAGAAGGGATGACACCCAGTTTTAGGAAAATATATCTGCAGCATTTAGGAATTACAAAATGAGAAAGATAGGCAGCAATACTAAACAAGTCACACAGGAATAAAATCACTCAGTAAAGCAAAGGCTTTAACCAGGAAGAAGACAAGTTAGATAAGTAAACAGATAAACATTTTATAGATGCATGAGGAAATATTAGAAAAACAAAAATAGGGATATTGAGACTATGGTACACCTAATCAAACTGTTTTTCTACAAAGCCCTTTCAGTCAAGACAAGCAGTGAAAATGGACAGAATGAGCAGTCTGCAAAAGGTTTCTTTTTTATTTTATTTTTTTGTCACGGCTCAATGCACGGTTAAATCTTTCAATAATTGAATGTATTGATACCCTCTTCTATTGTCCAAAAAAGATATATAGATATATATATATATATATATATATATATATATATATATATATATATATATATATATATAACTTTAAACACAGAGCAGGGTCCACAGATAACAGACAAAGATGTTGTAATTTATGTAAACAAACCATTTCCTCCTGATTGCAATCATCAATATCCCACATTGCTATGTCACCCCCTAACTCACCCCCATCTTTGGTTCTAATCACAGTATTCTGGTTATTAACTAAACCACTCAAATGGTGTCTTTCTGCTATGCTCAAATTATCATGACCTGCATCAGATGTAAATCTTTCAAAACAGTTTCTTCAAAAGGGTCATGTGTTTTGTTACAGGTGGCTGGAACTTTGACTTATGAAATCTAAAACCTGTAGGATTTTCCATGTTGTCTGTAGGCCCAATTGAATAATTCTGAAAAAAAAATAAACATGATTTCCAGCATAAGGGTTTAACATTACTAACAATAAGAATTTCTGATACAAAAAAATCAGAATCAGATTCAGTCCTTTATAGAATGCACATTTCTTAGAATCATAAATCACATATTTCAAATATTATAGATTCCTGATTGATTTCCAGGTTGATATAATGATTGAGGTGTTGAGGTGTTTGCCTCACAGCCTCACAATACAGGGTTTGATTATCACCTTTGAAGGGAAATTGGTTTAGCTTAAAATGACCTGAAAGGGTGTTAACCTAGTACTTACCTACAAACCTGAACTGCCACTTCATATTAAAGATTCATGATTTGCAGAAATATTTTTACAGGAATTTTAGAATGGAACATTTTCAAAATCATGTCTGATTTGCATGTTTAATTAGCTGCTGGAAATCACTTGTCTCACTGGAAATGCAGCTTTTTTAATAAACTGTTGTGGGTTAAGTTTTTCTTAATTGAGAACATGAAAGTGTGACAATGTACGGAAGTACCACTCATCATTCAATTATATCTGCAGAAATAACTGGGTGCTTACTGATGTAATTTCTAAATCATTCAAGATTTTCTGGAAAAAGCTCTATAAGAAGCACTGTGTTGGCAAGTTGGTAGTAGATAGTGTGTCTGGGACTCATAGACAGTACGTGTCATGCAAAACAGAATGGGTAGCAGCCATAACCAGTGTGAAGGAAATTCATAGACACTGACCACATGACTGCCACCCAGACAGTGCACATGATTCACATACGTAGCACATGTCTGAGCTATACCAGCACTTCCTGTGAGGGAACTTCCAAAAAGGTCATAAGACACATGCACACACAGACACACACACACACACACACACACACACACACACACACACACACACACACACACACACACACACACACAGGTCAGATAAACAGGCCTATACACACAGATGCCATGCATGCTGGGAAGAGATCAGATTAATATATTGTGGTTGATAACCCAATATACAACCTTCAGATCATGCAGAAAATGCCCTATAATACAGCTCAAGAGCAAGTCCTAAACATATTCAGACTAATGAAAGGACAGCTCTGAAGTTTAGACACTATAGCAATGCAGTCCATATTATATACAACAAGATATTTCTCATGTGTATCATGCTTCATAACATGGTACTGGGTAAACAAATGGAGCATTAGAAGAACATCATGGCAGAACTGGGCATAAAAGCCACAGCTGCAGTAGAAGGGCAGGATGAAGAGGCAGTAGAGGAACATGTAGCAGCAGCAACAGAGCCACAGCTGAGGCATAGGAGGGTGTGATACTATAGAACACCTGCAAAGTGAAGGATTTTATATAGACAGTCTAACATAGGATATGTCACAGCATAATATAACAATGTCCCCAAAGTAAG
The DNA here is from genome assembly GCF_019279795.1 of Protopterus annectens. NCBI lineage: Eukaryota > Metazoa > Chordata > Ceratodontiformes > Protopteridae > Protopterus > Protopterus annectens. Next base: position 104,468,221 of record NC_056751.1, on the reverse strand, counting down.
GAGAAATAGGAGGAGCGAGCAGGGTTGCCAGATTTCCAGCCCCCCAGGTAGGGACAGTAAAAAAAAGAAGGTCTCTCACAGCAAGTGAAGACCAAAAAAAAAAAAAAAAAGGTCTTTAATGCGGAACACAGTTCCACATTAAAGAACACTGGCTCTGCACTAAGGTCTTTAATGCGGAAAAGAACAGTAGCTCAGTAGCTCTGCACTAAACACGGAGCTTCTTGTGTTTAATGCATTGCAGTTCCGCATTCAACACAAGTAGCTCCGTGTTTAGCGATTTTTGATTGGCCCGTATACTGGCATATGGGCCAATCAAAATCGGAGCTTCTCGTGTTTAATGCAGAACACAAGAAGCTCCGTGTTTAGCAATTTTTGATTGGCCAGTATGCCAGGTATATGGGGCAATCAAAAAAAAAAAAACAAAAACAAAAAAAGCGGAGGCTGGCCAGGATTTAAACCGGCAGGGCGGGACTCGGGATCAGGCTGCTGATCTCGGGACAGTCCCGCCCAAATAGGGACGTCTGGCAACCCTGGATATAACAGAAGTAAATAGGCTATATTACTGTGTAGCTAAATTAATAACAGATAAAGTCTTACCACAAAAATACAGAGCAATAAGGGAAAGGAAGAGAAGAAATTGAAGGCTATCATGAAGTATTGAATAGAGATAACTATAAAGCAATTAAGACAGGAAATGTCACTGTTAGAAGAGTACAGAAGAGGCAACAGATTAACAAAAATACTTAGAAAGATAGACATAATAAAAGCAATGTACAGTATCAGAACAGACTAGGATCTATTGTACACAATTGCAAATAATAAAGTCAGGACATCAGCACAGCAGAAAAACTCAGAAGATATGCAGACAAATATACATGTACAAAATAAGAAATTCATTAATGACCCAAAAAAGTTTTATAGAGAACTAGGCACAAGGAATAGAAATACCACCAAAAAAAAAAGACACATTTTGAAGATATATCTGTGAAGACCCCGTGGAACATAATAAAGATGCTGAATGAATAGAAGAAGTAAAAGAAACAGTAAGAAGTTCAAATGTACAGGATATGAAATGGGATAAAATAACAGCTAGAAGAATTGAAACAAAGGCCGGGATTCAGTAATCCTCAGTTTAAGACTAAATAAGTCTTACACGGAAATGGCAGCTTAAGAGTATGACGTCAGTGCACCATGCATATTCATGAGGGTGCGCTGAGTCAACTCTAAGGCTAACACAGAGCATGCACGAGTGCAGGGGGCATGTCAGACTGCCGAGCAGTCTGAATATCCACGCCCCTGCAAGTGCCTAAATCTGTAAATGTCACCAGATATGAGCGAGTCCACTCAAATGTGTATATCCCCAACACTACACTCCCCCACATTCAAAAGCCCTGTACAAATGAAATAAAATGTAAAACAATTTTTTTTATTATTCCCGATAAACCACTTATATGCAAATTAAGCCAAATAGCAATAGCGTAGTGGTAGAGCCTTCACACAAAGAGGAGGGATTCCCGGTTCGAGTCCCACCACTAACCCTTTCCATTTTCTGTAGGAAATTTGTGCATAAAAATAATTCCTGACATTTACCTTTTAAATTTTATTAAAATGCATTGAAATGGTCTATGTAGTAGTGAACGATATTTTAAATATATATAAGAAGGTGAAATGGTCATGCATACTAATGAATGCATAAGTAACCTATCTTAAGCAATGTGAAGCACTGCTAAGCAACGTTTACCAGTATTAAGCACATTTAAGAATAATTGCCCATAGCTAAGCACTGCTTTAACTGGCGCAATGGCTTTGCGCATAGCTGCTCATCGCGCCAACTAGTGCAAACAATGCATGTTTGCGCATAGCTGCGCACTGCGCTAACTAGCGCAATGTCAGGCAACGTAGAGCAACATAGAGCAATGTTGGGCAAAGTTGAGCAAAGTCGGCTAAACACAGCCACACCTCCTAGTCAGTCAGGCCAGTAGTAAAATAAAAAGCAATGACAGGCCTCGAACCCAGGATACTGTGCACCATAATCACAGTACTGAACCACTAAGCCATGACAATTTTTGCTGTTCATGCACTGTCAACATGCATATACATATTAATCAAAATGTACTCAGTGCTAAGCAGGTGTGCACTCAGCTGAGATTTTTCAAAACCGGCCAATCACAAATAAGTGCGGGAAATGAGGCATATTTAAGTTCCATAGGCAGGAATAATTGCCATAACTGGTTGTAGCTCCCATCTGCAGTCAGAATGGCCGGTGTTGGAGAGGGCTCTCGTTTTTGAGCGCAACGGTGGGGCATTGAGGAGTCAAAAGTGATGGTTTGGCTCCTCGTCCATCATCATGATGCAAGACTCCTGCAGGGCCAGTTTCAAGGCACTAAGTACAAAGCGGAAGCCTAGAACCATTTAGCACATGATCTCACCAGTGCCACAGGCATCCCTTGGACTGATAAGCAGGTCAGACACCACTATGCTGACCTGAAGAGACGCAAGAAGGACCAACTGAACCAATGGATACAGGAGGCCCGTGGGAATGAAAATGCCCCACTACTGAGTAGATAGCCATGGAATGGAGTATGTAAGAATTGCTATTGTAGTCTATATTATGGACAGGTATGTCTCAATATCCCTTCATTTACTTCACAGCTGCAGGTGTCCGTGCTGCTAATCAGCAGGCCTATGCAGATAGGCTGCTAAGGTTGCGCCACCAGACAGGTTAGCAATTATTCTGCATGTATTGTAATATAAAATAAGTGAGAGAGCTGTAGCCCAATAATAAAGGCATAATAAGTCCTGAATAATTTCTCTGCATGTACTGTTATATAAAATAAGTGAGACAGCCTGAAAAAGAGTGTTGTAATCCATTAATAAAGGTATAATCCGTCTGGAATAAATCTTCTGCATGCACTGTAATATCAAATAAATGAGAGAGCCTCTAGATAAGTGTGTAATGTAATTAAGAAAGGTATAATTCCTGGAGTGTGTCTGTGTCACTTACTTTGAAATGTTGTTGTACTCTTGCATTATATAAATAGTACTATTGTATTAAGCGCTGTCAACCCACACTTGGGCATGCCCATATAAAGTGGATAAAGGGAGTGCAAGTAGCTGTAAAGCATATATACAGTCCACAACTGTTGGTTAATGGCTGACATACATAGGTAAATCTGGCACACGAGTAGCTTGTTAATGTGTTCACCAGAAATGTCAGTGTGCTGCTAGAAATGTAGGGGGCTGTAGAAATATAACTGATAATGTCACCTGAACACATCCAGATATGTAGATATATAAATACAAATAAAATATATAAATACATAGCAGTAGCATCTGCATCCTGGACAATTTGTATGTCAGATACAGGTCAGGTATATAATGAACTAGCCAAACCCATTTCACAACTTAATGGACTTTGCCTAGTGTAATAATACATGTAGGGGATATACACTTGTAGTCAATAGGAATGTAGTGTAAACTATAAGTACATATAAGATGTTAATGGAGGTATCTTTTTACACCCTACTGCATGTGCATAAACATTGCAATTCCACGCCTCAATGGGTATGTGTAATCTCAAAACATTTGTTGGGACATATGACCTATTGGTTTATAAATATCTGCATTTACTTTGATGCATGTGCCCTGTTCAAACACCACAATCTTGGTAGCCTGTTGCCACCAATCAATCCTGCATGCTGTTGGAATGTCCTCTGTTGTTCTATATATGCATGTGTTATGCTTGCTGTTCAACTGTTGGAACTCCGGTGTGTTGGGTTAATGGGAATATTACTGCATGCTGTTACAACTAATTTGGAATGCTGTTGGCTGTTACTAACCCATATTGTCATTAAATCCCCCTAAACATAGAACGTATGGGAGGGCCGATCCCAGCGGACCCACCTGTCCCACCTCAGCTGGTGATGGTACCTGGTACCAGCAGGTCCGGTGCCCAGCCTGGGACCTCCTCCTCCATTGGCTCTGTGTCACCTTCAGGTGGAAGCACTGCAGGGGATGGGGCTCGACCCCCCGTGCAAGTGTGGCCGGAGGAGGGCCACCTATCACCCTCCGAACGGTCCAGGCTGTGGTGCGTAGGGAGATCCAGCGTTCAGTCACTGATCCTCTATGCCAGCTCGAGGCAAGAGTGGAGTGACTCATGGGTGAGCCTGCCCCTCCTATGCAGCCCCCAGCACAGCCACCCTCTGCCCATGGGTGGGGATCACAGTTCCACTGTTGCCATCTGTGGGCTCATGGACTTGCGATTTCCAAACATCCTTCCCCATCAATGGTGTTCACCCACCCCATGTGTCATATTCCACCCCTGTATGCATCTTCTTTGTCTTGTCTGTGTACCTCCCCAACCTACCTTCCCAAATATACCTACTTCCCCTACCCCACATTCCACTCTCACCTAAAAAAAATGGGCAATCTGCTCCCACAAAAAAATTACGCCCCATACATAGCTGCCCATTTTGCACACATGTCCACTGGACAGATAAACTGATATTTAATTGGCAGTACAACATACTTTGTTGTCCTCACCCCTCTCTCAGGGGTGGAAGGTTTCAAATTTCCCTCCAAATTTCTAGTATATGCACAGCTGTTGCTGTTAAAGAAATGGGCAGCTATGGACCTTCCCTACAGCCGTTCTGCACTTCCCTAGCTGTTTTTCCTACTGTCTTTCCCTCTTTGTGCCCCTTTTTCACCACTTTCCTATCTCGCCACTTTCATTTCTTTCAAAGAAATTAGCGTGGGGGGTACCGGGAGTAAGCACTTTTAAGCAGTCGTTAGTGGGTTTGCGCGAGGGTTCACTTGTGTGGGCTTAATTAAGCATTGCTAAGCATCGCACAAACCCGTGCAAACCCACTTACAACTGCTTAAAAGTGCCTTAGTCACCCTGCATGTGAGGGCCTTTGTTCTGCTCAGCAGCAAAATAAAACACCACTGTCAGTCTCGAACCCTGGACCTTGTACACACTAGACTACATGAAGTACCACTAAGCCACAGTAGACATATGACAAGTTGGTGCTGAAATAAATATATCATGCATCATAATGAGTGAATGTAAAGGAAAAATAGGAATGCCATAACACAAAACTTGTTCTGTGGAACTTTACCAGCAGTTGTGGAATTGCGTTACATGACTGTGATAAGAGAACCAGCCATTCTAGCAGGTAATAATGTTACAGCAGCACTTTACAACCCACACACAGTATCGTAGCAGGACAGACAGTGGCATATCTGATTTGGGCAGAGGACATACATCCCAACTGTGACTACTTTCCAGGGATGTCCCTGGTTTTGAAACATATGTTAGTTGTGTCCCTCTGAATCCCTCTGAAAGGTACTGATGTTAGGCAGAAAGGTGGGGTATTGCACTTAATGAATAATGACAATAATAAGAGTTAGACACCGCTTGTACTTCAGAAAAGGTGTAGTAATCCATATGCACTGGTTCTCCCGAAGTCTCCACTTACTGTCTCTATTATTTTGAAGGTGTACCACACTTTTACCCACCTTTCCCTGACTCTGTTCAAATATGTACCTGAGTGTTTCAAAGGCCTGGCAGAGTCAGAAACACAGAGGCATATCAGCTTTTCTGCTGTTACACATTGTGCAAATAGCTTTGGAAGGAGTTCCACAAGCATACCCTTATGTAGGAGTACAACACACTGAAATACCAAAGGATGTAGCCATGTACTGGTAGCAACTGACTGTAACAATGCCATTGCACCGGTGCTGAAAAGACCTGTGTGTTGCACAGACAAAGAATAACAGGCTAACATCTGGCTACCATCTGGCTACCATCTGGATAGGTCCACAGCTGGGAGCTATGCAGACAGACTACTTGCCTTGATAAACTAACAGGTACACAGCAACCCTTTAAGTCCAGCAAGATAACATTCACACAATAATACATAATGCTCTCTGTACGTCTGCATCCCTACCCAAATGTACAATATACATGTGTGTTCAGGGTCTACCAAGGATGTAGGTAGGCATACTCAGTACTAAAATTGTCCATTTGTCATGAGCAGCCTGTGCTAATGTCAACACTAAGAAAGCACAAACTGTTCAGAGGTGGGTACATTGATATTCACAGTATAGCAGTTCACAAACAGTTCATGTGCCAAAACAATACATCCCAATAACTACATTTGCATGGCAGTTAATTGCACAAGTAGAAAAGAAGCTACATACTCACATGTATCCTGTGTTAGCATTTGCAGGGGTGAGTACAACTCTACACTGACAAGTGTGTACTGGAAGTGGCAACATTCAGGTCTGAGTACAACATTTAAATCACTGGCTACACCCCTAGCTTCAGATATAAGAACTATACCAACCTTCTGACTTAAACAACGGAGTTCACAACAAACAAGTATGAGCCCCACTTTGGAAAGTTGAAAGGGCTATGCCTACCTGGCCTAGCAATTTATAGCATTGGATTGCTATAACAGTGAGTACTGCAATTACCACACAGCAGGCTGCATGCAATTACCAAATGGTGGCCACCAATTGGTGCAGAGGCCATCACATGCACATGTGCAAATACCTATAAAAGCAGGTTGTACTTGTTGCCCACACACACAATCACACCATTGCAGACACTGAGAGAGAGTGAGACAGAGAGAGAGAGAGAGAGAGAGACATTAACAGCAAAAGCAAACACAAAAGCAAAAGGAACATGGAAATATATAATACCAACACATACAAAGGAAAGGTATGTAACAGATATGTATTTACTGGCATGTTTTTGAAGAATACCCTACATACGTTGAAACAGCCATATATGGCAGCAGTACGTACTGATGCACAGATTCCAGCATAACTACCACCATGGACAAATCAGTGTGTAGCTGTGTGCAGGGGGACATAACTGTGACATATGTAACTCAGCATTAAATGTCAAACATCTGATCCATGTTATCTGTGTTCTGCACTGTAGTGTGGACAATGGCTGTTTGGGGGAGTAGCACAAACAGCTATATAAACATGGATGTGACAGAGTAACACATGCATGATAGTCATATTAATGTGTAGCTTAGCATTGGCAACTGCTGTACCAGGCTAGTATGCTAATCTAGCATTTGTAGCTATATACACACCCTCTAATATTACTGTGTGCTCACATGTGACACCTGTTCATGTTGCAGCAAAAGCCAACAGGTCAGCCGTGAGGTCCAGGGACTTACAACAGTGTGGACCTTGTGTGTGTATGGCACACACATATGGAGAGATACATATCTGTCAGATATATTAACATCTGTACATGTGCATAGAGCAAGGGACATACTGCAACTGTATGTGAAGGGTGGACATATATATGTTGGTGAAGGTTGTTATGTGCATATATGTATGTAGGTTGTAGTGTGTGGCGAACAAGACAGCATACAGTGCTAGTATATGACATGCGGTGGTTAAACACTGTGGGTGTGATTTGTTAAGTTTGCAATGTTGCAGCTAGTGTGGCCTGCTAAAGCTACATGGCCTGAGAACACCTTCAATGCATTTCTCACAAGACTGTGCAATGTCATTACATTACTGTATACCTCACATCATTTGCATAATTGATATTCCCACCATGAAAGGTGGACTGTATATGTGCCTATATGTATATGTACACCAATGGATGTGTAATTTATGTATGTATGTATATATATATATATATATATATATATATATATATATATATATATATATAGAGAGAGAGAGAGAGACATAGTCATATATAGTGAGACAGATGCCTGGTGTCAAAGCCATGGCCACAGGCTCAATGCATCCACCTTTACAAAACATAGTATCCCCACCGTACCACATAGGTAGTAGCCCACAACATGTTGAACAGGTACCGATGTGTACATACAGCCAAGTGTTACGTCATCTCTCCTTTGGTAATCACATTTCCAAAGGTATTATGAATTCCCTCGGTGGATCACATAAGCGATAAGGGGTCTGCATGCATATCCACAAAGGTTGTTGTACACCTATAATGAATAGCCATCATTGACAAACTTTGCTGCGTTTGAACATGTCTGACATATACCTTAGGCATGACCCCTGACTAACACTATTCAATAGAAACCGTAATGAGTGTGTGTGACATGGATGACCTAGGCCAGGGATCACTGCAGTGGCCGGGCTTGTCACAAGCATACAGATGTGACCTAATGTCTGGAAAGAGGCAGCACACTCTGGCAAAGATAACAGATGTGTTCATGGAGAAAGCAGGGTTCCCACCTATGAAATAATTGAGTTCACATGTACGTATATGTATTTGTCACACAGCTACCTGACATGTGCAATGCACATACTGTTGTCATAGTGATATGTTATACAGTAGTAAAAGCAAAACCCACAACATATTGACCAACAGTGTCAGACACACACACACCAAGTGCAGGATTCAATCCCCTACCTAATTACTTTATGATAATAGAGCAGTACACATTAACACAACGTGCTATACACATTACTGGAAGTTCTCTTTTCCACAGGTATATTTGTAGGATGGTGACATCATCAGACTTGACAAAGATGAGTATACCACTTTTAAAGTGTTTCAGTAGTCTTCTAAAAGGTTACTCCTCTCCAAGGAGCTACACACACACACTCTCTCATATAGTTGGCAAGTGCAGGATTCAAACCCCTACCTAACTATTACATGATACTAGTGGAATATACATTAACACGATGCGCTATACACATTACTGGGTGCTCACTTTTCCACAGGTATATTTGTAGGATGGTGACATCATCAGACTTGACAAAGATCAGTATACCACTTTTAAGGTGTTTTACTACTCTCCAAAAAGGTTGCTCCTCCCCAAGGAGATCGCACACACACACTTGTCAAGGACAGGATTCAAACCCCTACCTAACCATTTTATGATACTAGAGAAATACGCATTTACACGACGCGCTATACACATTACTGTGAGCTCGCCTTTCCACAGGTATATTTGTAGGATGGTGACATCATCAGACTTGATAAAGATTAGTATACCACTTTTAAGGTGTTTTACTACTCTCCAAAAAGGTTGCTCCTCCCCAAGGAGATCTCACACCCACTTGTCAAGGGAAGGATTCAAACCCCTACCTAACTACTTTTTGATACTAGAGGAGTACGCATTTACACGGCACACTATACACATTACTGTGAGTTCTCCTTTCCACAGGTATATTTGTAGGATGGTGACATCATCAGACTACACAAAGTGGGTTACATTAGGTGGGCTACATAGAAGGAATGTCTAAACACTTTGGCCATGTGATCATCAAAGGAGAGTTTACTATCTACCTGTGTCCCCAGGGCCATAATGACTTTCTCCGTACATACTGGATTACCACCTATGTGGTAATTTGTGTGCACTTTGTTTTACCTAAAGGGGATGACTATGCATTATTTGGCATTCAGCTTGAGGGCATTATTTTGACACCAGGTATCTGTCTCTGTAAGACCCTTCTGGAGGATGTCTGTGTCAGCCATAGAATCGATTATGGACCACAGTTAGCATTCATCTGCAAACCTGTTCAGCCATACTCCTCCCATGCTTGCCTGTACCTCTGAGCAGTATATACTGAACAGGTGGGGTCCCAGGACCAAGACCTGTAGGATGCCATTTGTGACTGGCTTAGAGTCGGACATGGCACCTGCAACTCAGAACATGTGTGTTTGATCTGTGAGCCACTTGGCCACCCATCCTGTGACATAGCTGTCAATGTTCAAGCTGGTAAGCTTGTCCATGATGACAGAGTGGGGAATGGTGTAGAAAGACCTTAGTGAGGTCCAGGTGGGCTGGGTGGACTACTTTCACCTCTATGCCCTTGGTAACTGTTTGAAATAAGTCAACTAGGTTTAGGAGGCAGGATCTGCCTTTAACAAGGCGAAGTTGTGTAGAGTCCAGTTTCTGGTGGTCCCCAATGTCTCTGTTTATGGGTTCCATGACAATTTGCTCAATAGCTTTGTAGACCAGGCTGAGTAGACATATAGCGCAATGGTTTCCAGGTTCTGTTGTGGCACCCCCTTTGTGGAGCTGGATGACTGTTAGTGTATGCCATTCTTTGGGTACGTAGCCTGCGGTACGATTGAGTCTGGACAGTGAATGTAGGTGAGGGTGTAGTTCCTTTTGGGCCTAGTGTAAGACACAGCCTGGGACACCATCCAGTCCCATTGATGCTGTGTTCTTAGCTTTGGAGAGGGCTGTCTTTACCTGCATGTCTATGAAGTCTGGGGTTCTGCATCCTTCTGTGATGGACACAGGCCCTTTTGGGGGTGATGGGGGGGAGTTTACACTGAACTTGTCCCCCAGGATGTGTGCAATGAAAGTTGGTTCAGTGTATTTCTTGCCATTTTCCAGTAGCTGACAGCATATTTGAAAGTTGACATCTACATGTCTGGTATAGCTACCAAAGGCTTTGTGGTTGTTATTCTTACATTCCTTGGCAATTTGTCTTTAGAAACTGTCCTTGGATTATTTTATGAGTGATCATTGTTTCTTCCTGTTAATGATCAGTGATGCCTTTCCTTTAGTGAAGTTGGCTCTATCATGTGTTCGTTTCCTCCTTCTGAAGTCTAGTTTATTTATGGGCAACGACCACCAGATTGTTTTCTTATTTTTGGAGGAGTGCATCTTGGTTTTATTTGTGATGTCTCAATCCATGCATCCCTGTAGATGCTCATAGGATGCACTTGTAAATTATTTGGCAGATTGTATACCATTATCCTATAGCAAGAGGGTTTGGAACTTTCCACTTTGTTCTTGGGAAGTGTGCAGTTTGCATTTGAAAATGTCTTCACAGTGGTTTCATTGACTGGGTGGGGGTGCGGGATGTGGATGTCCAGTGTGATTACTTTATGATCTGATATTACCAGCGAGGGGTTTATCTCTGTTGTGGAACACTGGTACCCCATGTTGGTGATGATCATGTCCAGTATGTTGTCATCTGTAGTGGGTGTGGTGACCAGCTGTTCCAGGGTGTTAGAGTTTTCCAACTCTAGGAAACATTGGGCAAAGGACGTTGTACATGAGTAATTCTCCCACTCAGTGTTTGGGTAGTTGTAATCTCCTCATATAATGGTGTTTGATAGGACCTTTATATTTTCCACTGTTCCCAGGAATACTGACTGAGTTTCCTGAGACAAGGTAGGTGATCTGTAGCAGACTACAATCTGATGAGCAGCTTTGCTCAATGTTAGTTGCACTTGCATGGTCTCCAAGGCCTCATGCTTTGCTACTAACCTGAAGGTGTGGGTATCCATAAGGTAAATGGGTACACCCCTTCCTTTTGTATTTCACTCATGGTTTTGGGTCCAAAGGTCAGAGGGATTGTGAGTGTTTTACCTGGAGCATGTCCAACAGCTCTGTGTTTGACATAGCTTTGTATGTTAGGCAGTGAACACCTCTGAGTAGGCGATATGCAAGGGAGTACGGATGGAGCATTTTGAGATGATCTGTGTATGGCATGTATTTCAGGCTGCTAATGCTCTTTGTGAGGTATTGCTGCAGGCTTTCCAGTTGTTGTAGTTGTCTTGTGAGGTACATAGCAAAAGTGGCGTTGTACTCTATTATAGTTCTAGAGAGTGATGAGTAGAGGGGAACAATGTCCTCTTCTATTCTGCATGAGACACATTTTGTGATGAGGTGTGCCACATAGGTGGGTTTCCTGACTACTGTGGGGATGTGATTATCACAGTTGTGTCCACTGTCCACCTGTGACCCAAGGTCTCTTGTCACACTTTCAGTGTTAAGTATACTACCGCCTATGTTGTAGTTTTTGGCTACAGAGTTTTTAACAAAGGGGATGACAATGCACCTTTTGGCATTGAGCTAGAGCCCGTGGCTTTGACAACAGCCCTCTGCCTCAGTGAGGCCCTTTTGTAGGATGTCCACATCTTTAGTGTTTACAATTATGGCTCCTAGTTTGCAGTCCTCTGGAAACTTCAGTAGCCACATCTCGTTTCTAAAATCACTTGCTTGCTAGAGACTTTGTTTACATTTTAGTGCAGTATAAGTCACATGTTCACACAGAGGCAGGGTTTTCAGAGAAGCTTATTAGCATACTGATACTGCAGGTCAGATTTCACAAACTTCAGTGGGGGAGGGAGACTTTACAGCATGTTGTTTGTATTTTCCTTCCCCCACCCATAGGCTATTAGATTAGTTGAGTGACTGATTTAGCATCAGCCAGAAATGCTTTCTAGTCACACACACTCACACTCAGATCTGTAGCCTTTGCAGCAGTGAAATGACATTTTCAGTATGTGTTTGTTTTTTCTAAAACTGATTATCCCAGCCTAAGCAATTGTATTTTTTTTTGTTTGTTTTTGTTTCATGTTTGCTGTTACATGCTTTTTCCCTTCCACTAATAATTATTTTTCATATTGTCAGCAATAGTGTTCCTTATTAGTGAATGCACTCATGCATACATACATTTATAGGACAGTTTCCCTCATTTCACAGGACAGCATTGCAACTTGGAAACAAACCCAGTGAGTTGCAAATGTCCTAATATTCTAGAAGAATAAAATCTTACAATGCTTCAATAAAAATACATGTCAACTTTGAAAATGAATCTTGTTACTGAACTAAAAGTATTTTCCCATTAGTTGACACCCTTCAGGAATCACAAAGTAACTGTCTGTATAATACTGATTCCATCCAACTGAATTTACTTTCTTTTTTCTTCCCTGCACTGTGGTAAAATGTTTGGATCTTTCACTCGTTTTCTGAATATTTGACTGCAAGAGAGTTACACTGGTTAACACCTGAAAAGTTGAAGCAAATGTAGTCTCTGCATTTCCATATATTTTCCTATCTGTGTGCATAAGTGTGCATGCAAACTGTAATCTAAGTTTATATGCAAGTGGCTGTAAAACCACAGTCATGCAATGACTTACTGACCGGCTTGCAATTCTAGGCATTCTTGAATGTTTGTCAAATTTGTATGTGCTGGATATGTGATAATGAGTGTATTTTATTAAAACTTTGTATGAAGTGCACATAACGGTTTCTCATAGCTTTTCTCAAACTTGCCTCTTTTGTGACTCAGATGCCTGTGTTTTTTTCAAATCTTTATTTTATTTTTATTTCATTAACAACATTTTGATGTACAATAGCAAAGAAACTGCTGTGTTGATGTGACCACTTCCCCCTAGATGGAAAGAGATAATTTAAATAAATAAATGCATGCATCGTGTCATTAGGTGTTTATCATATGTATTGCTTTGGTTGTTTAAAATGTATTCTCTGTATATGTTTATGTCTTTATATATCCAAGTATATTTGTATGTCTACACACACACACACAAAATGCATATAATATATATGTGTGTGTGTGTGTGTGTGTGTGTGTGTGCGTGTGTGTGTGTGTGTGTGTGTGTGTGTGTGTGTGTGTGTGTGTGTTTACACACACACACACACATATATATATATATATATATATATATATATATATATATATATATATATATACAGTGGATATAGGTTCATAGATTAGTACGAAGCAAACTGTTCTTGCGAGCCATTTTAAGCCTAGCCAATTATCCCCTGTGAGACTCAAACCAAATACCTTGTGTTTGCAACAATATATATACACACATGCACACTCTCATACAATGGCATGCAAGAGGTATTTTGACTAAGGTGACAGTATAACTGTGCCGAACAGCATTTGTGCCACTGACCCTTTATTGCTAGTTTTACAACTAAGAGTTTTTTTCCATTTGTCATATGCCACTTGACAAGAGTATTAAAAGTGTGACTCAGACTACAGAAACTACAGACCCATAAGCTTAACCAGCCTTATCTGTAAGGCCATGGAACGAATCATCATGGACCCAATGGATAAGCACATAGGTAATCTCCAAACCCTTGATCCAACAGTTTGGTTTTGTCAAAGACAGGTCATGCCTGTTAAACCTGGTAGACTTCTTCAAAAACATCACCAGCACCATAAATTAAGGTAAATCTGTGCATACAACCTATGTTTTACTTAGCAAAGGCCTTCAACACAGTCCCACAATCAGGCATCATTGATAAACTCTCCCAGTTAAATATCAACCCTTAGTTGTCAGGTGGGTTGCTAACTGGCTCATTGACAGATCACACTCAAAGTTGGGGACTTTACCTCAACCAGCAGACTCTTTAGCAGTGTGGTTCCACAGGGATCAGTGCTGGAACCCCTATTGTTTGGAATATACTTCTCTGAAGTTCTGGCCAGAACAGAGGGGCTGTGGCTGACTAACTTTGCTGATGACTGCAAATGAGGTCCAATCACTGAATCTCCAAACGATGTCAATATACTTCAAGAGGGACTTACACAGTAACCCGATGGATAGTCAAATGGCTCATGGATAGGACACATGAAATTGCAGGGGGGATTCCACCAATAGGCTAGGCCTGTTACTAGTATTGTTCTACAGGACTCAGCACTTGGACTGCTCCTGTTTGGAATACACTTCTCTGAAGTCATAGCAAATATGGAGGGTCTTTGGGTGACCAAATCTGCAGATGATTGAAGTTGGGTGCAATGACTGATTCCTCCAAAGATGTAGATACCCTTGAGGAGGGTCTGAGAGCAAAGTAACTGGTGCCAGAAACATGACCTAATACTCAATGCGAAAAAATGCATATTTATACCCTTTAGGAAGAAGACCACCCCTGCAAATTACAGCATTGATAACACTCGCCTAAGAGTAGACCCAGTGGTAATGGACTTGATAACTCAGGTTGACAGTAACCTGAACTTTGATCACCAGATGTCCATGGTGGTGAGAAAACCTTCTATGTGGGGCAAGTTATAAGTTACAGCATGGCATCCAGATCTAAGGAGGTCATAATCCCACTATGCTTAGCCCTCATTAAACAAATATTCAAGTAGACTGCACTCTTCAGCATGTACCTGACCATGCATTTGCAACAACTATAATGGCCACAGATATTCCTCATTAAAAGACTACATAGTGTAAATTACATGTCCTATGTAGATCACCTCAAACCCTTGTCCCTGTACTCGGTCTCCTACAGACTACTGAGGGACAATCATTACCTAGCCTACAAGGCCTTCTCAGATTCAGGCCTGATGAATATGCCAAATATTGGCAAAACAAACAGCACAACAATTACCCATTCTAAGGATCTAAACCTCATCTGTGACATAAGCAAAATATGTTGGAGGAACAGGTGTGTGCTTGAGAGATTACCCGTTTTCTGGAAAGAACTTGCTATTTATGTGAAACAGAACTCTTCTTTAAGCCTATTCAAATAATATTTGGACCAATGTATGGGAAATCATAAATTCACCCATGCGTATAACCTGTGGCCTTTATGGACAGCAGCAGCTTACAGATGTTCTAAGGCATAGGCATACAACAAAGCCTTTCTAGTCCTTGGGTTTAAAAAGGCTCTAGGGTCATTAGATTGGTAACCTGCAATGAGCATTTCTTCTAGTGATTTGCAAATTCCTGAAATTGCTTTCCTTACAAATTTGTTTAACAAAAACACGTTGGAATCCAGAAAAATACATATAATAACCAAAATCAGCTATAGTAGAATGTAGGAAAAGGCAGGACACCGGTTAGCAATGAGCTTCTATTTAAATAAACTATACATTACTGGGTAAGACACTGACGTATACAATGCATTTTATATAGCATAGGTTAAAAAATTAAAAAAGACAACTGGAGTGCATAGCTCCAGGATAAAAAAGTGCCCGATCCTCATATGTGCACTGGTTCCAGGAATGGAAAAACTGACAGTGTAGAATCTTCACGATACAGAAACATTCCAACAGTGGGGTTAGGCCAGGTTCAGGGAGAGGATGCCCTTGCCCCATTGCAGAAGCAAGTAGTAGTCCACAAGAACTGATGGGCCAAAAAAGAGCCCTAAAGAAGATAGAGTGGACTACTGAGGATAAGAAAGAAATTATGTATAGATGTTCATCGTGTTTCACTGTTGCAGTCATCATTGTAGGGTTCTTCCTGCCAGCAGGCAGCCCTCGGTCGGCCAGAATCCCAAAGTCTGGGTCCAGCGTTGGCTGTTCAGTCATGCTCCCTGACGTCAGAGCGCCAGGAGTACAAAGCTGCCAGCTGACGCCATGTTCTCCAGTCTTTCTTGCCGTGCGGTGGAAGCAGTTCGCAAGTGCCGGACGGCTGACTCCTGATATTTTTCGTGCTTCATTCCGAAGACTTTATCATTCTTCTCAAAGCTAAGTACCCTGTTGGGGAAACTTTTTTCTTGCTCCAATCCGATGTCAGAAAAAGTTAATAATTGTATTTCTTGTGGGAAGCAAATACCTCATAAGGATTTCCACTCTTACTGTATTCCTTGTTTAGGCTCTGACCACGACGTGGCTAGTTGTCGGTTTTGTGCTAGATTTAACCAACGTACTATTAAGTGGAGATACGATTTTGCTTTTCACTACTTTGGCAGGCGATTTAATTACAATATGTCGTCGGACTCGCTTCCGACTACCGGAGTTCACAAACGACGCAAGGATAAGGACAGGCCTCTGAGGTCCAAATCAGACGACGGTTTACAAGTAGAGCCAGCTACAGGTTCGGCTGTCGTCAGTGAGGCGCTTTTGCAGCCCCTGTCTTCGGCCATTACAGAACTGATTGCCAAAACAGACTCCCACGAGGAGCCAACTAGGCCTTTGAGTACTACAGGTGCAGGACCTTCGGACCATGCTCCCTCCGATGGGTCCGGAGCCGCTGTGCAGGTACCGGCTTCCAAAGGGGTTTTCAGGCCTACACAGCTTCAAATAAAGGCAAAGGCAAAGAGAAAGGTGAAGACTCCTTCTAAATCAAAGACTCAAGCCCAGGCCTCCTCTGATCCGGGACCCAAGTCTCTGAAACAAATGCTTAAAATGGCGGAGGACTTACTAACTATGATTAGGCGTTCACATCCCCCTCCAGACAAAAGGCCAAGGCAAGAATTGGACTATGAATCCTCTGATCAGGCATCTATTTCTTCAGTGTCTTCCTCTGAACAGGAATATGCTTTCCCTCCTTATGAGGATTCTGCTGCTGAGGAATCCATTCCTTCAGCTTCTCCCCCTGAGGATTTTTCTTTTGGGGAAACTTTACATGACATGAGGGAACATTTTCACTGGGAAGGACAGGAGTACTCTGAATCTAAGAGAAGGCTTAGGGATTTCCTTCTTCTTCCCCAACACAGACCCCTGGCTATTCCTCCTATTATGGATATTGTGGATGATGTTTTTTCTGAGGCTAATTTAACTCCTGACTCCTTTCCTCCAGCTCCTGCAAAGCCTGACAGATATTACAGGGTCCCTGACTCCCACCAGTTTCTTTATAAAAATCCTACTACTGATCCAGAAACCATTTCTCAGGGTCCTAAGGGTGTTAAGGCTGCCTCTGCTAAAAACCCTATTCCGTCAGATAAGGATTCTAGAACTTTGGAGAGATGGGGCAAAAAAGTGTACACTTCTGCTACTTTATCCATTAGGGCTTTAAATTGTCAATTTCATATGCTAAAATATCAGCAATTTCTGCTGTCTGTTATGAAACAAAAGCTAGGTACCATTTCTGCTTGTGCAGATAATAAGGAATTACACGATTTGCTACATGCTACTGAGCAGGTGGGGAAGCATGGCTTACACTGTGGTTTTGATGCCTTGGAGGCTTCATGCAGGGCTGCCACTGGCACAGTCATTAGAAGACATGCTTGGTTAAAGGAACAAAACTTGCCTGATCAAGTGAAAGCAAAATTACTGGATGCTCCTGTTCAGCATAATGTTTTGTTTGGCTCTAAGGCTGAAGAGGTGATAAAGAAAATGGAGGATAAGGCAAAATCCATGCAAACGGTTAAGGATTTCTTACAAGTTCAGCCCCCAAGATTTAGCAGAAATTGGCCAACTAAAAATTGGCCCTTTCCCAGCTCGGACAGGCCTCAGAGGGGTAGATATAGGTGCTCCAGAGGGAGGGCCCAAGCACAGACCTCTTACAGACCTAGACAGTGGAGTGCTTCCACCCCCAGGGGTGGAGAGGACAGGCCTCAATCTTACAGAAAACAGGCTCGATGACTCCCCCTGCATGGCTCCAGGAACCTCTCTCCTGGAAGCTCCTCTAGGAGGAAAACTCTCTCTTTTTCACCAAAATTGGACTTACATAACCCAAGACAAGTGGGTTCTGGATGTAGTTTCAAGAGGTTACAAATTCCACTTTCATACCTTGCCAAGACCAAACGGATGGCCAGACCTACCAAAACACCAATGGGCAGAGGCATTAAACCAGGTGGGATCCCTCATGGCTATGAGGGCCATAGAACTGGTTCCACAATCAGAGACGGGGCAAGGCTTTTACTCAAGGCTCTTTCTAGTTCCCAGAAAACAAAATTCCTGGAGACCCATCCTGGATCTGTCAGTATTAAATACTTTCCTGGAGATACCAAAGTTCAAGATGCTTACTCTGCAGCAGCTCCTGCCAATGTTGAGCAAAAATGCATGGATGATGACATTGGATTTAAAGGAGGCTTACCTACACATCCCCATCAGACAGGAGTGCAGAAAATATCTCAGGTCCAAGGCCGGCTCGAAACATTACCAATTCTCTGCCCTGCCCTTTGGCTTGTCTACTGCGCCCAGGGTCTTCACCAAGTGCCTGGCACCAGTAGTAGCTTACTGCAGACTCAAGGGAATTCAGATTTACCCTTATCTGGATGACTGCCTTATTCAAGCAGACAGCAAGGATGTCCTACTCCAGCACCTGGAATTTATTCAAAATCTACTCAAGTACCTGGGATTCACTGTGAACATAAAAAAGTCAAATTTGACACCCACACAACAGATAACTTTTCTGGGTGCTCTTCTAAACACAACAACCCAGATGGCATTCCTGACATCCGAAAAACAACTTCAGCTGGCTTCAGCTTTCAAAACCCTGGCGTTAATGTCTCAGCTAACTGCAAGGAAATTCCTGCAGGCTTTGGGTTACATGGCCTCCTGCATCCTTCTCATACCATATGCAAGACTGCATATGAGAAAAATACAGTGGTACCTAAAAAGTGTATGGTCCCAGCATTGCCATAGTCTAGACAAACAGATTGCTGTCTTGCCTTGCCTACAAAAGGAATTCCTTTGGTGGGCCATGGCATGTCTTCAAAACAAAGGGAAAGCCTTCAGTCTGCCTCCAGCCAACCAAGTGTTAACCACGGACGCCTCGGATTACGCATGGGGAGCCCACTTGCAGGGGAAAGGCCTGCAAGGTTTCTGGACAGAGGATCAGAAGCACCTACATATCAATTTAAAAGAGATGTTAGCTGTACAGAATGCCCTCTTGGCTTTCAGGGATCTTCTACAGCCAGGACAACTACTGATACGGACAGACAACACCACAGTTATGTGGTACATAAACAAGCAAGGGGGTTCACACTCCTACCCCCTTTGCAGACTAGCCATGACTCTATGGAACACAGCTCTAGCTTGCAAAGTGGACCTACAAGCTCAGTTCCTGCCAGGGAAACAAAATATTCTGGCAGACAGCCTGAGCAGGAACCTGTCAGACCCACATGAGTGGTTGCTAGACACCCAAATATTCAAGATGATTACAGAAGCCTGGGGCTGCCCGGACATAGATCTATTTGCATCCCCCCTCAACTACCAGTTACAGATTTTTTGCACAAGGACATATCACAAACTAGCATGGAAAGTGGATGCTCTCTCATTCAGTTGGAGGAACCTCTCGGGGAATGCCTTTCCTCCTCTACCTCTTCTTCCACGGGTGTTATTAAAGATAAAGCAGGACAAACCCAAGAT
Organism: Protopterus annectens; assembly: GCF_019279795.1. NCBI lineage: Eukaryota > Metazoa > Chordata > Ceratodontiformes > Protopteridae > Protopterus > Protopterus annectens. Next base: position 104,448,442 of record NC_056751.1, on the reverse strand, counting down.
GATTTTACTGGCCCCAAATTGGCCTCGTCAATTTTGGTACTCAACACTGATGAATCTATCCCAGGAGCCTCCTTGGATTCTACCTCAGATTCCAGATTTTTTGTCCCAACACCAGGCCAAGTTCTGCACTCTCATATCAAAACTTTCAGCCTGGCAGCCTGGCGTATTCAGGGTCTATGATTAATCCTACCCTTCCCAAACAGGTCATGGATGTCATCTTAGAAGCCAGATGGCCTAGCACTAGAAAATCTTATGAAGGTAAATGGAAGAGATTTTGCACCTGGATGCATGCTCAGAGTTCGAATCCTCTCATTCCTAATATTCCATTGATTTTACATTACCTGACAGACATGTTACATAAGGGTTTATCCTTCTCCTTCATAAAAATACATGCCTCAGCTATCTCTGCACATTACAATACAGATCCTCCAATCTTTTCGCATCCACTACTGAAACAATATCTCAGAGGAGCAAAGAATTGAAGGCCCCCTAGGACACCACCCATACCTGCCTGGGACCTCAACTATGTTCTGGAAAAACTTACTCTGCCTCCTTTTGAACCTGCTGCCACATCTGATATTAAGTATTTATCATGGACGACAGCTATCCTATTGGCTTTGACTTCAGCCAGGAGAGTCTCAGAGTTACAAGCTCTCATGGCTGTGGAACCTTATATTATTTTTCATCAAGACAGGGTCTCTTTAAGGGCTAATCCTACTTTCATGCCTAAAGTGGTTTCTAAAGTGGCTTTAAACCAAACTATTCACCTGCCAACCTTTTTCACTAATCCACAAAATAAGGGGGAAAGGATCTTGCATTCCTTGGACATGCACAGGCAGCTTCATTTTTACCTGGACAGAACCAAGGATATCAGGAAAACAGAGCAATTGTTTGTTTCTTATGCAGCAAATTCCCAAGGCAAAGCTATTTCAAAACAGACCATTTCTAAATGGATTGCTCATGGAATCAGATTTTGTTACTCTCATCATGGAAAGCAAATCCCAGGAAAAATTAGGACTCACTCTACCAGAGCTGCTGCTACTTCAGCTGCCTTTCTCAGGGGAGTACCTACCAAAGATATTTTGGAAGCTGCAACTTGGAGATCAGTGCATACTTTCTCTAAGCACTATAATCTCCCTCTTTATTCTAAGTCTAGGGCAGGCTTTGCTTCTGCAGTCTTGCAGGGCCTTCTAGCCGCCCTTTCTACTCTATAACCACCACCCTTTATCTCAGCTTTGGGATTCAACCCTACAGTGATGACTGCAACAGTGAAACACGATGAACATAGTACAGTTGTGTACACTTACCATAAATGTAGATGTTAGAGTGTCTTCACTGTTGCAGTCTGGGTTACCCACCCTCCTGTCCCCTCTTATGCTTTTATTAGTGTGGTTTCCTACTTCACCCTTCTTCTGAGGTGTATTTGTTACAGGGTATGGGGTTTGTTGTATGTTACATTTTTGTTTTACTATTAGCCTTCACTTTTGGGCACCTGACATCTGGGGCAAGAAAAACTGGAGAACATGGCGTTGGCTGGCAGCTTTGTACTCCTGGCACTCTGACGTCAGGGAGCATGACTGAACAGCCGACGCTGGACCCAGACTTTCGCATTCTGGCCGACCGAGGGCTGTCTGCCGGCAGGAAGAACCCTACAGTGATGACTGCAACAGTGAAGACACTCGAACATCTACATTTATGGTAAGTGTACACAACTGTACTTTACTATTATGCAAAAAGCTAAGAATTTGCAGATAGAAGATATTCAAAAAGATTGAGAGAAATCAGAGGAAAGAAAATATGTGGACAAGGAAAAACTGTCAAAACTTTCAAATACATTTTTGTGTTCATTAATAGAACAGATCATAAAAAAAACATTATAGACAAAAAACATAGGGCTGTTTGGAAGAAGTAACCAATGTAGTGCAAAAATGTAAATAAAACCTAGAGATTTTTTGAAAGGCGTGAACAATAAACATGGACATAAGAAAGAGAGGAAAATCTGATTTGCTGCAGTATTTATGTAACTGGCAAAGCCAAAGTGATCAATACCAGAAAACATCTCCAAATCAAGCAAACAGAGTGGTTTGCACCCAGCTATTAGTGGGAGGTGATTGCCTGTAAGAATGTGAATGCAGCAGCAGCATCATATGTTATATATATGTATATATGTTTTATATATATACATATATATATATATATATATATATATATATATATATATATATATATATATATATATATACATGTGTGTGTGTATATAAAGGTTCATAGGTTCATACTAGTCTATCTGCCCTGGGGCATTTATAAGCCTAGCCCAATTGTGTTTGGCTTACGCCACCCCTTGATTTGAGTATACTGTGCCCTTTTTAAAGTTTAGTTTACTGTGCCTCTATCTAATAGTGACACGGAAGTAATCCCCGGGACAAACCTATGATCCCCCATCCACTCATCAAGATTCTTCTTGAAGAGAGTCAGTGAGGTGCTCTGCCTAACATGAATTGGAATTCTATTCCAGAGCGAAGGGAGCCTCTGTGTTATGAATCTGTCCCTCCAGCATGTTCTATTTATTTCTGTGCTGAGGTTCAAGTCCCTCGGGCATGTGGCTCTAAGGGATTTAGATTTACTGAGGTGGAGCATGTCCATTAATTCTGGGTTGGACATAGCTTTATATGTCAGGCATGGATCACCTCGAAGTAGGCGGTATGCAACTGAGTAGAGCTGGAGTTTTTTTAACCGAGCAGCATATGGCATCTGTTTGAGTCCCTTGATCCTCCTGGTGAGGTACTTTTGGGGTCTTTCTAATTGCTGCAGGTGTCGGGTAAGGTACATCCCAAAGGGGGCATTGTATTCTATGATGGGCCTGATGAGGGATGAATAAAGGGGCATGATTACCTCTCTTGATCTAGATGTGAATCCTTTCATGATGATGTGGGCTATGTAGAAGGTCTTTCTAACCACTTTGGCAATGTCGTTATCAAAGGAGAGATTGCTATCAACTTGGGTCCCCAGATCCCTAATTACTTTCTCTGTACTTAATGGGTTACCACCTATGTGGTAATTTGTGGGCACATTGTTTTTCCCAAAGGGTATGACTATACACTTTTTGGCATTTAGCTTTAGACCATGGCTCAGGCACCAGTTATCCGTCTCTGCGATACCTTTTTGAAGGATGTTTGTGTCAGCTAGAGAGTCGATTATGGTGCCCAGTTTGCAGTCATCTGCGAACTTGGTGAGCCATAGTCCTCCCATGTTGGCCTGTACCACAGAAAAGTAAATACCGAACAAGAGAGGTCCCAGGACAGAACCTTGTGGAATGCCACTTGTGACTGGTTTCGAGTCTGACATGGCTCCAGCAACTCTGACTCTGTGGGTTCTGTCTTTGAGCCAGTTTGTGACCCATCTTGTGACATAGGGGTTTATATTTAGGCTGGATAGCTTATCTATGATGCCCGAGTGGGGTATTGTGTCAAATGCTTTTGCGAGGTCCAGATAGGCTGTGTGGACTACCTTCCCTTCATCTATGGCTTTGGTGACTGTTTCGAAGAAGTCAACCAGGTTCAAAGGGCAGGATCTGCCCTTGACGAAGCCAAATTGGGTAGGATCTAGTGTCTGTAGGTCCCCAATGTCTTTGTTTATGAGTTCCATGATGATCCTGTCCATAGCCTTGCAGACTAGGCTAGTCAGGCTTATGGGGCGATAGTTTCCAGTGTCCGTAGAGGCACCACCTTTGTGGAGTGGGACCACTGTTTCTGTACGCCATTCTTTGGGCACATATCTTGTAGTGAGGCTGAGATTGTACAGCAGTTTTACTTGAGGGATTAGTTCTTCTTGGAGTTCATGTAGGACGCAACCCGGGACGCCATCTGGTCCCATGGAAGCAGTGTTTTTTGCTTTGGAGAGGGCGGCCTTCACCTGAGCATCAGAGATGTTTGGGAGGCTGCACTCTGCCGGGATAGATACTTGCTCTTTTGGGGGGGGGGGTTTGCACTGAACCTGTCTGCCAGGATATTGGCGATGTCTGTGGGTTCAGTGTATTTTTTGTCGTTTAGAATCAACTCAGAACAAGTCTGGGAGTTGCATCCCAGGTTCCTAACATAACTGAAAAAAGCCTTATGATTGTCTTTAGTGTCCTGTGCAATTTTTCTCTTGAAGCTGGCCTTGGAGGATTTTATGAGGGATCATAATTTTTTGCTAGTAC